>NW_027526897.1:0-329164 GCF_052857255.1 Amblyomma americanum | reverse complement strand
GCGCAGTTCTGAGAGAAAAAGTTTACACCTTTCTCTCGTCTACTCTTCGAAGACTTGTAAAATCGATGCCCGTGAATCTTGCTAGTTTCGATCTAAAACGATGTATCTCCTTGTTTTGAGCCGGAATACAAGTTTTCCCGCAGTTCTGAGAGAAAAAGTTTACACCTTTCTCTCGTGTACTCTTTGACGACCTGTAAAATCGATGCTCGTGAATTTTGCTCGTTTCGATCTAAAACGATGTATCCCGTTGTTCTGAGCCGGAATACAAGTTTTCGTGCAGTTCTGAGAGAAAAAGTTTACACCTTTCTCTCTTCTACTATTCGACGACTTGTAAAATCGATGCTCGTGAATCTTGCTAGTTTCGACCTAAAACGATGTATCCCGTTGTTTTGTGATGGAATACAAGTTTTCGCGCAGTTCTGAGAGAAAAAGTTTACACCTTTCTCTCGTCTACTCTTCGACGACCTGTAAAATTGATGCTCGTGAATCTTGCTAGTTTCGATCTAAAACGATGTATTCCGTTGTTTTGAGCCGGAATACAAGTTTTCGCGCAGTTCTGAGAGAAAAAGTTTACACCTTTCTATCGTCCACTCTTCGACGACTTGTAAAATCGATGCTCGTGAATATTGCTAGTTTTGAACTAAAACGATGTATCCCGTTGTTTTGAGCCGGAATACAAGTTTTCGCGCAGTTCTGAGAAAAATAGTTTACACCTTTCTCTCGTCTACTCTGAAGACTTGTAAAACCGATTCTCGTGAATCTTGCTAGTTTCGATCTAAAACGATGTATCCCGTTTTTTTGAGCCGGAATACAAGTTTTCGCGCAGTTCTGAGAAAAAAAGTTTACACCTTTCTCTCTTCTACTATTCGACGACTTGTAAAATCGATGCTCGTGAATCTTGCTAGTTTCGACCTAAAACGATGTATCCCGTTGTTTTGTGATGGAATACAAGTTTTCCCGCAGTTCTGAGAGAAAAAGTTTACACCTTTCTCTCGTCTACTCTTCGACGACTTGTAAAATCGATGCTCGTGAATCTTGCTGGTTACGATATAAAACGATGCATTCTGTTGTTTTGAGCCGGAATACCAGTTTTCGCGCAGTCTGAGAGAAAAAGTTTACACCTTTCTCTCGTATACTCTTCGACGACTTGTAAAATCGATGCTCGTGAATCTTGCTAGTTTCGATCTAAAACGATGTATCCCGCTTTTTTGAGCCGGTATACAAGTTTTCGCGCAGTTCTGAGAAAAATAGTTTACACCTTTCTCTCGTCTACTCTGAAGACTTGTAAAACCGATTCTCGTGAATCTTGCTAGTTTCGATCTAAAACGATGTATCCCGTTTTTTTGAGCCGGAATACAAGTTTTCGCGCAGTTCTGAGAGAAAAAGTTTACACCTTTCTCTCTTCTACTATTCGACGACTTGTAAACTCGATGCTAGTGAATCTTGCTAGTTTCGACCTAATACGATGTATCCGGTTGTTTTGAGCCGGAATACAAGTTTTCGCGCAGTTCTGAGAGAAAAAGTTTACACCTTTCTCTCGTCTACTCCTCGACTACTCGTAAAATCGATGCTCGTGAATCTTGCTAGTTTCGATTTAAAACGATGTATCCCGTTGTTTTGAGCCGGAATACAAGTTTTCGCGCAGTTCTGAGAGAAAAAGTTTACACCTTTCTCTCGTCTACTCTTCGACGACCTGTAAAATTGATGCTCGTGAATCTTGCTAGTTTCGATCTAAAACGATGTATTCCGTTGTTTTGAGCCGGAATACAAGTTTTCGCGCAGTTCTGAGAGAAAAAGTTTACACCTTTCTATCGTCCACTCTTCGACGACTTGTAAAATCGATGCTCGTGAATCTTGCTAGTTTTGAACTAAAACGATGTATCCCGTTGTTTTGAGCCGGAATACAAGTTTTCGCGCAGTTCTGAGAGAAAAAGTTTACACCTTTCTCTCGTCTACTCTTCGAAGACTTGTAAAATCGATGCCCGTGAATCTTGCTAGTTTCGATCTAAAACGATGTATCTCGTTGTTTTGAGCCGTAATACAAGTTTTCGCGCAGTTCTGAGAGAAAAAGTTTACACCTTTCTCTCGTCTACTCTTCGAAGACTTGTAAAATCGATGCTCGTTAATCTTGCTAGTTTCGATCTAAAACGATGTATCCCGTTTTTTTTGAGCCGGAATACAAGTTTTCGTGCAGTTCTGAGAGAAAAAGTTTACACCTTTCTCTCGTCTACTCTTCGACGACTTGTGAAATCCATGCTCGTGAATCTTGCTAGTTTCAATTTAAAACGAAGTATCCCGTTGCTTTGAGCCGGAATACAAGTTTTCCCGCAGTTCTGAGAGAAAAAGTTTACACCTTTCTCTCGTGTACTCTTTGACGACTTGTAAAATCGATGCTCGTGAATTTTGCTCGTTTCGATCTAAAACGATGTATCCCGTTGTTTTGAGCCGGAATACAAGTTTTCGTGCAGTTCTGAGAGAAAAAGTTTACACCTTTCTCTCGTCTACTCTTCGACGACTTGTAAACTCGATGCTAGTGAATCTTGCTAGTTTCGACCTAATACGATGTATCCGGTTGTTTTGAGCCGGAATACAAGTTTTCGCGCAGTTCTGAGAGAAAAAGTTTACACCTTTCTCTCGTGTACTCTTCGACAACTTGTATAATCGATGCTCGTGAATCTTGCTAGTTTCGATTTAAAACGATGTATCCCGTTGTTTTGAGCCGGAATACAAGTTTTCGCGCAGTTCTGAGAGAAAAAGTTTACACCTTTCTCTCGTCTACTCTTCGAAGACTTGTAAAATCGATGCCCATGAATCTTGCTAGTTTCGATCTAAAACGATGTATCTCGTTGTTTTGAGCCGGAATACAAGTTTTCGCGCAGTTCTGAGAAAAATAGTTTACACCTTTCTCTCGTCTACTCTGAAGACTTGTAAAACCGATTCTCGTGAATCTTGCTAGTTTCGATCTAAAACGATGTATCCCGTTTTTTTGAGCCGGAATACAAGTTTTCGCGCAGTTCTGAGAGAAAAAGTTTACACCTTTCTCTCGTCTACTCTTCGACGACTTGTAAAATCGATGCTCGTGAATCTTGCTGGTTTCGATATAAAACGATGCATTCTGTTGTTTTGAGCCGGAATACAAGTTTTCGCGCAGTCTGAGAGAAAACGTTTACACCTTTCTCTCGTATACTCTTCGACGACTTGTAAAATCGATGCTCGTGAATCTTGCTAGTTTCGATCTAAAACGATGTATCCCGCTTTTTTGAGCCGGTATACAAGTTTTCGTGCAGTTCTGAGAGAAAACGTTTACACCTTTCTCTCGTCTACTCTTCGACGACTTGTAATATCGATGCTCGTGAATCCTGCTAGTTTCGATCTAAAACGATGAATCCCGTTGGTTGGAGCCGGAATACAAATTTTCGCGCAGTTCTGAGAGAAAATGTTTACACCTTTCTCTCGTCTACTCTTCGGCGACTTGTAAAATCGATGCTCGTGAATCTTGCTAGTTTCGATCTAAAACAATGTGCCCCGTTGTTTTGAGCCGGAATAGAAGTTTTCGTGCAGTTCTGAGAGAAAAAGTTTACACCTTTCTCTCGTCTACTCCTCGACTACTCGTAAAATTGATGCTCGTGAATCTTGCTAGTTTCGATCTAAAACAATGTATCCCGTTGTTTTGAGACGAAATACAAGTTTTCGCGCAGTTCTGGGAGAAAAAGTTTACACCTTTCTCTCGTCTACTATTCGACGACTTGTAAACTCGATGCTCGTGAATCTTGCTAGGTTCGACCTAATACGATGTATCCGGTTGTTTTGAGCCGGAATACAAGTTTTCGCGCAGTTCTGAGAGAAAAAGTTTACACCTTTCTCTCGTGTACTCTTCGACAACTTGTATAATCGATGCTCGTGAATCTTGCTAGTTTCAATTTAAAACGAAGTATCCCGTTGCTTTGAGCCGGATTACAAGTTTTCCCGCAGTTCTGAGAGAAAAAGTTTACACCTTTCTCTCGTGTACTCTTTGACGACTTGTAAAATCGATGCTCGTGAATTTTGCTCGTTTCGATCTAAAACGATGTATCCCGTTGTTTTGAGCCGGAATACAAGTTTTCGTGCAGTTCTGAGAGAAAAAGTTTACACCTTTCTCTCGTCTACTCTTCGACGACTTGTAAACTCGATGCTAGTGAATCTTGCTAGTTTCGACCTAATACGATGTATCCGGTTGTTTTGAGCCGGAATACAAGTTTTCGCGCAGTTCTGAGAGAAAAAAGTTTACACCTTTCTCTCGTGTACTCTTCGACAACTTGTATATTCGATGCTCGTGAATCTTGCTAGTTTCGATTTAAAACGATGTATCCCGTTGTTTTGAGCCGGAATACAAGTTTTCGCGCAGTTCTGAGAGAAAAAGTTTACACCTTTCTCTCGTCTACTCTTCGAAGACTTGTAAAATCGATGCCCATGAATCTTGCTAGTTTCGATCTAAAACGATGTATCTCGTTGTTTTGAGCCGGAATACAAGTTTTCGCGCAGTTCTGAGAAAAATAGTTTACACCTTTCTCTCGTCTACTCTGAAGACTTGTAAAACCGATTCTCGTGAATCTTGCTAGTTTCGATCTAAAACGATGTATCCCGTTTTTTTGAGCCGGAATACAAGTTTTCGCGCAGTTCTGAGAGAAAAAGTTTACACCTTTCTCTCGTCTACTCTTCGACGACTTGTAAAATCGATGCTCGTGAATCTTGCTGGTTTCGATATAAAACGATGCATTCTGTTGTTTTGAGCCGGAATACAAGTTTTCGCGCAGTCTGAGAGAAAAAGTTTACACCTTTCTCTCGTATACTCTTCGACGACTTGTAAAATCGATGCTCGTGAATCTTGCTAGTTTCGATCTAAAACGATGTATCCCGCTTTTTTGAGCCGGTATACAAGTTTTCGCGCAGTTCTGAGAGAAAACGTTTACACCTTTCTCTCGTCTACTCTTCGACGACTTGTAATATCGATGCTCGTGAATCCTGCTAGTTTCGATCTAAAACGATGAATCCCGTTGGTTGGAGCCGGAATACAAATTTTCGCGCATTTCTGAGAGAAAAAGTTTACACCTTTCTCTCGTCTACTCTTCGGCGACTTGTAAAATCGATGCTCGTGAATCTTGCTAGTTTCGATCTAAAACAATGTGCCCCGTTGTTTTGAGCCGGAATAGAAGTTTTCGTGCAGTTCTGAGAGAAAAAGTTTACACCTTTCTCTCGTCTACTCCTCGACTACTCGTAAAATCGATGCTCGTGAATCTTGCTAGTTTCGATCTAAAACAATGTATCCCGTTGTTTTGAGACGAAATACAAGTTTTCGCGCAGTTCTGAGAGAAAAAGTTTACACCTTTCTCTCATCCACTCTTCGAGGATTGTAAAATCGATGCTCGTGAATCTTGCTAGTTTTGATCTAAAACGATGTATCGCGTTGTTTTGAGCCGGAATACAAGTTTTCGCGCAGTTCTGAGAGAAAAAGTTTACACCTTTCTCTCGTCTACTATTCGACGACTTGTAAACTCGATGCCCGTGAATCTTGCTAGTTTCGACCTAATACGATGTATCCGGTTGTTTTGAGCCGGAATACAAGTTTTCGCGCAGTTCTGAGAGAAAAAGTTTACACCTTTCATTCGTGTACTCTTCGACAACTTGTATAATCGATGCTTGTGAATCTTGCTAGTTTCGATTTAAAACGATGTATCCCGTTGTTTTGAGCCGGAATACAAGTTTTCGCGCAGTTCTGAGAGAAAAAGTTTACACCTTTCTCTCGTGTACTCTTTGACGACTTGTAAAATCGATGCTCGTGAATCTTGCTAGTTTCGATCTAAAACGATGTATCCCGTTGTTTTGAGCCGGAATACAAGTTTTCGTGCAGTTCTGAGAGAAAAAGTTTACACCTTTCTCTCGTCTACTCTTCGACGACTTGTAAAATCGATGCTCGTGAATCTTGCTAGTTTCGATCTAAAACGATGAATCTCGTTGTTTTGACCCGGAATACAAGTTTTCGCGCAGTTCTGAGAGAAAAAGTTTACACCTTTCTCTCTTCTACTATTCGACGACTTGTAAAATCGATGCTCGTGAATCTTGCTAGTTTCGACCTAAAACGATGTATCCCGTTGTTTTGTGATGGAAAACAAGTTTTCGCGTAGTTCTGAGAGAAAAAGTTTACACCTTTCTCTCGTCTACTCTTCGACGACTTGTAAAATCGATGCTCGTGAATCTTGCTGGTTTCGATATAAAACGATGCATTCTGTTGTTTTGAGCCGGAATACAAGTTTTCGCGCAGTCTGAGAGAAAAAGTTTACAGCTTTCTCTCGTCTACTCTTCGAAGACTTGTAAAATCGATGCCCATGAATCTTGCTAGTTTCGATCTAAAACGATGTATCTCGTTGTTTTGAGCCGGAATACAAGTTTTCGCGCAGTTCTGAGAAAAATAGTTTACACCTTTCTCTCGTCTACTCTGAAGACTTGTAAAACCGATTCTCGTGAATCTTGCTAGTTTCGATCTAAAACGATGTATCCCGTTTTTTTGAGCCGGAATACAAGTTTTCGCGCAGTTCTGAGAGAAAAAGTTTACACCTTTCTCTCGTCTACTCTTCGACGACTTGTAAAATCGATGCTCGTGAATCTTGCTGGTTTCGATATAAAACGATGCATTCTGTTGTTTTGAGCCGGAATACAAGTTTTCGCGCAGTCTGAGAGAAAAAGTTTACACCTTTCTCTCGTATACTCTTCGACGACTTGTAAAATCGATGCTCGTGAATCTTGCTAGTTTCGATCTAAAACGATGTATCCCGCTTTTTTGAGCCGGTATACAAGTTTTCGCGCAGTTCTGAGAGAAAACGTTTACACCTTTCTCTCGTCTACTCTTCGACGACTTGTAATATCAATGCTCGTGAATCCTGCTAGTTTCGATCTAAAACGATGAATCCCGTTGTTTTGAGCCGGAATACAAATTTTCGCGCAGTTCTGAGAGAAAAAGTTTACACCTTTCTCTCGTCTACTCTTCGGCGACTTGTAAAATCGATGCTCGTGAATCTTGCTAGTTTCGATCTAAAACGATGTGCCCCGTTGTTTTGAGCCGGAATAGAAGTTTTCGTGCAGTTCTGAGAGAAAAAGTTTACACCTTTCTCTCGTCTACTCCTCGACTACTCGTAAAATCGATGCTCGTGAATCTTGCTAGTTTCGATCTAAAACAATGTATCCCGTTGTTTTGAGACGAAATACAAGTTTTCGCGCAGTTCTGAGAGAAAAAGTTTACACCTTTCTCTCATCCACTCTTCGAGGACTTGTAAAATCGATGCTCGTGAATCTTGCTAGTTTTGATCTAAAACGATGTATCGCGTTGTTTTGAGCCGGAATACAAGTTTTCGCGCAGTTCTGAGAGAAAAAGTTTACACCTTTCTCTCGTCTACTATTCGACGACTTGTAAACTCGATGCTCGTGAATCTTGCTAGTTTCGACCTAATACGATGTATCCGGTTGTTTTGAGCCGGAATACAAGTTTTCGCGCAGTTCTGAGAGAAAAAGTTTACATCTTTCTCTCGTGTACTCTTCGACAACTTGTATAATCGATGCTTGTGAATCTTGCTAGTTTCGATTTAAAACGATGTATCCCGTTGTTTTGAGCCGGAATACAAGTTTTCGCGCAGTTCTGAGAGAAAAAGTTTACACCTTTCTCTCGTCTACTATTCGACGACTTGTAAACTCGATGCCCGTGAATCTTGCTAGTTTCGACCTAATACGATGTATCCGGTTGTTTTGAGCCGGAATACAAGTTTTCGCGCAGTTCTGAGAGAAAAAGTTTACACCTTTCATTCGTGTACTCTTCGACAACTTGTATAATCGATGCTTGTGAATCTTGCTAGTTTCGATTTAAAACGATGTATCCCGTTGTTTTGAGCCGGAATACAAGTTTTCGCGCAGTTCTGAGAGAAAAAGTTTACACCTTTCTCTCGTGTACTCTTTGACGACTTGTAAAATCGATGCTCGTGAATCTTGCTAGTTTCGATCTAAAACGATGTATCCCGTTGTTTTGAGCCGGAATACAAGTTTTCGTGCAGTTCTGAGAGAAAAAGTTTACACCTTTCTCTCGTCTACTCTTCGACGACTTGTAAAATCGATGCTCGTGAATCTTGCTAGTTTCGATCTAAAACGATGAATCTCGTTGTTTTGACCCGGAATACAAGTTTTCGCGCAGTTCTGAGAGAAAAAGTTTACACCTTTCTCTCTTCTACTATTCGACGACTTGTAAAATCGATGCTCGTGAATCTTGCTAGTTTCGACCTAAAACGATGTATCCCGTTGTTTTGTGATGGAAAACAAGTTTTCGCGTAGTTCTGAGAGAAAAAGTTTACACTTTTCTCTCGTCTACTCTTCGACGACTTGTAAAATCGATGCTCGTGAATCTTGCTGGTTTCGATATAAAACGATGCATTCTGTTGTTTTGAGCCGGAATACAAGTTTTCGCGCAGTCTGAGAGAAAAAGTTTACAGCTTTCTCTCGTCTACTCTTCGAAGACTTGTAAAATCGATGCCCATGAATCTTGCTAGTTTCGATCTAAAACGATGTATCTCGTTGTTTTGAGCCGGAATACAAGTTTTCGCGCAGTTCTGAGAAAAATAGTTTACACCTTTCTCTCGTCTACTCTGAAGACTTGTAAAACCGATTCTCGTGAATCTTGCTAGTTTCGATCTAAAACGATGTATCCCGTTTTTTTGAGCCGGAATACAAGTTTTCGCGCAGTTCTGAGAGAAAAAGTTTACACCTTTCTCTCGTCTACTCTTCGACGACTTGTAAAATCGATGCTCGTGAATCTTGCTGGTTTCGATATAAAACGATGCATTCTGTTGTTTTGAGCCGGAATACAAGTTTTCGCGCAGTCTGAGAGAAAAAGTTTACACCTTTCTCTCGTATACTCTTCGACGACTTGTAAAATCGATGCTCGTGAATCTTGCTAGTTTCGATCTAAAACGATGTATCCCGCTTTTTTGAGCCGGTATACAAGTTTTCGCGCAGTTCTGAGAGAAAACGTTTACACCTTTCTCTCGTCTACTCTTCGACGACTTGTAATATCAATGCTCGTGAATCCTGCTAGTTTCGATCTAAAACGATGAATCCCGTTGTTTTGAGCCGGAATACAAATTTTCGCGCAGTTCTGAGAGAAAAAGTTTACACCTTTCTCTCGTCTACTCTTCGGCGACTTGTAAAATCGATGCTCGTGAATCTTGCTAGTTTCGATCTAAAACGATGTGCCCCGTTGTTTTGAGCCGGAATAGAAGTTTTCGTGCAGTTCTGAGAGAAAAAGTTTACACCTTTCTCTCGTCTACTCCTCGACTACTCGTAAAATCGATGCTCGTGAATCTTGCTAGTTTCGATCTAAAACAATGTATCCCGTTGTTTTGAGACGAAATACAAGTTTTCGCGCAGTTCTGAGAGAAAAAGTTTACACCTTTCTCTCATCCACTCTTCGAGGACTTGTAAAATCGATGCTCGTGAATCTTGCTAGTTTTGATCTAAAACGATGTATCGCGTTGTTTTGAGCCGGAATACAAGTTTTCGCGCAGTTCTGAGAGAAAAAGTTTACACCTTTCTCTCGTCTACTATTCGACGACTTGTAAACTCGATGCTCGTGAATCTTGCTAGTTTCGACCTAATACGATGTATCCGGTTGTTTTGAGCCGGAATACAAGTTTTCGCGCAGTTCTGAGAGAAAAAGTTTACATCTTTCTCTCGTGTACTCTTCGACAACTTGTATAATCGATGCTTGTGAATCTTGCTAGTTTCGATTTAAAACGATGTATCCCGTTGTTTTGAGCCGGAATACAAGTTTTCGCGCAGTTCTGAGAGAAAAAGTTTACACCTTTCTCTCGTGTACTCTTTGACGACTTGTAAAATCGATGCTCGTGAATCTTGCTAGTTTCGATCTAAAACGATGTATCCCGTTGTTTTGAGCCGGAATACAAGTTTTCGTGCAGTTCTGAGAGAAAAAGTTTACACCTTTCTCTCGTCTACTCTTCGACGACTTGTAAAATCGATGCTCGTGAATCTTGCTAGTTTCGATCTAAAACGATGAATCTCGTTGTTTTGACCCGGAATACAAGTTTTCGCGCAGTTCTGAGAGAAAAAGTTTACACCTTTCTCTCTTCTACTATTCGACGACTTGTAAAATCGATGCTCGTGAATCTTGCTAGTTTCGACCTAAAACGATGTATCCCGTTGTTTTGTGTTGGAATACAAGTTTTCGCGTAGTTCTGAGAGAAAAAGTTTACACCTTTCTCTCGTCTACTCTTCGACGACTTGTAAAATCGATGCTCGTGAATCTTGCTGGTTTCGATATAAAACGATGCATTCTGTTGTTTTGAGCCGGAATACAAGTTTTCGCGCAGTCTGAGAGAAAAAGCTTACACCTTTCTCTCGTATACTCTTCGACGACTTGTAAAATCGATGCTCGTGAATCTTGCTAGTTTCGATCTAAAACGATGTATCCCGCTTTTTTGAGCCTGTATACAAGTTTTCGCGCAGTTCTGAGAGAAAACGTTTACACCTTTCTCTCGTCTACTCTTCGACGACTTGTAAAATCGATGCTCGTGAATCTTGCTAGTTTCGATCTAAAACGATGTGCCCCGTTGTTTTGAGCCGGAATAGAAGTTTTCGTGCAGTTCTGAGAGAAAAAGTTTACACCTTTCTCTCGTCTACTCCTCGACTACTCGTAAAATCGATGCTCGTGAATCTTGCTAGTTTTATCTAAAACAATGTATTCCGTTGTTTTGAGACGAAATACAAGTTTTCGCGCAGTTCTGAGAGAAAAAGTTTACACCTTTCTCTCGTCCACTCTTCGAGGACTTGTAAAATCGATGCTCGTGAATCTTGCTAGTTTTGATCTAAAACGATGTATCGCGTTGTTTTGAGCCGGAATACAAGTTTTCGCGCAGTTCTGAGAGAAAAAGTTTACACCTTTCTCTCGTCTACTATTCGACGACTTGTAAACTCGATGCTCGTGAATCTTGCTAGTTTAGACCTAATACGATGTATCCGGTTGTTTTGAGCCGGAATACAAGTTTTCGCGCAGTTCTGAGAGAAAAAGTTTACACCTTTCTCTCGTGTACTCTTCGACAACTTGTATAATCGATGCTCGTGAATCTTGCTAGTTTCGATTTAAAACGATGTATCCCGTTGTTTTGAGCCGGAATACAAGTTCTCGCGCAGTTCTGAGAGAAAAAGTTTACACCTTTCTCTCGTCTACTCTTCGACGACCTGTAAAATTGATGCTCGTGAATCTTGCTAGTTTCGATCTAAAACGATGTATTCCGTTGTTTTGAGCCGGAATACAAGTTTTCGCGCAGTTCTGAGAGAAAAAGTTTACACCTTTCTCTCGTCTACTCTTCGAAGACTTGTAAAATCGATGCTCGTTAATCTTGCTAGTTTCAATCTAAAACGATGTATTCCGTTTTTTTTTGAGCCGGAATACAAGTTTTGGCGCAGTTCTGAGAGAAAAAGTTTACACCTTTCTCTCGTCTACTCTTCGACGAGTTGTAAAATCAATGCTCGTATATCTTGCTAGTTTCGATCTACAACGATGTATCCCGTTGTTTTGAGCTGGAATAGAAGTTTTTCGCGCAGTTCTGAGAGAAAACGTTTACGCCTTTCGCTCGTCTACTTTTCGAGGACTTGCAAAATCGATGCTCGTGAATCTTGCTAGTTTCGATCTAAAACGATGTATCACGTTTTTTTGAGCCGGAATACAAGTTTTCGCGCAGTTCTGAGAGAAAAAGTTTACACCTTTCTCTCGTCTACTATTCGACAACTTGTAAAATCGATGCTCGTGAATATTGCTAGTTTCGACCTAGAACGATGTATCCCGTTGTTTTGAGCCGGAATACAAGTTTTCGTGCAGTTCTGAGAGAAAAAGTTTACACCTTTCTCTTGTCTTCTGTTCGACGACTGGTAAAATCGATGCTCGTGCATCTTGCTAGTTTCGACCTAAAACGATGTATCGCGTTGTTTTGAGCCGGAATACAAGTTTTCGCGCAGTTCTGAGAGAAAAAGTTTACACCTTTCTCTTGTCTACTCTTCGACGACTTGTAAAATCGATGCTCGTGAATCTTGCTAGTTTCGATCTAAACGATGTATTCCGTTGTTTTAGGGCGGAATACAAGTTTTCGCGCAGTTCTGAGAGAAAAAGTTTACACCTTTCTCTCGTCTACTCTTCGACGACTTGTAAAATTGATGCTCGTGAATCTTGCTAGTTTCGATCTAAAACGATGTATCCCGTTGTTTTGAACCGGAATACAAGTTTTCGCGCAGTTCTGAGAGAAAAAGTTTACAGCTTTCTCTCGTCTACTCTTCGAAGACTTGTAAAATCGATGCCCATGAATCTTGCTAGTTTCGATCTAAAACGATGTATCTCGTTGTGTTGAGCCGGAATACAAGTTTTCGCGCAGTTCTGAGAAAAAAAGTTTACACCTTCCTCTCGTCTACTCTTCGAAGACTTGTAAAATCGATGCTCGTGAATCTTGCTAGTTTCGATCTCAAACGATGTACCCGTTTTTTTGAGCCGGAATACAAGTTTTCGCGCAGTTCTGAGAGAAAAAGTTTACACCTTTCTCTCTTCTACTATTCGACGACTTGTAAAATCGATGCTCGTGAATCTTGCTAGTTTCGACCTAAAACGATGTATCCCGTTGTTTTGTGATGGAATACAAGTTTTCGCGCAGTTCTGAGAGAAAAAGTTTACACCTTTCTCTCGTCTACTCTTCGACGACTTGTAAAATCGATGCTCGTGAATCTTGCTGGTTTCGATATAAAACGATGCATTCTGTTGTTTTGAGCCGGAATACAAGTTTTCGCGCAGTCTGAGAGAAAAAGTTTACACCTTTCTCTCGTATACTCTTCGACGACTTGTAAAATCGATGCTCGTGAATCTTGCTAGTTTCGATCTAAAACGATGTATCCCGCTTTTTTGAGCCGGTATACAAGTTTTCGCGCAGTTCTGAGAGAAAACGTTTACACCTTTCTCTCGTCTACTCTTCGACGACTTGTAATATCGATGCTCGTGAATCCTGCTAGTTTCGATCTAAAACGATGTAACCCGTTGTTCTGAGCCGGAATACAAGTTCTGACGCAGTTCTGAGAGAAAAATTTTACACCTTTCTCTCGTCTACTCTTCGACGACTTGTAAAATCGATGCTCGTGAATCTTGCTAGTTTCGATCTACAACGATGTATCTCTTTGTTTTGAGCTGGAATAGAAGTTTTCGCGCAGTTCTGAGAGAAAAAGTTTACACCTTTCTCTCGTCTACTCTTCGAGGACTTGTAAAATCGATGCTCGTGAATCTTGCTAGTTTCGATCTAAAACGATGTATCCCGTTGTTTTGAGCCGGAATACAAGTTTTCGCGCAGATCTGAGAGAAAAAGTTTACACCTTTCTCTCGTCTACTATTCGACGACTTGTAAAATCGATGCTCGTGAATCTTGCTAGTTTCGACCTAAAACGATGTATCCCGTTGTTTTGAGCCGGAATACAAGTTTTCGCGCAGTTCTGAGAGAAAAAGTTTACACCTTTCTCTCGTGTACTCTTCGACGACTTGTAAAATCGATGCTCATGAATCTTGCTAGTTTGGATTTTGAACGATGTACCCGGTTGTTTTGAGCCGGAATACAAGTTTTCGTGCAGTTCTGAGAGAAAAAGTTTACACCTTTCTCTCGTCTACTCTTCGACGACTTGTAAAATCGATGCTCGTGAATCTTGCTACTTTCAATCTAAAACGATATATACCGTTGTTTTGAGCCGGAATACAAGTTTTCGCGCAGTTCTGAGAGAAAAAGTTTACACCTTTCTCTCGTCTACTCTTCGACGACTTGTAAAATCGATGCTCGTGAATCTTGCTAGTTTCAATCTAAAACGATGGATCCCGTTGTTTTGAGCCGGAATACAAGTTTTCGCGCAGTTCTGAGAGAAAAAGTTTACACCTTTCTCTCGTCTACTCTTCGACGACTTGTAAAATCGATGCTCGTGAATCTTGCTAGTTTCGATCTAAAACGATGTATCCCGTTGGTTTGAGCCGGAATACAAGTTTTCGTGCAGTTCTGAGAGAAAAAGTTCACACCTTTCTCTCGTCTACTCTTCGACGACTTGTAAAATTGATGCGCGTGAATCTTGCTAGTTTCGATCTAAAACGATGAATCCCGTTGTTTTGAGCCGGAATACAAGTTTTCGCGCAGTTCTGAGAGAAAAAGTTTCCACCTTTCTCTCGTCTACTCTTCGACGACTTGTAAAATCGATGCTCGTGAATCTTGCTGGTTTCGATATAAAACGATGCATTCTGTTGTTTTGAGCCGGAATACAAGTTTTCGCGCAGTCTGAGAGAAAAAGTTTACACCTTTCTCTCGTATACTCTTCGACGACTTGTAAAATCGATGCTCCTGAATCTTGCTAGTTTCGATCTAAAACGATGTATCCCGCTTTTTTGAGCCGGTATACAAGTTTTCGTGCAGTTCTGAGAGAAAACGTTTACACCTTTCTCTCGTCTACTCTTCGACGACTTGTAATATCGATGCTCGTGAATCTTGCTGGTTTCGATATAAAACGATGCATTCTGTTGTTTTGAGCCGGAATACAAGTTTTCGCGCAGTCTGAGAGAAAAAGTTTACACCTTTCTCTCGTATACTCTTCGACGACTTGTAAAATCGATGCTCGTGAATCTTGCTAGTTTCGATCTAAAACGATGTATCCCGCTTTTTTGAGCCGGTATACAAGTTTTCGCGCAGTTCTGAGAGAAAACGTTTACACCTTTCTCTCGTCTACTCTTCGACGACTTGTAATATCGATGCTCGTGAATCCTGCTAGTTTCGATCTAAAACGATGTAACCCGTTGTTCTGAGCCGGAATACAAGTTCTGACGCAGTTCTGAGAGAAAAATTTTACACCTTTCTCTCGTCTACTCTTCGACGACTTGTAAAATCGATGCTCGTGAATCTTGCTAGTTTCGATCTACAACGATGTATCTCTTTGTTTTGAGCTGGAATAGAAGTTTTCGCGCAGTTCTGAGAGAAAAAGTTTACACCTTTCTCTCGTCTACTCTTCGAGGACTTGTAAAATCGATGCTCGTGAATCCTGCTAGTTTCGATCTAAAACGATGTAACCCGTTGTTCTGAGCCGGAATACAAGTTCTGACGCAGTTCTGAGAGAAAAAGTTTACACCTTTCTCTCGTCTACTCCTCGACTACTCGTAAAATCGATGCTCGTGAATCTTGCTAGTTTTATCTAAAACAATGTATTCCGTTGTTTTGAGACGAAATACAAGTTTTCGCGCAGTTCTGAGAGAAAAAGTTTACACCTTTCTCTCGTCCACTCTTCGAGGACTTGTAAAATCGATGCTCGTGAATCTTGCTAGTTTTGATCTAAAACGATGTATCGCGTTGTTTTGAGCCGGAATACAAGTTTTCGCGCAGTTCTGAGAGAAAAAGTTTACACCTTTCTCTCGTCTACTATTCGACGACTTGTAAACTCGATGCTCGTGAATCTTGCTAGTTTAGACCTAATACGATGTATCCGGTTGTTTTGAGCCGGAATACAAGTTTTCGCGCAGTTCTGAGAGAAAAAGTTTACACCTTTCTCTCGTGTACTCTTCGACAACTTGTATAATCGATGCTCGTGAATCTTGCTTGTTTCGATTTAAAACGATGTATCCCGTTGTTTTGAGCCGGAATACAAGTTCTCGCGCAGTTCTGAGAGAAAAAGTTTACACCTTTCTCTCGTCTACTCTTCGACGACCTGTAAAATTGATGCTCGTGAATCTTGCTAGTTTCGATCTAAAACGATGTATTCCGTTGTTTTGAGCCGGAATACAAGTTTTCGCGCAGTTCTGAGAGAAAAAGTTTACACCTTTCTCTCGTCTACTCTTCGAAGACTTGTAAAATCGATGCTCGTTAATCTTGCTAGTTTCAATCTAAAACGATGTATTCCGTTTTTTTTTGAGCCGGAATACAAGTTTTGGCGCAGTTCTGAGAGAAAAAGTTTACACCTTTCTCTCGTCTACTCTTCGACGAGTTGTAAAATCAATGCTCGTATATCTTGCTAGTTTCGATCTACAACGATGTATCCCGTTGTTTTGAGCTGGAATAGAAGTTTTTCGCGCAGTTCTGAGAGAAAACGTTTACGCCTTTCTCTCGTCTACTTTTCGAGGACTTGCAAAATCGATGCTCGTGAATCTTGCTAGTTTCGATCTAAAACGATGTATCACGTTTTTTTGAGCCGGAATACAAGTTTTCGCGCAGTTCTGAGAGAAAAAGTTTACACCTTTCTCTCGTCTACTATTCGACGACTTGTAAAATCGATGCTCGTGAATATTGCTAGTTTCGACCTAGAACGATGTATCCCGTTGTTTTGAGCCGGAATACAAGTTTTCGTGCAGTTCTGAGAGAAAAAGTTTACACCTTTCTCTTGTCTTCTGTTCGACGACTGGTAAAATCGATGCTCGTGCATCTTGCTAGTTTCGACCTAAAACGATGTATCGCGTTGTTTTGAGCCGGAATACAAGTTTTCGCGCAGTTCTGAGAGAAAAAGTTTACACCTTTCTCTTGTCTACTCTTCGACGACTTGTAAAATCGATGCTCGTGAATCTTGCTAGTTTCGATCTAAACGATGTATTCCGTTGTTTTAGGGCGGAATACAAGTTTTCGCGCAGTTCTGAGAGAAAAAGTTTACACCTTTCTCTCGTCTACTCTTCGACGACTTGTAAAATCGATGCTCGTGAATCTTGCTAGTTTCGATCTAAAACGATGTATCCCGTTGTTTTGAACCGGAATACAAGTTTTCGCGCAGTTCTGAGAGAAAAAGTTTACAGCTTTCTCTCGTCTACTCTTCGAAGACTTGTAAAATCGATGCCCATGAATCTTGCTAGTTTCGATCTAAAACGATGTATCTCGTTGTGTTGAGCCGGAATACAAGTTTTCGCGCAGTTCTGAGAAAAAAAGTTTACACCTTCCTCTCGTCTACTCTTCGAAGACTTGTAAAATCGATGCTCGTGAATCTTGCTAGTTTCGATCTCAAACGATGTACCCGTTTTTTTGAGCCGGAATACAAGTTTTCGCGCAGTTCTGAGAGAAAAAGTTTACACCTTTCTCTCTTCTACTATTCGACGACTTGTAAAATCGATGCTCGTGAATCTTGCTAGTTTCGACCTAAAACGATGTATCCCGTTGTTTTGTGATGGAATACAAGTTTTCGCGCAGTTCTGAGAGAAAAAGTTTACACCTTTCTCTCGTCTACTCTTCGACGACTTGTAAAATCGATGCTCGTGAATCTTGCTGGTTTCGATATAAAACGATGCATTCTGTTGTTTTGAGCCGGAATACAAGTTTTCGCGCAGTCTGAGAGAAAAAGTTTACACCTTTCTCTCGTATACTCTTCGACGACTTGTAAAATCGATGCTCGTGAATCTTGCTAGTTTCGATCTAAAACGATGTATCCCGCTTTTTTGAGCCGGTATACAAGTTTTCGCGCAGTTCTGAGAGAAAACGTTTACACCTTTCTCTCGTCTACTCTTCGACGACTTGTAATATCGATGCTCGTGAATCCTGCTAGTTTCGATCTAAAACGATGTAACCCGTTGTTCTGAGCCGGAATACAAGTTCTGACGCAGTTCTGAGAGAAAAATTTTACACCTTTCTCTCGTCTACTCTTCGACGACTTGTAAAATCGATGCTCGTGAATCTTGCTAGTTTCGATCTACAACGATGTATCTCTTTGTTTTGAGCTGGAATAGAAGTTTTCGCGCAGTTCTGAGAGAAAAAGTTTACACCTTTCTCTCGTCTACTCTTCGAGGACTTGTAAAATCGATGCTCGTGAATCTTGCTAGTTTCGATCTAAAACGATGTATCCCGTTGTTTTGAGCCGGAATACAAGTTTTCGCGCAGATCTGAGAGAAAAAGTTTACACCTTTCTCTCGTCTACTATTCGACGACTTGTAAAATCGATGCTCGTGAATCTTGCTAGTTTCGACCTAAAACGATGTATCCCGTTGTTTTGAGCCGGAATACAAGTTTTCGCGCAGTTCTGAGAGAAAAAGTTTACACCTTTCTCTCGTGTACTCTTCGACGACTTGTAAAATCGATGCTCATGAATCTTGCTAGTTTGGATTTTAAACGATGTACCCGGTTGTTTTGAGCCGGAATACAAGTTTTCGTGCAGTTCTGAGAGAAAAAGTTTACACCTTTCTCTCGTCTACTCTTCGACGACTTGTAAAATCGATGCTCGTGAATCTTGCTACTTTCAATCTAAAACGATATATACCGTTGTTTTGAGCCGGAATACAAGTTTTCGCGCAGTTCTGAGAGAAAAAGTTTACACCTTTCTCTCGTCTACTCTTCGACGACTTGTAAAATCGATGCTCGTGAATCTTGCTAGTTTCAATCTAAAACGATGGATCCCGTTGTTTTGAGCCGGAATACAAGTTTTCGCGCAGTTCTGAGAGAAAAAGTTTACACCTTTCTCTCGTCTACTCTTCGACGACTTGTAAAATCGATGCTCGTGAATCTTGCTAGTTTCGATCTAAAACGATGTATCCCGTTGGTTTGAGCCGGAATACAAGTTTTCGTGCAGTTCTGAGAGAAAAAGTTCACACCTTTCTCTCGTCTACTCTTCGACGACTTGTAAAATTGATGCGCGTGAATCTTGCTAGTTTCGATCTAAAACGATGAATCCCGTTGTTTTGAGCCGGAATACAAGTTTTCGCGCAGTTCTGAGAGAAAAAGTTTCCACCTTTCTCTCGTCTACTCTTCGACGACTTGTAAAATCGATGCTCGTGAATCTTGCTGGTTTCGATATAAAACGATGCATTCTGTTGTTTTGAGCCGGAATACAAGTTTTCGCGCAGTCTGAGAGAAAAAGTTTACACCTTTCTCTCGTATACTCTTCGACGACTTGTAAAATCGATGCTCCTGAATTTTGCTAGTTTCGATCTAAAACGATGTATCCCGCTTTTTTGAGCCGGTATACAAGTTTTCGCGCAGTTCTGAGAGAAAACGTTTACACCTTTCTCTCGTCTACTCTTCGACGACTTGTAATATCGATGCTCGTGAATCTTGCTGGTTTCGATATAAAACGATGCATTCTGTTGTTTTGAGCCGGAATACAAGTTTTCGCGCAGTCTGAGAGAAAAAGTTTACACCTTTCTCTCGTATACTCTTCGACGACTTGTAAAATCGATGCTCGTGAATCTTGCTAGTTTCGATCTAAAACGATGTATCCCGCTTTTTTGAGCCGGTATACAAGTTTTCGCGCAGTTCTGAGAGAAAACGTTTACACCTTTCTCTCGTCTACTCTTCGACGACTTGTAATATCGATGCTCGTGAATCCTGCTAGTTTCGATCTAAAACGATGTAACCCGTTGTTCTGAGCCGGAATACAAGTTCTGACGCAGTTCTGAGAGAAAAATTTTACACCTTTCTCTCGTCTACTCTTCGACGACTTGTAAAATCGATGCTCGTGAATCTTGCTAGTTTCGATCTACAACGATGTATCTCTTTGTTTTGAGCTGGAATAGAAGTTTTCGCGCAGTTCTGAGAGAAAAAGTTTACACCTTTCTCTCGTCTACTCTTCGAGGACTTGTAAAATCGATGCTCGTGAATCTTGCTAGTTTCGATCTAAAACGATGTATCCCGTTGTTTTGAGCCGGAATACAAGTTTTCGCGCAGATCTGAGAGAAAAAGTTTACACCTTTCTCTCGTCTACTATTCGACGACTTGTAAAATCGATGCTCGTGAATCTTGCTAGTTTCGACCTAAAACGATGTATCCCGTTGTTTTGAGCCGGAATACAAGTTTTCGCGCAGTTCTGAGAGAAAAAGTTTACACCTTTCTCTCGTGTACTCTTCGACGACTTGTAAAATCGATGCTCATGAATCTTGCTAGTTTGGATTTTAAACGATGTACCCGGTTGTTTTGAGCCGGAATACAAGTTTTCGTGCAGTTCTGAGAGAAAAAGTTTACACCTTTCTCTCGTCTACTCTTCGACGACTTGTAAAATCGATGCTCGTGAATCTTGCTACTTTCAATCTAAAACGATATATACCGTTGTTTTGAGCCGGAATACAAGTTTTCGCGCAGTTCTGAGAGAAAAAGTTTACACCTTTCTCTCGTCTACTCTTCGACGACTTGTAAAATCGATGCTCGTGAATCTTGCTAGTTTCAATCTAAAACGATGGATCCCGTTGTTTTGAGCCGGAATACAAGTTTTCGCGCAGTTCTGAGAGAAAAAGTTTACACCTTTCTCTCGTCTACTCTTCGACGACTTGTAAAATCGATGCTCGTGAATCTTGCTAGTTTCGATCTAAAACGATGTATCCCGTTGGTTTGAGCCGGAATACAAGTTTTCGTGCAGTTCTGAGAGAAAAAGTTCACACCTTTCTCTCGTCTACTCTTCGACGACTTGTAAAATTGATGCTCGTGAATCTTGCTAGTTTCGATCTAAAACGATGAATCCCGTTGTTTTGAGCCGGAATACAAGTTTTCGCGCAGTTCTGAGAGAAAAAGTTTCCACCTTTCTCTCGTCTACTCTTCGACGACTTGTAAAATCGATGCTCGTGAATCTTGCTGGTTTCGATATAAAACGATGCATTCTGTTGTTTTGAGCCGGAATACAAGTTTTCGCGCAGTCTGAGAGAAAAAGTTTACACCTTTCTCTCGTATACTCTTCGACGACTTGTAAAATCGATGCTCCTGAATCTTGCTAGTTTCGATCTAAAACGATGTATCCCGCTTTTTTGAGCCGGTATACAAGTTTTCGCGCAGTTCTGAGAGAAAACGTTTACACCTTTCTCTCGTCTACTCTTCGACGACTTGTAATATCGATGCTCGTGAATCCTGCTAGTTTCGATCTAAAACGATGTAACCCGTTGTTCTGAGCCGGAATACAAGTTCTGACGCAGTTCTGAGAGAAAAGGTTTACACCTTTCTCTCGTGTACTCTTCGACGACTTGTAAAATCGATGCTCCTGAATCTTGCTAGTTTCAATTTACAACGATGTATCTCTTTGTTTTGAGCTGGAATAGAAGTTTTCGCGCAGTTCTGAGAGAAAAAGTTTACACCTTTCGCTAGTCTACTCTTCGAGGACTTGTAAAATCGATGCTCGTGAATCTTGCTAGTTTCGATCTAAAACGATGTATCCCGTTGTTTTGAGCCGGAATACATGTTTTCGCGCAGTTCTGAGAGAAAACGTTTACACCTTTCTCTCGTCTACTATTCGACGACTTGTAAAATCGATGCTCGTGAATCTTGCTAGTTTCGACCTAAAACGATGTATCCCGTTGTTTTGAGCCGGAATACAAGTTTTCGCGCAGTTCTGAGAGAAAAAGTTTACACCTTTCTCTCGTGTACTCTTCGACGACTTGTAAAATCGATGCTCGTGAATCTTGCTAGTTTCGATCTAAAACGATGTGCCCCGTTGTTTTGAGCCGGAATAGAAGTTTTCGTGCAGTTCTGAGAGAAAAAGTTTACACCTTTCTCTCGTCTACTCCTCGACTACTCGTAAAATCGATGCTCGTGAATCTTGCTAGTTTCGATCTAAAACAATGTATCCCGTTGTTTTGAGACGAAATACAAGTTTTCGCGCAGTTCTGAGAGAAAAAGTTTACACCTTTCTCTCATCCACTCTTCGAGGACTTGTAAAATCGATGCTCGTGAATCTTGCTAGTTTTGATCTAAAACGATGTATCGCGTTGTTTTGAGCCGGAATACAAGTTTTCGCGCAGTTCTGAGAGAAAAAGTTTACACCTTTCTCTCGTCTACTATTCGACGACTTGTAAACTCGATGCTCGTGAATCTTGCTAGTTTCGACCTAATACGATGTATCCGGTTGTTTTGAGCCGGAATACAAGTTTTCGCGCAGTTCTGAGAGAAAAAGTTTACATCTTTCTCTCGTGTACTCTTCGACAACTTGTATAATCGATGCTTGTGAATCTTGCTAGTTTCGATTTAAAACGATGTATCCCGTTGTTTTGAGCCGGAATACAAGTTTTCGCGCAGTTCTGAGAGAAAAAGTTTACACCTTTCTCTCGTGTACTCTTTGACGACTTGTAAAATCGATGCTCGTGAATCTTGCTAGTTTCGATCTAAAACGATGTATCCCGTTGTTTTGAGCCGGAATACAAGTTTTCGTGCAGTTCTGAGAGAAAAAGTTTACACCTTTCTCTCGTCTACTCTTCGACGACTTGTAAAATCGATGCTCGTGAATCTTGCTAGTTTCGATCTAAAACGATGAATCTCGTTGTTTTGACCCGGAATACAAGTTTTCGCGCAGTTCTGAGAGAAAAAGTTTACACCTTTCTCTCTTCTACTATTCGACGACTTGTAAAATCGATGCTCGTGAATCTTGCTAGTTTCGACCTAAAACGATGTATCCCGTTGTTTTGTGTTGGAATACAAGTTTTCGCGTAGTTCTGAGAGAAAAAGTTTACACCTTTCTCTCGTCTACTCTTCGACGACTTGTAAAATCGATGCTCGTGAATCTTGCTGGTTTCGATATAAAACGATGCACTCTGTTGTTTTGAGCCGGAATACAAGTTTTCGCGCAGTCTGAGAGAAAAAGCTTACACCTTTCTCTCGTATACTCTTCGACGACTTGTAAAATCGATGCTCGTGAATCTTGCTAGTTTCGATCTAAAACGATGTATCCCGCTTTTTTGAGCCTGTATACAAGTTTTCGCGCAGTTCTGAGAGAAAACGTTTACACCTTTCTCTCGTCTACTCTTCGACGACTTGTAAAATCGATGCTCGTGAATCTTGCTAGTTTCGATCTAAAACGATGTGCCCCGTTGTTTTGAGCCGGAATAGAAGTTTTCGTGCAGTTCTGAGAGAAAAAGTTTACACCTTTCTCTCGTCTACTCCTCGACTACTCGTAAAATCGATGCTCGTGAATCTTGCTAGTTTTATCTAAAACAATGTATTCCGTTGTTTTGAGACGAAATACAAGTTTTCGCGCAGTTCTGAGAGAAAAAGTTTACACCTTTCTCTCGTCCACTCTTCGAGGACTTGTAAAATCGATGCTCGTGAATCTTGCTAGTTTTGATCTAAAACGATGTATCGCGTTGTTTTGAGCCGGAATACAAGTTTTCGCGCAGTTCTGAGAGAAAAAGTTTACACCTTTCTCTCGTCTACTATTCAACGACTTGTAAACTCGATGCTCGTGAATCTTGCTAGTTTAGACCTAATACGATGTATCCGGTTGTTTTGAGCCGGAATACAAGTTTTCGCGCAGTTCTGAGAGAAAAAGTTTACACCTTTCTCTCGTGTACTCTTCGACAACTTGTATAATCGATGCTCGTGAATCTTGCTAGTTTCGATTTAAAACGATGTATCCCGTTGTTTTGAGCCGGAATACAAGTTTTCGCGCAGTTCTGAGAGAAAAAGTTTACACCTTTCTCTCGTCTACTCTTCGACGACCTGTAAAATCGATGCTCGTGAATCTTGCTAGTTTCAATCTAAAACGATGGATCCCGTTGTTTTGAGCCGGAATACAAGTTTTCGCGCAGTTCTGAGAGAAAAAGTTTACACCTTTCTCTCGTCTACTCTTCGACGACTTGTAAAATCGATGCTCGTGAATCTTGCTAGTTTCGATCTAAAACGATGTATCCCGTTGGTTTGAGCCGGAATACAAGTTTTCGTGCAGTTCTGAGAGAAAAAGTTCACACCTTTCTCTCGTCTACTCTTCGACGACTTGTAAAATTGATGCTCGTGAATCTTGCTAGTTTCGATCTAAAACGATGAATCCCGTTGTTTTGAGCCGGAATACAAGTTTTCGCGCAGTTCTGAGAGAAAAAGTTTCCACCTTTCTCTCGTCTACTCTTCGACGACTTGTAAAATCGATGCTCGTGAATCTTGCTGGTTTCGATATAAAACGATGCATTCTGTTGTTTTGAGCCGGAATACAAGTTTTCGCGCAGTCTGAGAGAAAAAGTTTACACCTTTCTCTCGTATACTCTTCGACGACTTGTAAAATCGATGCTCCTGAATCTTGCTAGTTTCGATCTAAAACGATGTATCCCGCTTTTTTGAGCCGGTATACAAGTTTTCGCGCAGTTCTGAGAGAAAACGTTTACACCTTTCTCTCGTCTACTCTTCGACGACTTGTAATATCGATGCTCGTGAATCCTGCTAGTTTCGATCTAAAACGATGTAACCCGTTGTTCTGAGCCGGAATACAAGTTCTGACGCAGTTCTGAGAGAAAAGGTTTACACCTTTCTCTCGTGTACTCTTCGACGACTTGTAAAATCGATGCTCGTGAATCTTGCTAGTTTCGATCTAAAACGATGTGCCCCGTTGTTTTGAGCCGGAATAGAAGTTTTCGTGCAGTTCTGAGAGAAAAAGTTTACACCTTTCTCTCGTCTACTCCTCGACTACTCGTAAAATCGATGCTCGTGAATCTTGCTAGTTTCGATCTAAAACAATGTATCCCGTTGTTTTGAGACGAAATACAAGTTTTCGCGCAGTTCTGAGAGAAAAAGTTTACACCTTTCTCTCATCCACTCTTCGAGGACTTGTAAAATCGATGCTCGTGAATCTTGCTAGTTTTGATCTAAAACGATGTATCGCGTTGTTTTGAGCCGGAATACAAGTTTTCGCGCAGTTCTGAGAGAAAAAGTTTACACCTTTCTCTCGTCTACTATTCGACGACTTGTAAACTCGATGCTCGTGAATCTTGCTAGTTTCGACCTAATACGATGTATCCGGTTGTTTTGAGCCGGAATACAAGTTTTCGCGCAGTTCTGAGAGAAAAAGTTTACATCTTTCTCTCGTGTACTCTTCGACAACTTGTATAATCGATGCTTGTGAATCTTGCTAGTTTCGATTTAAAACGATGTATCCCGTTGTTTTGAGCCGGAATACAAGTTTTCGCGCAGTTCTGAGAGAAAAAGTTTACACCTTTCTCTCGTGTACTCTTTGACGACTTGTAAAATCGATGCTCGTGAATCTTGCTAGTTTCGATCTAAAACGATGTATCCCGTTGTTTTGAGCCGGAATACAAGTTTTCGTGCAGTTCTGAGAGAAAAAGTTTACACCTTTCTCTCGTCTACTCTTCGACGACTTGTAAAATCGATGCTCGTGAATCTTGCTAGTTTCGATCTAAAACGATGAATCTCGTTGTTTTGACCCGGAATACAAGTTTTCGCGCAGTTCTGAGAGAAAAAGTTTACACCTTTCTCTCTTCTACTATTCGACGACTTGTAAAATCGATGCTCGTGAATCTTGCTAGTTTCGACCTAAAACGATGTATCCCGTTGTTTTGTGTTGGAATACAAGTTTTCGCGTAGTTCTGAGAGAAAAAGTTTACACCTTTCTCTCGTCTACTCTTCGACGACTTGTAAAATCGATGCTCGTGAATCTTGCTGGTTTCGATATAAAACGATGCACTCTGTTGTTTTGAGCCGGAATACAAGTTTTCGCGCAGTCTGAGAGAAAAAGCTTACACCTTTCTCTCGTATACTCTTCGACGACTTGTAAAATCGATGCTCGTGAATCTTGCTAGTTTCGATCTAAAACGATGTATCCCGCTTTTTTGAGCCTGAATACAAGTTTTCGCGCAGTTCTGAGAGAAAACGTTTACACCTTTCTCTCGTCTACTCTTCGACGACTTGTAAAATCGATGCTCGTGAATCTTGCTAGTTTCGATCTAAAACGATGTGCCCCGTTGTTTTGAGCCGGAATAGAAGTTTTCGTGCAGTTCTGAGAGAAAAAGTTTACACCTTTCTCTCGTCTACTCCTCGACTACTCGTAAAATCGATGCTCGTGAATCTTGCTAGTTTTATCTAAAACAATGTATTCCGTTGTTTTGAGACGAAATACAAGTTTTCGCGCAGTTCTGAGAGAAAAAGTTTACACCTTTCTCTCGTCCACTCTTCGAGGACTTGTAAAATCGATGCTCGTGAATCTTGCTAGTTTTGATCTAAAACGATGTATCGCGTTGTTTTGAGCCGGAATACAAGTTTTCGCGCAGTTCTGAGAGAAAAAGTTTACACCTTTCTCTCGTCTACTATTCGACGACTTGTAAACTCGATGCTCGTGAATCTTGCTAGTTTAGACCTAATACGATGTATCCGGTTGTTTTGAGCCGGAATACAAGTTTTCGCGCAGTTCTGAGAGAAAAAGTTTACACCTTTCTCTCGTGTACTCTTCGACAACTTGTATAATCGATGCTCGTGAATCTTGCTAGTTTCGATTTAAAACGATGTATCCCGTTGTTTTGAGCCGGAATACAAGTTTTCGCGCAGTTCTGAGAGAAAAAGTTTACACCTTTCTCTCGTCTACTCTTCGACGACCTGTAAAATTGATGCTCGTGAATCTTGCTAGTTTCGATCTAAAACGATGTATTCCGTTGTTTTGAGCCGGAATACAAGTTTTCGCGCAGTTCTGAGAGAAAAAGTTTACACCTTTCTCTCGTCTACTCTTCGAAGACTTGTAAAATCGATGCTCGTTAATCTTGCTAGTTTCAATCTAAAACGATGTATTCCGTTTTTTTTTGAGCCGGAATACAAGTTTTGGCGCAGTTCTGAGAGAAAAAGTTTACACCTTTCTCTCGTCTACTCTTCGACGAGTTGTAAAATCAATGCTCGTATATCTTGCTAGTTTCGATCTACAACGATGTATCCCGTTGTTTTGAGCTGGAATAGAAGTTTTTCGCGCAGTTCTGAGAGAAAACGTTTACGCCTTTCTCTCGTCTACTTTTCGAGGACTTGCAAAATCGATGCTCGTGAATCTTGCTAGTTTCGATCTAAAACGATGTATCACGTTTTTTTGAGCCGGAATACAAGTTTTCGCGCAGTTCTGAGAGAAAAAGTTTACACCTTTCTCTCGTCTACTATTCGACGACTTGTAAAATCGATGCTCGTGAATATTGCTAGTTTCGACCTAGAACGATGTATCCCGTTGTTTTGAGCCGGAATACAAGTTTTCGTGCAGTTCTGAGAGAAAAAGTTTACACCTTTCTCTTGTCTTCTGTTCGACGACTGGTAAAATCGATGCTCGTGCATCTTGCTAGTTTCGACCTAAAACGATGTATTGCGTTGTTTTGAGCCGGAATACAAGTTTTCGCGCAGTTCTGAGAGAAAAAGTTTACACCTTTCTCTTGTCTACTCTTCGACGACTTGTAAAATCGATGCTCGTGAATCTTGCTAGTTTCGATCTAAACGATGTATTCCGTTGTTTTAGGGCGGAATACAAGTTTTCGCGCAGTTCTGAGAGAAAAAGTTTACACCTTTCTCTCGTCTACTCTTCGACGACTTGTAAAATCGATGCTCGTGAATCTTGCTAGTTTCGATCTAAAACGATGTATCCCGTTGTTTTGAACCGGAATACAAGTTTTCGCGCAGTTCTGAGAGAAAAAGTTTACAGCTTTCTCTCGTCTACTCTTCGAAGACTTGTAAAATCGATGCCCATGAATCTTGCTAGTTTCGATCTAAAACGATGTATCTCGTTGTGTTGAGCCGGAATACAAGTTTTCGCGCAGTTCTGAGAAAAAAAGTTTACACCTTCCTCTCGTCTACTCTTCGAAGACTTGTAAAATCGATGCTCGTGAATCTTGCTAGTTTCGATCTTAAACGATGTACCCGTTTTTTTGAGCCGGAATACAAGTTTTCGCGCAGTTCTGAGAGAAAAAGTTTACACCTTTCTCTCTTCTACTATTCGACGACTTGTAAAATCGATGCTCGTGAATCTTGCTAGTTTCGACCTAAAACGATGTATCCCGTTGTTTTGTGATGGAATACAAGTTTTCGCGCAGTTCTGAGAGAAAAAGTTTACACCTTTCTCTCGTCTACTCTTCGACGACTTGTAAAATCGATGCTCGTGAATCTTGCTGGTTTCGATATAAAACGATGCATTCTGTTGTTTTGAGCCGGAATACAAGTTTTCGCGCAGTTCTGAGAGAAAACGTTTACACCTTTCTCTCGTCTACTCTTCGACGACTTGTAATATCGATGCTCGTGAATCCTGCTAGTTTCGATCTAAAACGATGTAACCCGTTGTTCTGAGCCGGAATACAAGTTCTGACGCAGTTCTGAGAGAAAAATTTTACACCTTTCTCTCGTCTACTCTTCGACGACTTGTAAAATCGATGCTCGTGAATCTTGCTAGTTTCGATCTACAACGATGTATCTCTTTGTTTTGAGCTGGAATAGAAGTTTTCGCGCAGTTCTGAGAGAAAAAGTTTACACCTTTCTCTCGTCTACTCTTCGAGGACTTGTAAAATCGATGCTCGTGAATCTTGCTAGTTTCGATCTAAAACGATGTATCCCGTTGTTTTGAGCCGGAATACAAGTTTTCGCGCAGATCTGAGAGAAAAAGTTTACACCTTTCTCTCGTCTACTATTCGACGACTTGTAAAATCGATGCTCGTGAATCTTGCTAGTTTCGACCTAAAACGATGTATCCCGTTGTTTTGAGCCGGAATACAAGTTTTCGCGCAGTTCTGAGAGAAAAAGTTTACACCTTTCTCTCGTGTACTCTTCGACGACTTGTAAAATCGATGCTCATGAATCTTGCTAGTTTGGATTTTAAACGATGTACCCGGTTGTTTTGAGCCGGAATACAAGTTTTCGCGCAGTTCTGAGAGAAAAAGTTTACACCTTTCTCTCGTCTACTATTCGACGACTTGTAAAATCGATGCTCGTGAATATTGCTAGTTTCGACCTAGAACGATGTATCCCGTTGTTTTGAGCCGGAATACAAGTTTTCGTGCAGTTCTGAGAGAAAAAGTTTACACCTTTCTCTTGTCTTCTGTTCGACGACTGGTAAAATCGATGCTCGTGCATCTTGCTAGTTTCGACCTAAAACGATGTATTGCGTTGTTTTGAGCCGGAATACAAGTTTTCGCGCAGTTCTGAGAGAAAAAGTTTACACCTTTCTCTTGTCTACTCTTCGACGACTTGTAAAATCGATGCTCGTGAATCTTGCTAGTTTCGATCTAAACGATGTATTCCGTTGTTTTAGGGCGGAATACAAGTTTTCGCGCAGTTCTGAGAGAAAAAGTTTACACCTTTCTCTCGTCTACTCTTCGACGACTTGTAAAATCGATGCTCGTGAATCTTGCTAGTTTCGATCTAAAACGATGTATCCCGTTGTTTTGAACCGGAATACAAGTTTTCGCGCAGTTCTGAGAGAAAAAGTTTACAGCTTTCTCTCGTCTACTCTTCGAAGACTTGTAAAATCGATGCCCATGAATCTTGCTAGTTTCGATCTAAAACGATGTATCTCGTTGTGTTGAGCCGGAATACAAGTTTTCGCGCAGTTCTGAGAAAAAAAGTTTACACCTTCCTCTCGTCTACTCTTCGAAGACTTGTAAAATCGATGCTCGTGAATCTTGCTAGTTTCGATCTTAAACGATGTACCCGTTTTTTTGAGCCGGAATACAAGTTTTCGCGCAGTTCTGAGAGAAAAAGTTTACACCTTTCTCTCTTCTACTATTCGACGACTTGTAAAATCGATGCTCGTGAATCTTGCTAGTTTCGACCTAAAACGATGTATCCCGTTGTTTTGTGATGGAATACAAGTTTTCGCGCAGTTCTGAGAGAAAAAGTTTACACCTTTCTCTCGTCTACTCTTCGACGACTTGTAAAATCGATGCTCGTGAATCTTGCTGGTTTCGATATAAAACGATGCATTCTGTTGTTTTGAGCCGGAATACAAGTTTTCGCGCAGTTCTGAGAGAAAACGTTTACACCTTTCTCTCGTCTACTCTTCGACGACTTGTAATATCGATGCTCGTGAATCCTGCTAGTTTCGATCTAAAACGATGTAACCCGTTGTTCTGAGCCGGAATACAAGTTCTGACGCAGTTCTGAGAGAAAAATTTTACACCTTTCTCTCGTCTACTCTTCGACGACTTGTAAAATCGATGCTCGTGAATCTTGCTAGTTTCGATCTACAACGATGTATCTCTTTTTTTTGAGCTGGAATAGAAGTTTTCGCGCAGTTCTGAGAGAAAAAGTTTACACCTTTCTCTCGTCTACTCTTCGAGGACTTGTAAAATCGATGCTCGTGAATCTTGCTAGTTTCGATCTAAAACGATGTATCCCGTTGTTTTGAGCCGGAATACAAGTTTTCGCGCAGATCTGAGAGAAAAAGTTTACACCTTTCTCTCGTCTACTATTCGACGACTTGTAAAATCGATGCTCGTGAATCTTGCTAGTTTCGACCTAAAACGATGTATCCCGTTGTTTTGAGCCGGAATACAAGTTTTCGCGCAGTTCTGAGAGAAAAAGTTTACACCTTTCTCTCGTGTACTCTTCGACGACTTGTAAAATCGATGCTCATGAATCTTGCTAGTTTGGATTTTAAACGATGTACCCGGTTGTTTTGAGCCGGAATACAAGTTTTCGTGCAGTTCTGAGAGAAAAAGTTTACACCTTTCTCTCGTCTACTCTTCGACGACTTGTAAAATCGATGCTCGTGAATCTTGCTACTTTCAATCTAAAACGATATATACCGTTGTTTTGAGCCGGAATACAAGTTTTCGCGCAGTTCTGAGAGAAAAAGTTTACACCTTTCTCTCGTCTACTCTTCGACGACTTGTAAAATCGATGCTCGTGAATCTTGCTAGTTTCAATCTAAAACGATGGATCCCGTTGTTTTGAGCCGGAATACAAGTTTTCGCGCAGTTCTGAGAGAAAAAGTTTACACCTTTCTCTCGTCTACTCTTCGACGACTTGTAAAATCGATGCTCGTGAATCTTGCTAGTTTCGATCTAAAACGATGTATCCCGTTGGTTTGAGCCGGAATACAAGTTTTCGTGCAGTTCTGAGAGAAAAAGTTCACACCTTTCTCTCGTCTACTCTTCGACGACTTGTAAAATTGATGCTCGTGAATCTTGCTAGTTTCGATCTAAAACGATGAATCCCGTTGTTTTGAGCCGGAATACAAGTTTTCGCGCAGTTCTGAGAGAAAAAGTTTCCACCTTTCTCTCGTCTACTCTTCGACGACTTGTAAAATCGATGCTCGTGAATCTTGCTGGTTTCGATATAAAACGATGCATTCTGTTGTTTTGAGCCGGAATACAAGTTTTCGCGCAGTCTGAGAGAAAAAGTTTACACCTTTCTCTCGTATACTCTTCGACGACTTGTAAAATCGATGCTCCTGAATCTTGCTAGTTTCGATCTAAAACGATGTATCCCGCTTTTTTGAGCCGGTATACAAGTTTTCGCGCAGTTCTGAGAGAAAACGTTTACACCTTTCTCTCGTCTACTCTTCGACGACTTGTAATATCGATGCTCGTGAATCCTGCTAGTTTCGATCTAAAACGATGTAACCCGTTGTTCTGAGCCGGAATACAAGTTCTGACGCAGTTCTGAGAGAAAAGGTTTACACCTTTCTCTCGTGTACTCTTCGACAACTTGTATAATCGATGCTTGTGAATCTTGCTAGTTTCGATTTAAAACGATGTATCCCGTTGTTTTGAGCCGGAATACAAGTTTTCGCGCAGTTCTGAGAGAAAAAGTTTACACCTTTCTCTCGTGTACTCTTTGACGACTTGTAAAATCGATGCTCGTGAATCTTGCTAGTTTCGATCTAAAACGATGCATTCTGTTGTTTTGAGCCGGAATACAAGTTTTCGCGCAGTCTGAGAGAAAAAGTTCACACCTTTCTCTCGTCTACTCTTCGACGACTTGTAAAATCGATGCTCGTGAATCTTGCTAGTTTCGACCTAAAACGATGTATCCCGTTGTTTTGAGCCGGAATACAAGTTTTCGCGCAGTTCTGAGAGAAAAAGTTTACACCTTTCTCTCGTCTACTCTTCGAGGACTTGTAAAATCGATGCTCGTGAATCTTGCTAGTTTGGATCTAAAACGATGTACCCTGTTGTTTTCAGCCGGAATACAAGTTTTCGTGCAGTTCTGAGAGAAACAGTTTACACCTTTCTCTCGTCTACTCTTCGACGACTTGTAAAATCGATGCTCGTGAATCTTGCTACTTTCGATCTAAAACGATATATTCCGTAGTTTTGAGCCGGAATACAAGTTTTCGCGCAGTTCTGAGAGAAAAAGTGTACACCTTTCTCTCGTCTACTCTTCGACGACTTGTAAAATCGATGCTCGTGAATCTTGCTAGTTTCGATCTAAAACGATGTATCCTGTTGTTTTGAGCCGGAATACAAGTTTTCGCGCAGTTCTGAGAGAAAAAGTTTCCACCTTTCTCTCGAGTACTCTTGGACGACTTGTAAAATCGATGCTCGTGAATCTTGCTAGTTTCGATCTAAAACGATCTATCCCGTTTTTTTTTGAGCCGGAATACAAGTTTTGGCGCAGTTCTGAGAGAAAAAGTTTACACCTTTCTCTCGTCTACACTACGACGACTTGTAAAATCAATGCTCGTATATCTTGCTAGTTTCGATCTACAACGATGTATCCCGTTGTTTTGAGCTGGAATAGAAGTTTTCGCGCAGTTCTGAGAGAAAAAGTTTACGCCTTTCTCTCGTCTACTCTTCGAGGACTTGTAAAATCGATGCTCGTGAATCTTGCTAGCTTCGATCTAAAACGATGTATCCAGTTTTTTTTCAGCCGGAATACAAGTTTTCGCGCAGTTCTGAGAGAAAAAGTTCACACCTTTCTCTCGTCTACTCTTCGACGACTTGTAAAATCGATGCTCGTGAATCTTGCTAGTTTCGACCTAAAACGATGTATCCCGTTGTTTTGAGCCGGAATACAAGTTTTCGCGCAGTTCTGAGAGAAAAAGTTTACACCTTTCTCTCGTCTACTCTTCGAGGACTTGTAAAATCGATGCTCGTGAATCTTGCTAGTTTGGATCTAAAACGATGTACCCTGTTGTTTTCAGCCGGAATACAAGTTTTCGTGCAGTTCTGAGAGAAACAGTTTACACCTTTCTCTCGTCTACTCTTCGACGACTTGTAAAATCGATGCTCGTGAATCTTGCTACTTTCGATCTAAAACGATATATTCCGTAGTTTTGAGCCGGAATACAAGTTTTCGCGCAGTTCTGAGAGAAAAAGTGTACACCTTTCTCTCGTCTACTCTTCGACGACTTGTAAAATCGATGCTCGTGAATCTTGCTAGTTTCGATCTAAAACGATGTATCCTGTTGTTTTGAGCCGGAATACAAGTTTTCGCGCAGTTCTGAGAGAAAAAGTTTCCACCTTTCTCTCGAGTACTCTTGGACGACTTGTAAAATCGATGCTCGTGAATCTTGCTAGTTTCGATCTAAAACGATGTATCCCGTTTTTTTTTGAGCCGGAATACAAGTTTTGGCGCAGTTCTGAGAGAAAAAGTTTACACCTTTCTCTCGTCTACACTACGACGACTTGTAAAATCAATGCTCGTATATCTTGCTAGTTTCGATCTACAACGATGTATCCCGTTGTTTTGACCTGGAATAGAAGTTTTCGCGCAGTTCTGAGAGAAAAAGTTCACGCCTTTCTCTCGTCTACTCTTCGAGGACTTGCAAAATCGATGCTCGTGAATCTTGCTAGTTTCGATCTAAAACGATGAATCCCGTTGTTTTGAGCCGGAATACAAGTTTTTGCGCTTTTCTGAGAAAAAGTTCACACCTTTCTCTCGTCTAGTATTCGACGACTTGTAAAATCGATGCTCGTGAATCTTGCTAGTTTCGAGCTAAAACAATGTATACCGTTGTTTTGAGCCGGAATACAAGTTTTCGCGCAGTTCTGAGAGAAAAAGTTTCCACCTTTTTCTCGAGTACTCTTCGACGACTTGTAAAATCGATGCTCGTGAATCTTGCTAGTTTCGATCTAAAACGATGTATCCCGTTGTTTTGAGCCGGAATATAATTTTCGTGCAGTTCTGAGAGAAAAAGTTTACACCTTTCTCTCCTCTACTCTTCGATGACTTGTAAAATCGATGCTCGTGAATCTTGCTAGTTTCGATCTAAAACGATGTATCCCGTTTTTTTTTGAGCCGGAATACAAGTTTTGGCGCAGTTCTGAGAGAAAACGTTTACACCTTTCTCTCGTCTACTCTTCGACGACTTGTAAAACCAATGCTCGTATATCTTGCTAGTTTCGATCTACAACGATGTATCCCGTTGTTTTGAGCTGGAATAGAAGTTTTCGCGCAGTTCTGAGAGAAAAAGTTTACGCCTTTCTCTCGTCTACTCTTCGAGGACTTGTAAAATCGATGCTCGTGAATCTTGCTAGTTTTGATCTAAAACGATGTAAACCGTTTTTTTTGAGCCGGAATACAAGTTTTCGCGCAGTTCTGAGAGAAAAAGTTTACACCTTTCTCTTGTCTACTATTCGACGACTTGTAAAATCGGTGCTCGTGAATATTGCTAGTTTCGACCTAAAACGATGTATCCCGTTGTATTGAGCCGGAATACAAGTTTTCGTGCAGTTCTGAGAGAAAAAGTTTACACCTTTCTTTCGTCTACTCTTCGAGGACTTGTAAAATCGATGCTCGTGAATCTTGCTAGTTTCGATCTAAAACGATGTATCCCGTTTTTTTTTGAGCCGGAATACAAGTTTTGGCGCAGTTCTGAGAGAAAAAGGTTACACCTTTCTCTCGTCAACTCTTCGACGACTTGTAAAATCAATGCTCGTGAATCTTGCTAGTTTCGATCTAAAACGATTATCCCGTTTTTTTGAGCCAGAATACAATTTTTCGCGCAGTTCTGAGAGAAAAAGTTTACACCTTTCTCTTGTCTACTATTCGACGACTTGTAAAATCGGTGCTCGTGAATCTTGCTAGTTTCGATCTAAAACGATGTATCCTGTTGTTTTGAGCCGGAATACAAGTTTTCGCGCAGTTCTGAGAGAAAAAGTTTCCACCTTTCTCTCGAGTACTCTTGGACGACTTGTAAAATCGATGCTCGTGAATCTTGCTAGTTTCGATCTAAAACGATCTATCCCGTTTTTTTTTGAGCCGGAATACAAGTTTTGGCGCAGTTCTGAGAGAAAAAGTTTACACCTTTCTCTCGTCTACTCTTCGACGACTTGTAAAATCAATGCTCGTATATCTTGCTAGTTTCGATCTACAACGATGTATCCTGTTGTTTTGAGCTGGAATAGAAGTTTTCGCGCAGTTCTGAGAGAAAAAGTTTACGCCTTTCTCTCGTCTACTCTTCGAGGACTTGTAAAATCGATGCTCGTGAATCTTGCTAGCTTCGATCTAAAACGATGTATCCAGTTTTTTTTCAGCCGGAATACAAGTTTTCGCGCAGTTCTGAGAGAAAAAGTTCACACCTTTCTCTCGTCTACTCTTCGACGACTTGTAAAATCGATGCTCGTGAATCTTGCTAGTTTCGAGCTAAAACAATGTATACCGTTGTTTTGAGCCGGAATACAAGTTTTCGCGCAGTTCTGAGAGAAAAAGTTTCCACCTTTCTCTCGAGTACTCTTCGACGACTTGTAAAATCGATGCTCGTGAATCTTGCTAGTTTCGATCTAAAACGATGTATCCCGTTGTTTTGAGCCGGAATACAATTTTCGTGCAGTTCTGAGAGAAAAAGTTTACACCTTTCTCTCGTCTACTCTTCGAGGACTTGTAAAATCGATGCTCGTGAATCTTGCTAGTTTCGATCTAAAACGATGTATCCCGTTTTTTTTTCCGGAATACAAGTTTTGGCGCAGTTCTGAGAGAAAAACTTTACACCTTTCTCTCGTCTACTCTTCGACGACTTGTAAAATCAATGCTCGTATATCTTGCTAGTTTCGATCTACAACGATGTATCCCGTTGTTTTGAGCTGGAATAGAAGTTTTCGCGCAGTTCTGAGAGAAAAAGTTTACGCCTTTCTCTCGTCTACTCTTCGAGGACTTGTAAAATCGATGCTCGTGAATCTCGCTAGTTTCGATCTAAAACGATGTATTCCGTTGTTTTGAGCCGGAATACAAGTTTTTTGCGCAGTTCTGAGAGAAAAAGTTTACACCTTTCTCTCGTCCACTCTTCGACGACTTGTAAAATCGATGCTCGTGAATCTTGCTAGTTACGTTCTAAAACGATGTACCGCGTTGTTTTGAGCCGGAATACAAGTTTTCGCGCAGTTCTGAGAGAAAAAGTTTCCACCTTTCTCTCGAGTACTCTTGGACGACTTGTAAAATCGATGCTCGTGAATCTTGCTAGTTTCGATCTAAAACGATGTATCCCGTTGTTTTGAGCCGGAATACAAGTTTTCGTGCAGTTCTGAGAGAAAAAGTTTACACCTTTCTTTCGTCTACTCTTCGAGGACTTGTAAAATCGATGCTCGTGAATCTTGCTAGTTTCGATCTAAAACGATGTATCCCGTTTTTTTTTGAGCCGGAATACAAGTTTTGGCGCAGTTCTGAGAGAAAAAGGTTACACCTTTCTCTCGTCAACTCTTCGACGACTTGTAAAATCAATGCTCGTGAATCTTGCTAGTTTCGATCTAAAACGATGTATCCCGTTTTTTTGAGCCAGAATACAATTTTTCGCGCAGTTCTGAGAGAAAAAGTTTACACCTTTCTCTTGTCTACTATTCGACGACTTGTAAAATCGGTGCTCGTGAATCTTGCTAGTTTCGATCTAAAACGATGTATCCTGTTGTTTTGAGCCGGAATACAAGTTTTCGCGCAGTTCTGAGAGAAAAAGTTTCCACCTTTCTCTCGAGTACTCTTGGACGACTTGTAAAATCGATGCTCGTGAATCTTGCTAGTTTCGATCTAAAACGATCTATCCCGTTTTTTTTGAGCCGGAATACAAGTTTTGGCGCAGTTCTGAGAGAAAAAGTTTACACCTTTCTCTCGTCTACTCTTCGACGACTTGTAAAATCAATGCTCGTATATCTTGCTAGTTTCGATCTACAACGATGTATCCTGTTGTTTTGAGCTGGAATAGAAGTTTTCGCGCAGTTCTGAGAGAAAAAGTTTACGCCTTTCTCTCGTCTACTCTTCGAGGACTTGTAAAATCGATGCTCGTGAATCTTGCTAGCTTCGATCTAAAACGATGTATCCAGTTTTTTTTCAGCCGGAATACAAGTTTTCGCGCAGTTCTGAGAGAAAAAGTTCACACCTTTCTCTCGTCTACTCTTCGACGACTTGTAAAATCGATGCTCGTGAATCTTGCTAGTTTCGACCTAAAACGATGTATCCCGTTGTTTTGAGCCGGAATACAAGTTTTCGCGCAGTTCTGAGAGAAAAAGTTTACACCTTTCTCTCGTCTACTCTTCGAGGACTTGTAAAATCGATGCTCGTGAATCTTGCTAGTTTGGATCTAAAACGATGTACCCTGTTGTTTTCAGCCGGAATACAAGTTTTCGTGCAGTTCTGAGAGAAACAGTTTACACCTTTCTCTCGTCTACTCTTCGACGACTTGTAAAATCGATGCTCGTGAATCTTGCTACTTTCGATCTAAAACGATATATTCCGTAGTTTTGAGCCGGAATACAAGTTTTCGCGCAGTTCTGAGAGAAAAAGTGTACACCTTTCTCTCGTCTACTCTTCGACGACTTGTAAAATCGATGCTCGTGAATCTTGCTAGTTTCGATCTAAAACGATGTATCCTGTTGTTTTGAGCCGGAATACAAGTTTTCGCGCAGTTCTGAGAGAAAAAGTTTCCACCTTTCTCTCGAGTACTCTTGGACGACTTGTAAAATCGATGCTCGTGAATCTTGCTAGTTTCGATCTAAAACGATGTATCCCGTTTTTTTTGAGCCGGAATACAAGTTTTGGCGCAGTTCTGAGAGAAAAAGTTTACACCTTTCTCTCGTCTACACTACGACGACTTGTAAAATCAATGCTCGTATATCTTGCTAGTTTCGATCTACAACGATGTATCCCGTTGTTTTGACCTGGAATAGAAGTTTTCGCGCAGTTCTGAGAGAAAAAGTTTACGCCTTTCTCTCGTCTACTCTTCGAGGACTTGCAAAATCGATGCTCGTGAATCTTGCTAGTTTCGATCTAAAACGATGAATCCCGTTGTTTTGAGCCGGAATACAAGTTTTTGCGCTTTTCTGAGAAAAAGTTCACACCTTTCTCTCGTCTAGTATTCGACGACTTGTAAAATCGATGCTCGTGAATCTTGCTAGTTTCGAGCTAAAACAATGTATACCGTTGTTTTGAGCCGGAATACAAGTTTTCGCGCAGTTCTGAGAGAAAAAGTTTCCACCTTTCTCTCGAGTACTCTTCGACGACTTGTAAAATCGATGCTCGTGAATCTTGCTAGTTTCGATCTAAAACGATGTATCCCGTTGTTTTGAGCCGGAATATAATTTTCGTGCAGTTCTGAGAGAAAAAGTTTACACCTTTCTCTCCTCTACTCTTCGATGACTTGTAAAATCGATGCTCGTGAATCTTGCTAGTTTCGATCTAAAACGATGTATCCCGTTTTTTTTTTTGAGCCGGAATACAAGTTTTGGCGCAGTTCTGAGAGAAAACGTTTACACCTTTCTCTCGTCTACTCTTCGACGACTTGTAAAACCAATGCTCGTATATCTTGCTAGTTTCGATCTACAACGATGTATCCCGTTGTTTTGAGCTGGAATAGAAGTTTTCGCGCAGTTCTGAGAGAAAAAGTTTACACCTTTCTCTTGTCTACTATTCGACGACTTGTAAAATCGGTGCTCGTGAATATTGCTAGTTTCGACCTAAAACGATGTATCCCGTTGTATTGAGCCGGAATACAAGTTTTCGCGCAGTTCTGAGAGAAAAAGTTTACACCTTTCTCTCGTGGACTCTCCGACGACTTGTAAAATCGATGCTTGTGAATCTTGCTAGTTACGATCTAAAACGATGTACCCCGTTGTTTTGAGCCGGAATACAAGTTTTCGCGCAGTTCTGAGAGAAAAAGTTTACACCTTTCTCTCGTCTACTCTTTGACGACTTGTAAAATCGATGCTCGTGAATCTTGCTAGTTTCGATCTAAAACGATGTATCCCGTTTTTTTGAGCCGGAATACAAGTTTTGGCGCAGTTCTGAGAGAAAAAGTTTACACCTTTCTCTCGTCTACTCTTCGACGACTTGTAAAATCAATGCTCGTATATCTTGCTAGTTTCAATCTACAACGATGTATCCTGTTGTTTTGAGCTGGAATAGAAGTTTTCGCGCAGTTCTGAGAGAAAAAGTTTACGCCTTTCTCTCGTCTACTCTTCGAGGACTTGTAAAATCGATGCTCGTGAATCTTGCTAGCTTCGATCTAAAACGATGTATCCAGTTTTTTTTCAGCCGGAATACAAGTTTTCGCGCAGTTCTGAGAGAAAAAGTTCACACCTTTCTCTCGTCTACTCTTCGACGACTTGTAAAATGGATGCTCGTGAATCTTGCTAGTTTCGACCTAAAACGATGTATCCCGTTGTTTTGAGCCGGAATACAAGTTTTCGCGCAGTTCTGAGAGAAAAAGTTTACACCTTTCTCTCGTCTACTCTTCGAAGACTTGTAAATTCGATGCTCGTGAATCTTGCTAGTTTCGATCTAAAACGATGTATCCCGTTTTTTTTTTGAGCCGGAATACAAGTTTTGGCGCAGTTCTGAGAGAAAAAGTTTCCACCTTTCTCTCGAGTACTCTTCGACGACTTGTAAAATCGATGCTCGTGAATCTTGCTAGTTTCGATCTAAAACGATGTATCCCGTTGTTTTGAGCCGGAATACAATTTTCGTGCAGTTCTGAGAGAAAAAGTTTACACCTTTCTCTCGTCTACTCTTCGATGACTTGTAAAATCGATGCTCGTGAATCTTGCTAGTTTCGATCTAAAACGATGTATCCCGTTTTTTTTGAGCCGGAATACAAGTTTTGGCGCAGTTCTGAGAGAAAAAGTTTACACCTTTCTCTCGTCTACTCTTCGACGACTTGTAAAACCAATGCTCGTATATCTTGCTAGTTTCGATCTACAACGATGTATCCCGTTCTTTTGAGCTGGAATAGAAGTTTTCGCGCAGTTCTGAGAGAAAAAGTTTACGCCTTTCTCTCGTCTACTCTTCGAGGGCTTGTAAAATCGATGCTCGTGAATCTTGCTAGTTTTGATCTAAAACGATGTAAACCGTTTTTTTTTGAGCCGGAATACAAGTTTTCGCGCAGTTCTGAGAGAAAAAGTTTACACCTTTCTCTTTTCTACTATTCGACGACTTGTAAAATCGGTGCTCGTGAATATTGCTAGTTTCGACCTAAAACGATGTATCCCGTTGTATTGAGCCGGAATACAAGTTTTCGCGCAGTTCTGAGAGAAAAAGTTTACACCTTTCTCTCGTGGACTCTCCGACGACTTGTAAAATCGATGCTCGTGAATCTTGCTAGTTACGATCTAAAACGATGTACCCCCTTGTTTTGAGCCGGAATACAAGTTTTCGCGCAGTTCTGAGTGAAAAAGTTTACACCTTTCTCTCGTCTACTCTTTGACGACTTGTAAAATCGATGCTCGTGAATCTTGCTAGTTTCGACCTAAAACGATGTATCCCGTTGTTTTGATCCGGAATACAAGTTTTCGCGCAGTTCTGAGAGAAAAAGCTTGCACCTTTCTCTCGTCTACTCTTCGAGGACATGTAAAATCGATGCTCGTGAATCTTGCTAGTTTGGATCTAAAACGATGTACCCTGTTGTTTTGAGCCGGAATACAAGTTTTCGTGCAGTTCTGAGAGAAAAAGTTTACACGTTTCTCTCGTCTACTCTTCGACGACTTGTAAAATCGATGCTCGTGAATCTTGCTACTTTCGATCTAAAACGATATATCCCGTTGTTTTGAGCCGGAATACAAGTTTTCGCGCAGTTCTGAGAGAAAAAGTTTACACCTTTCTCTCGTCTACTCTTCGACGACTTGTAAAATCGATGCTCGTGAATCTTGCTAGTTTCGATCTAAAACGATGTATCCTGTTGTTTTGAGCCGGAATACAAGATTTCGCGCAGTTCTGAGAGAAAAAGTTTCCACCTTTTTCTCGAGTACTCTTGGACGACTTGTAAAATCGATGCTCGTGAATCTTGCTAGTTTCGATCTGCAACGATGTATCCCGTTGTTTTGAGCCGGAATACAAGTTTTTGAGCTTTTCTGAGAAAAAGTTCACACCTTTCTCTCGTCTAGTATTCGACGACTTGTAAAATCGATGCTCGTGAATCTTGCTAGTTTCGAGCTAAAACAATGTATACCGTTGTTTTGAGCCGGAATACAAGTTTTCGCGCAGTTCTGAGAGAAAAAGTTTCCACCTTTCTCTCGAGTACTCTTCGACGACTTGTAAAATCGATGCTCGTGAATCTTGCTAGTTTCGATCTAAAACGATGTATCCCGTTGTTTTGAGCCGGAATACAATTTTCGTGCAGTTCTGAGAGAAAAAGTTTACACCTTTCTCTCGTCTACTCTTCGAGGACTTGTAAAATCGATGCTCGTGAATCTTGCTAGTTTCGATCTAAAACGATGTATCCCGTTTTTTTTTGTGCCGGAATACAAGTTTTGGCGCAGTTCTGAGAGAAAAACTTTACACCTTTCTCTCGTCTACTCTTCGACGACTTGTAAAATCAATGCTCGTATATCTTGCTAGTTTCGATCTACAACGATGTATCCCGTTGTTTTGAGCTGGAATAGAAGTTTTCGCGCAGTTCTGAGCGAAAAAGTTTACGCCTTTCTCTCGTCTACTCTTCGAGGACTTGTAAAATCGATGCTCGTGAATCTTGCTAGTTTCGATCTAAAACGATGTATTCCGTTGTTTTGAGCCGGAATACAAGTTTTTTGCGCAGTTCTGAGAGAAAAAGTTTCCACCTTTCTCTCGAGTACTCTTGGACGACTTGTAAAATCGATGCTCGTGAATCTTGCTAGTTTCGATCTAAAACGATGTATCCCGTTGTTTTGAGCCGGAATACAAGTTTTCGTGCAGTTCTGAGAGAAAAAGTTTACACCTTTCTTTCGTCTACTCTTCGAGGACTTGTAAAATCGATGCTCGTGAATCTTGCTAGTTTCGATCTAAAACGATGTATCCCGTTTTTTTTTGAGCCGGAATACAAGTTTTCGCGCAATTCTGAGAGAAAAAGTTTACACCTTTCCCTCGTCTACTCTTTGACGACTTGTAAAATCCATGCTCGTGAATCTTGCTAGTTTCGACCTAAAACAATGTATCCAGTTGTTTTGAGCCGGAATACAAGTTTTCGCGCAGTTCTGAGATAAAAAGTTTACACCTTTCTCTCGTCTACTCTTCGAGGACTTGTAAAATCGATGCTCGTGAATCTTGCTAGTTTGGATCTAAAACGATGTACCCTGTTGTTTTCAGCCGGAATACAAGTTTTCGTGCAGTTCTGAGAGAAAAAGTTTACACCTTTCTCTCGTCTACTCTTCGACGACTTGTAAAATCGATGCTCGTGAATCTTCCTACTTTCGATCTAAAACGATATATCCCGTAGTTTTGAGCCGGAATACAAGTTTTCGCGCAGTTCTGAGAGAAAAAGTTTACACCTTTCTCTCGTCTACTCTTCGACGACTTGTAAAATCGATGCTCGTGAATCTTGCTAGTTTCGATCTAAAACGATGTATCCTGTTGTTTTGAGCCGGAATACAAGTTTTCGCGCAGTTCTGAGAGAAAAAGTTTCCACCTTTCTCTCGAGTACTCTTGGATGACTTGTAAAATCGATGCTCGTGAATCTTGCTAGTTTCGATCTAAAACGATGTATCCCGTTGTTTTGAGCCGGAATACAAGTTTTCGTGCAGTTCTGAGAGAAAAAGTTTACACCTTTCTTTCGTATACTCTTCGAGGACTTGTAAAATCGATGCTCGTGAATCTTGCTAGTTTCGATCTAAAACGATGTATCCCGTTTTTTTTTTTGAGCCGGAATACAAGTTTTGGCGCAGTTCTGAGAGAAAAAGGTTACACCTTTCTCTCGTCAACTCTTCGACGACTTGTAAAATCAATGCTCGTGAATCTTGCTAGTTTCGATCTAAAACGATGTATCCCGTTGTATTGAGCCGGAATACAAGTTTTCGCGCAGTTCTGAGAGAAAAAGTTTACACCTTTCTCTTGTCTACTATTCGACGACTTGTAAAATCGGTGCTCGTGAATATTGCTAGTTTCGACCTAAAACGATGTATCCCGTTGTATTGAGCCGGAATACAAGTTTTCGCGCAGTTCTGAGAGAAAAAGTTTACACCTTTCTCTCGTGGACTCTCCGACGACTTGTAAAATCGATGCTCGTGAATCTTGCTAGTTACGATCTAAAACGATGTACCCCGTTGTTTTGAGCCGGAATACAAGTTTTCGCGCAATTCTGAGAGAAAAAGTTTACACCTTTCCCTCGTCTACTCTTTGACGACTTGTAAAATCCATGCTCGTGAATCTTGCTAGTTTCGACCTAAAACAATGTATCCAGTTGTTTTGAGCCGGAATACAAGTTTTCGCGCAGTTCTGAGATAAAAAGTTTACACCTTTCTCTCGTCTACTTTTCGAGGACTTGTAAAATCGATGCTCGTGAATCTTGCTAGTTTGGATCTAAAACGATGTACCCTGTTGTTTTCAGCCGGAATACAAGTTTTCGTGCAGTTCTGAGAGAAAAAGTTTACACCTTTCTCTCGTCTACTCTTCGACGACTTGTAAAATTGATGCTCGTGAATCTTCCTACTTTCGATCTAAAACGATATATCCCGTAGTTTTGAGCCGGAATACAAGTTTTCGCGCAGTTCTGAGAGAAAAAGTTTACACCTTTCTCTCGTCTACTCTTCGACGACTTGTAAAATCGATGCTCGTGAATCTTGCTAGTTTCGATCTAAAACGATGTATCCCGTTTTTTTTGAGCCGGAATACAAGTTTTGGCGCAGTTCTGAGAGAAAAAGTTTACACCTTTCTCTCGTCTACTCTTCGACGACTTGTAAAATCAATGCTCGTATATCTTGCTAGTTTCAATCTACAACGATGTATCCTGTTGTTTTGAGCTGGAATAGAAGTTTTCGCGCAGTTCTGAGAGAAAAAGTTTACGCCTTTCTCTCGTCTACTCTTCGAGGACTTGTAAAATCGATGCTCGTGAATCTTGCTAGCTTCGATCTAAAACGATGTATTCAGTTTTTTTTCAGCCGGAATACAAGTTTTCGCGCAGTTCTGAGAGAAAAAGTTCACACCTTTCTCTCGTCTACTCTTCGACGACTTGTAAAATCAATGCTCGTATATCTTGCTAGTTTCGACCTAAAACAATGTATACCGTTGTTTTGAGCCGGAATACAAGTTTTCGCGCAGTTCTGAGAGAAAAAGTTTCCACCTTTCTCTCGAGTACTCTTCGGCGACTTGTAAAATCGATGCTCGTGAATCTTGCTAGTTTCGATCTAAAACGATGTATCCCGTTGTTTTGAGCCGGAATACAATTTTCGTGCAGTTCTGAGAGAAAAAGTTTACACCTTTCTCTCGTCTACTCTTCGATGACTTGTAAAATCGATGCTCGTGAATCTTGCTAGTTTCGATCTAAAACGATGTATCCCGTTTTTCTGAGCCGGAATACAAGTTTTGGCGCAGTTCTGAGAGAAAAAGTTTACACCTTTCTCTCGTCTACTCTTCGACGACTTGTAAAATCAATGCTCGTATATCTTGCTAGTTTCGATCCACAACGATGTATCCCGTTGTTTTGAGCTGGAATAGAAGTTTTCGCGCAGTTCTGAGAGAAAAAGTTTACGCCTTTCTCTCGTCTACTCTTCGAAGACTTGTAAAATCGATGCTCGTGAATCTTGCTAGTTTTGATCTAAAACGATGTCAACCGTTTTTTTTGAGCCGGAATACAAGTTTTCGCGCAGTTCTGAGAGAAAAAGTTTACACCTTCTGAGGCTCAAAAAAACGGGATACATCGTTTTAGACTGAAACTAGCAAGATTCACGAGCATCGATTTTACAAGTCTTCGAAGAGTAGACGAGAGAAAGGTGTAAACTTTTTCTCTCAGAACTGCGCGAAAACTTGTATTCCGGCTCAAAACAACGGAATACATCGTTTTAGATCGAAACTAGCAAGATTCACGAGCATCAATTTTACAAGTCGTCAAAGAGTAGACGAGAGAAAGGTGTAAACTTTTTCTCTCAGAACTGCACGAAAACTTGTATTCCGGCTCAAAACAACGGGATACATTGTTTTAGATCGAAACGAGCAAGATTCACGAGCATCGGTTTTACAAGTCGTCGGAGAGTCCACGGGAGAATGGTGTAAACTTTTTCTCGCAGAACTGCGCGAAAACTTGTATTACGGCTCAAAACAACGATATACATCGTTTTAGATCAAAACTAGCAAGATTACGGGCATCGATTTTACAAGTCTTCGAAGAGTAGACGAGAGAAAGGTGTAAACTTTTTCTCTCAGAACTGCGCGAAAACTTGTATTCCGGCTCAAAAAAGACGGGATACATCATTTTGAATCGAAACTAGCAAGACTCACGAGCATCTAGTTTACAAGTCGTCGAAGAGTAGACGAGAGAAAGGTGTAAACTTTTTCTCTCAGAACTGCGCCAAAACTTGTATTCCGGCTCAAAAAAAAACGGGATACATCGTTTTAGATCGAAACTAGCAAGATTCACGAGCATCGATTTTACAAGTCTTCGAAGAGTAGACGAGAGAAAGGTGTAAACTTTTTCTCTCAGAACTGCGCGATAACTTGTATTGCGGCTCAAAACAACGAGATACATCGTTTTAGGTCGAAACTAGCAAGATTCACGAGCATTGATTTTACAAGTCGTCGAAGAGTAGACGAGAGAAAGGTGTAAACTTTTTCTCTCAGAACTGCGCGAAAACTTGTATTCCGGCCTAAAACAACAGAATACATCGTTTTAGATCGAAACTAGCAAGATTCACGAGCATCGATTTTACAAGTCGTCAAAGAGTACACGAGAGAAAGGTGTAAACTTCTTCTCTCAGAACTGCGCGAAAACTTGTATTCCGGCTCAAAACAACGCGACACATTGTTTTAGGTCGAAACTAGCAAGATTCACGAGCATTGATTTTACCTGTCGCCGAAGAGTAGACAAGAAAAAGGTTTTAAGCTTTTTCTCTCAGAACTGCACGAAAACTTGTATTCCGGCTCAAAACAACGGGGTACATCGTGTTAGATCGTAACTAGCAAGATTCACGAGCATCGATTTTACAAGTCGTCGGAGAGTCCACGAGAGAAAGGTGTAAACTTTTTCTCTCAGAACTGCGCGAAAACTTGTATTCCGGCTCAAAACAACGGGATACATCGTTTTAGGTCGAAACTAGCAATATTCACGAGCATCGATATTACAAGTCGTCGAATAGTAGACGAGAGAAAGGTGTAAACTTTTTCTCTCAGAACTGCGCGAAAGCTTGTATTCAGGCTCAAAACAACGGGATACATCGTTTTAGGTCGAAACTAGCAAGATTCACGAGCATCGATTTTACAAGTCGTCGAAGAGTGGACGAGAGAAAGGTGTAAACTTTTTCTCTCAGAACTGCGCGAAAACTTGTATTCCGGCCTAAAACAACGGAATACATCGTTGTAGATCGAAACTAGCAAGATATACGAGCATTGATTTTACAAGTCGTCGAAGAGTAGACGAGAGAAAGGTGTAAACTTTTTCTCTCAGAACTGCACGAAAATTGTATTCCGGCTCAAAACAACGGGATACATCGTTTTAGATCGAAACTAGCAAGATTCACGAGCATCGATTTTACAAGTCTTCGAAAAGTAGACGAGAGAAATGTGTAAACTTTTTCTCTCAGAACTGCGCGAAAACTTGTATTGCGGCTCAAAACAACGAGATACATTGTTTTATATCGGAACTAGCAAGATTCACGGGCATCGATTTTACAAGTCTTCGAAGAGTAGACGAGAGAAAGGTGTAAACTTTTTCTCTCAGAACTGCGCGAAAACTTGTATTCCGGCTCAAAACAACGCGATACATCGTTTTAGATCGTAACTAGCAAGATTCACGAGCATCGATTTTACAAGTCGTCGGAGAGTCCACGAGAGAAAGGTGTAAACGTTTTCTCTCAGAACTGCGCGAAAACTTGTATTCCGGCTCAAAACAATGGGATACATCGTTTTAGGTCGAAACTAGCAATATTCACGAGCATCGATTTTACAAGTCGTCGAATAGTAGACGAGAGAAAGGTGTACACTTTTTCTCTCAGAACTGCGCGAAAACTTGTATTCCGGCTCAAAACAACGGGATACATCGTTTTTGGCCGAAACTAGCAAGATTCACGAGCATCGATTTCACAAGTCGTCGAAGAGTGGACGAGAGAAAGGTGTAAACTTTTTCTCTCAGAACTGCACGAAAACTTGTATTCCGGCTCAAAACAACGGGGTACATTGTTTTAGATCGTAACTAGCAAGATTCACGAGCATCGATTTTACAAGTCGTCGGAGAGTCCACGAGAGAAAGGTGTAAACTTTTTCTCTCAGAACTGCGCGAAAATTTGTATTCCGGCTCAAAACAACGGGATACATCGTTTTAGGTCGAAACTAGCAATATTCACGAGCATCGATTTTACCAGTCGTCGAATAGTAGACGAGAGAAAGGTGTAAACGTTTTCTCTCAGAACTGCGCGAAAACTTCTATTCCAGCTCAAAACAACGAGACACATCGTTGTAGATCGAAACTAGCAAAATATACGAGCATTGATTTTACAAGTCGTCGAAGAGTAGACGAGAGAAAGGTGTAAACTTTTTCTCTCAGAACTGCGCCAAAACTTGTATTCCGGCTCAAAAAAAACGGGATACATCGTTTTAGATCAAAACTAGCAAGATTCACGAGCATCGATATTACAAGTCGTCGAATAGTAGACGAGAGAAAGGTGTAAACTTTTTCTCTCAGAACTGCGCGAAAACTTGTATTCCGGCTCAAAACAACGGGATACATCGTTTTAGGTCGAAACTAGCAAGATTCACGAGCATCGATTTTACAAGTCGTCGGAGAGTCCACGAGAGAAAGGTGTAAACTTTTTCTCTCAGAACTGCGCGAAAACTTGTATTCCGGCTCAAAACAACGGGATACATCGTTTTAGGTCGAAACTAGCAATATTCACGAGCATCGATATTACAATTCGTCGAATAGTAGACGAGAGAAAGGTGTAAACTTTTTCTCTCAGAACTGCGCGAAAACTTGTATTCCAGCTCAAAACAACGGGATACATCGTTTTAGGTCGAAACTAGCAAGATTCACGAGCATCGATTTTACAAGTCGTCGAAGAGTGGACGAGAGAAAGGTGTAAACTTTTTCTCTCAGATCTCCACGAAAACTTGTATTCCGGCTCAAAACAACGGGGTACATCGTTTTAGATCGTAACTAGCAAGATTCACGAGCATCGATTTTACAAGTCGTCGGAGAGTCCACGAGAGAAAGGTGTAAACTTTTTCTCTCAGAACTGCGCGAAAACTTGTATTCCGGCTCAAAACAACGGGATACATCGTTTTAGGTCGAAACTAGCAATATTCACGAGGATCGATTTTACAAGTCGTCGAATAGTAGACGAGAGAAAGGTGTAAACATTTTCTCTCAGAACTGCGCGAAAACTTCTATTCCAGCTCAAAACAACGGGATACATCGTTGTAGATCGAAACTAGCAAGATTCACGAGCATCGATTTTACAAGTCGTCGAAGAGTGGACGAGAGAAAGGTGTAAACTTTTTCTCTCGGAACTGCGCGAAAACTTGTATTCCGGCCTAAAACAACGGAATACATTGTTTTAGATCGAAACTAGCAATATTCACGAGCATCGATTTTACAAGTCGTCGAATAGTAGACGAGAGAAAGGTGTAAACATTTTCTCTCAGAACTGCACGAAAACTTGTATTCCGGCTCAAAACAACGGGATACATCGTTTTAGATCGAAACGAGCAAAATTCGCGAGCATCGATTTTACAAGTCGTCAAAGAGTACACGAGAGAAAGGTGTAAACTTTTTCTCTCAGAACTGCGCCAAAACTTGTATTCCGGCTCAAAAAAAACGGGATACATCGTTTTAGATCAAAACTAGCAAGATTCACGAGCATCGATATTACAAGTCGTCGAATAGTAGACGAGAGAAAGGTGTAAACGTTTTCTCTCAGATCTCCACGAAAACTTGTATTCCGGCTCAAAACAACGGGGTACATCGTTTTAGATCGTAACTAGCAAGATTAACGAGCATCGATTTTACAAGTCGCCGGAGAGTCCACGAGAGAAAGGTGTAAACTTTTTCTCTCAGAACTGCGCGAAAACTTGTATTCCGGCTCAAAACAACGGGATACATCGTTTTAGGTCGAAACTAGCAATATTCACGAGCATCGATTTTACAAGTCGTCGAATAGTAGACGAGAGAAAGGTGTAAACATTTTCTCTCAGAACTGCGCGAAAACTTCTATTCCAGCTCAAAACAACGGGATACATCGTTGTAGATCGAAACTAGCAAGATTCACGAGCATCGATTTTACAAGTCGTCGAAGAGTGGACGAGAGAAAGGTGTAAACTTTTTCTCTCGGAACTGCGCGAAAACTTGTATTCCGGCCTAAAACAACGGAATACATTGTTTTAGATCGAAACTAGCAATATTCACGAGCATCGATTTTGCAAGTCGTCGGAGAGTCCACGAGAGAAAGGTGTAAACGTTTTCTCTCAGAACTGCGCGAAAACTTGTATTCCGGCTCAAAACAACGGGATACATCGTTTTAGGTCGAAACTAGCAATATTCACGAGCATCGATATTACAAGTCGTCGAATAGTTGACGAGAGAAAGGTGTAAACTTTTTCTCTCAGAACTGCACGAAAACTTGTATTCCGGCTCAAAACAACGGGATACATCGTTTTAGGTCGAAACTAGCAAGATTCACACGCATCGATTTTACAAGTCGTCGAATAGTAGACGAGAGAAAGGTGTAAACTTTTTCTCTCAGCACTGCGCGAAAACTTCTATTCCAGCTCAAAACAACGGGATACATCGTTTTAGGTCGAAACTAGCAAGATTCACGAGCATCGATTTTACCAGTCGTCGAAGAGTAGACAAGAGAAAGGTGTAAACTTTTTCTCTCAGAACTGCACGAAAACTTGTATTCCGGCTCAAAACAACGCGACACATTGTTTAAGGTCGAAACTAGCAAGATTCACGAGCATCGATTTTACCTGTCGCCGAAGAGTAGACAAGAAAAAGGTTTTAAGCTTTTTCTCTCAGAACTGCACGAAAACTTGTATTCCGGCTCAAAACAACGGGGTACATCGTTTTTGGTCGAAACTAGCAAGATTCACGAGCATCGATTTCACAAGTCGTCGAAGAGTGGACGAGAGAAAGGTGTAAACTTTTTCTCTCAGAACTGCACGAAAATTTGTATTCCGGCTCAAAACAACGGGATACATCGTTTTAGGTCGAAACTAGCAATATTCACGAGCATCGATTTTACAAGTCGTCGAATAGTAGACGAGAGAAAGGTGTAAACGTTTTCTCTCAGAACTGCGCGAAAACTTCTATTCCAGCTCAAAACAACGGGACACATCGTTGTAGATCGAAACTAGCAAAATATACGAGCATTGATTTTACAAGTCGTCGAAGAGTAGACGAGAGAAAGGTGTAAACTTTTTCTCTCAGAACTGCGCCAAAACTTGTATTCCGGCTCAAAAAAAACGGGATACATCGTTTTAGATCAAAACTAGCAAGATTCACGAGCATCGATATTACAAGTCGTCGAATAGTAGACGAGAGAAAGTTGTAAACTTTTTCGCTCAGAACTGCGCGAAAACTTGTATTCCGGCTCAAAACAACGGGATACATCGTTTTAGGTCGAAACTAGCAAGATTCACGAGCATCGATTTTACAAGTCGTCGGAGAGTCCACGAGAGAAAGGTGCAAACTTTTTCTCTCAGAACTGCGCGAAAACTTGTATTCCGGCTCAAAACAACGGGATACATCGTTTTAGGTCGAAACTAGCAATATTCACGAGCATCGATATTACAAGTCGTCGAATAGTAGACGAGAGAAAGGTGTAAACTTTTTCTCTCAGAACTGCGCGAAAACTTGTATTCCGGCTCAAAACAACGGGATACATCGTTTTAGGTCGAAACTAGCAAGATTCACGAGCATCGATTTTACAAGTCGTCGAAGAGTGGACGAGAGAAAGGTGTAAACTTTTTCTCTCAGATCTCCACGAAAACTTGTATTCCGGCTCAAAACAACGGGGTACATCGTTTTAGATCGTAACTAGCAAGATTAACGAGCATCGATTTTACAAGTCGCCGGAGAGTCCACGAGAGAAAGGTGTAAACATTTTCTCTCAGAACTGCGCGAAAACTTGTATTCCGGCTCAAAACAACGGGATACATCGTTTTAGGTCGAAACTAGCAATATTCACGAGCATCGATTTTACAAGTCGTCGAATAGTAGACGAGAGAAAGGTGTAAACATTTTCTCTCAGAACTGCGCGAAAACTTCTATTCCAGCTCAAAACAACGGGATACATCGTTGTAGATCGAAACTAGCAAGATTCACGAGCATCGATTTTACAAGTCGTCGAAGAGTGGACGAGAGAAAGGTGTAAACTTTTTCTCTCGGAACTGCGCGAAAACTTGTATTCCGGCCTAAAACAACGGAATACATTGTTTTAGATCGAAACTAGCAATATTCACGAGCATCGATTTTACAAGTCATCGGAGAGTCCACGAGAGAAAGGTGTAAACGTTTTCTCTCAGAACTGCGCGAAAACTTGTATTCCGGCTCAAAACAACGGGATACATCGTTTTAGGTCGAAACTAGCAATATTCACGAGCATCGATATTACAAGTCGTCGAATAGTTGACGAGAGAAAGGTGTAAACTTTTTCTCTCAGAACTGCACGAAAACTTGTATTCCGGCTCAAAACAACGGAATACATCGTTTTAGGTCGAAACTAGCAATATTCACGAGCATCGATATTACAAGTCGTCGAATAGTAGACGAGAGAAAGGTGTAAACTTTTTCTCTCAGAACTGCGCGAAAACTTGTATTCCGGCCTAAAACAACGGAATACATCGTTTTAGGTCGAAACTAGCAATATTCACGAGCATCGATATTACAAGTCGTCGAAAAGTAGACGAGAGAAAGGTGTAAACTTTTTTTCTCAGAACTGCGCGAAAACTTGTATTCCGGCTCAAAACAACGGGATACATCGTTTTAGGTCGAAACTAGCAAGATTCACGAGCATCGATTTTACAAGTCGTCGGAGAGTCCACGAGAGAAAGGTTTAAACTTTTTCTCTCAGAACTGCGCGAAAACTTGTATTCCGGCTCAAAACAACGGGATACATCGTTTTAGGTCGAAACTAGCAAGATTCACGAGCATCGATTTTACAAGTCGTCGGAGAGTCCAGGAGAGAAAGGTGTAAACTTTTTCTCTCAGAACTGCGCGAAAACTTGTATTCCGGCTCAAAACAACGGGATACATCGTTTTAGGTCGAAACTAGCAATATTCACGAGCATCGATATTACAAGTCGTCGAATAGTAGACGAGAGAAAGTTGTAAACTTTTTCTCTCAGAACTGCGGGAAAACTTGTATTCCGGCTCAAAACAACGGGATACATCGTTTTAGGTCGAAACTAGCAAGATTCACGAGCATCGATTTTACAAGTCGTCGGAGAGTCCACGAGAGAAAGGTGTAAACTTTTTCTCTCAGAACTGCGCGAAAACTTGTATTCCGGCTCAAAACAACGGGATACATCGTTTTAGGTCGAAACTAGCAAGATTCACGAGCATCGATTTTACAAGTCGTCGAAGAGTGGACGAGAGAAAGGTGTAAACTTTTTCTCTCAGATCTCCACGAAAACTTGTATTCCGGCTCAAAACAACGGGATACATCGTTTTAGGTCGAAACTAGCAAGATTCACACGCATCGATTTTACAAGTCGTCGAATAGTAGACGAGAGAAAGGTGTAAACGTTTTCTCTCAGAACTGCGCGAAAACTTCTATTCCAGCTCAAAACAACGGGACACATCGTTGTAGATCGAAACTAGCAAAATATACGAGCATTGATTTTACAAGTCGTCGAAGAGTAGACGAGAGAAAGGTGTAAACTTTTTCTCTCAGAACTGCGCCAAAACTTGTATTCCGGCTCAAAAAAAACGGGATACATCGTTTTAGATCAAAACAAGCAAGATTCACGAGCATCGATATTACAAGTCGTCGAATAGTAGACGAGAGAAAGTTGTAAACTTTTTCTCTCAGAACTGCGCGAAAACTTGTATTCCGGCTCAAAACAACGGGATACATCGTTTTAGGTCGAAACTAGCAAGATTCACGAGCATCGATTTTACAAGTCGTCGGAGAGTCCACGAGAGAAAGGTGTAAACTTTTTCTCTCAGAACTGCGCGAAAACTTGTATTCCGGCTCAAAACAACGGAATACATCGTTTTAGGTCGAAACTAGCAATATTCACGAGCATCGATATTACAAGTCGTCGAATAGTAGACGAGAGAAAGGTGTAAACTTTTTCTCTCAGAACTGCGCGAAAACTTGTATTCCGGCTCAAAACAACGGGATACATCGTTTTAGGTCGAAACTAGCAAGATTCACGAGCATCGATTTTACAAGTCGTCGAAGAGTGGACGAGAGAAAGGTGTAAACTTTTTCTCTCAGATCTCCACGAAAACTTGTATTCCGGCTCAAAACAACGCGGTACATTGTTTTAGATCGTAACTAGCAAGATTCACGAGCATCGATTTTACAAGTCGTCGGAGAGTCCACGAGAGAAAGGTGTAAACTTTTTCTCTCAGAACTGCGCGAAAACTTGTATTCCGGCTCAAAACAACGGGATACATCGTTTTAGGTCGAAACTAGCAATATTCACGAGCATCGATTTTACAAGTCGTCGAATAGTAGACGAGAGAAAGGTGTAAACATTTTCTCTCAGAACTGCGCGAAAACTTCTATTCCAGCTCAAAACAACGGGATACATCGTTGTAGATCGAAACTAGCAAGATTCACGAGCATCGATTTTACAAGTCGTCGAAGAGTGGACGAGAGAAAGGTGTAAACTTTTTCTCTCGGAACTGCGCGAAAACTTGTATTCCGGCCTAAAACAACGGAATACATTGTTTTAGATCGAAACTAGCAATATTCACGAGCATCGATTTTACAAGTCGTCGGAGAGTCCACGAGAGAAAGGTGTAAACGTTTTCTCTCAGAACTGCGCGAAAACTTGTATTCCGGCTCAAAACAACGGGATACATCGTTTTAGGTCGAAACTAGCAATATTCACGAGCATCGATATTACAAGTCGTCGAATAGTTGACGAGAGAAAGGTGTAAACTTTTTCTCTCAGAACTGCACGAAAACTTGTATTCCGGCTCAAAACAACGGGATACATCGTTTTAGGTCGAAACTAGCAAGATTCACACGCATCGATTTTACAAGTCGTCGAATAGTAGACGAGAGAAAGGTGTAAACTTTTTCTCTCAGAACTGCGCGAAAACTTCTATTCCAGCTCAAAACAACGGGATACATCGTTTTAGGTCGAAACTAGCAAGATTCACGAGCATCGATTTTACCAGTCGTCGAAGAGCAGACAAGAGAAAGGTGTAAATTTTTTCTCTCAGAACTGCACGAAAACTTGTATTCCGGCTCAAAACAACGGGGTACATCGTGTTAGATCGTAACTAGCAAGATTCACGACCATCGATTTTACAAGTCGTCGGAGAGTCCACGAGAGAAAGGTGTAAACTTTTTCTCTCAGAACTGCGCGAAAACTTGTATTCCGGCTCAAAACAACGGAATACATCGTTTTAGGTCGAAACTAGCAATATTCACGAGCATCGATATTACAAGTCGTCGAAAAGTAGACGAGAGAAAGGTGTAAACTTTTTCTCTCAGAACTGCGCGAAAACTTGTATTCCGGCTCAAAACAACGGGATACATCGTTTTCGGTCGAAACTAGCAAGATTCACGAGCATCGATTTTACAAGTCGTCGGAGAGTCCACGAGAGAAAGGTTTAAACTTTTTCTCTCAGAACTGCACGAAAACTTGTATTCCGGCTCAAAACAACGGGGTACATCGTGTTAGATCGTAACTAGCAAGATTCACGACCATCGATTTTACAAGTCGTCGGAGAGTCCACGAGAGAAAGGTGTAAACTTTTTCTCTCAGAACTGCGCGAAAACTTGTATTCCGGCCTAAAACAACGGAATACATCGTTTTAGGTCGAAACTAGCAATATTCACGAGCATCGATATTACAAGTCGTCGAAAAGTAGACGAGAGAAAGGTGTAAACTTTTTCTCTCAGAACTGCGCGAAAACTTGTATTCCGGCTCAAAACAACGGGATACATCGTTTTCGGTCGAAACTAGCAAGATTCACGAGCATCGATTTTACAAGTCGTCGGAGAGTCCACGAGAGAAAGGTTTAAACTTTTTCTCTCAGAGCTGCGCGAAAATTGTATTGCGGCTCAAAACAACGGGATACATCGTTTTAGGTCGAAACTAGCAAGATTCACGAGCATCGATTTTACAAGTCGTCGGAGAGTCCACGAGAGAAAGGTGTAAACTTTTTCTCTCAGAACTGCGCGAAAACTTGTATTCCGGCTCAAAACAACGGGATACATCGTTTTAGGTCGAAACTAGCAATATTCACGAGCATCGATATTACAAGTCGTCGAATAGTAGACGAGAGAAAGTTGTAAACTTTTTCTCTCAGAACTGCGCGAAAACTTGTATTCCGGCTCAAAACAACGGGATACATCGTTTTAGGTCGAAACTAGCAAGATTCACGAGCATCGATTTTACAAGTCGTCGGAGAGTCCACGAGAGAAAGGTGTAAACTTTTTCTCTCAGAACTGCGCGAAAACTTGTATTCCGGCTCAAAACAACGGGATACATCGTTTTAGGTCGAAACTAGCAATATTCACGAGCATCGATATTACAAGTCGTCGAATAGTAGACGAGAGAAAGGTGTAAACTTTTTCTCTCAGAACTGCGCGAAAACTTGTATTCCGGCTCAAAACAACGGGATACATCGTTTTAGGTCGAAACTAGCAAGATTCACGAGCATCGATTTTACAAGTCGTCGAAGAGTGGACGAGAGAAAGGTGTAAACTTTTTCTCTCAGATCTCCACGAAAACATGTATTCCGGCTCAAAACAACGGGGTACATCGTTTTAGATCGTAACTAGCAAGATTCACGAGCATCGATTTTACAAGTCGTCGGAGAGTCCACGAGAGAAAGGTGTAAACTTTTTCTCTCAGAACTGCGCGAAAACTTGTATTCCGGCTCAAAACAACGGGATACATCGTTTTAGGTCGAAACTAGCAATATTCACGAGCATCGATTTTACAAGTCGTCGAATAGTAGACGGGAGAAAGGTGTAAACATTTTCTCTCAGAACTGCGCGAAAACTTCTATTCCAGCTCAAAACAACGGGATACATCGTTGTAGATCGAAACTAGCAAGATTCACGAGCATCGATTTTACAAGTCGTCGAAGAGTGGACGAGAGAAAGGTGTAAACTTTTTCTCTCGGAACTGCGCGAAAACTTGTATTCCGGCCTAAAACAACGGAATACATTGTTTTAGATCGAAACTAGCAATATTCACGAGCATCGATTTTACAAGTCGTCGGAGAGTCCACGAGAGAAAGGTGTAAACGTTTTCTCTCAGAACTGCGCGAAAACTTGTATTCCGGCTCAAAACAACGGGATACATCGTTTTAGGTCGAAACTAGCAATATTCACGAGCATCGATATTACAAGTCGTCGAATAGTTGACGAGAGAAAGGTGTAAACTTTTTCTCTCAGAACTGCACGAAAACTTGTATTCCGGCTCAAAACAACGGGATACATCGTTTTAGGTCGAAACTAGCAAGATTCACACGCATCGATTTTACAAGTCGTCGAATAGTAGACGAGAGAAAGGTGTAAACTTTTTCTCTCAGAACTGCGCGAAAACTTCTATTCCAGCTCAAAACAACGGGATACATCGTTTTAGGTCGAAACTAGCAAGATTCACGAGCATCGATTTTACCAGTCGTCGAAGAGTAGACAAGAGAAAGGTGTAAACTTTTTCTCTCAGAACTGCACGAAAACTTGTATTCCGGCTCAAAACAACGGGGTACATCGTGTTAGATCGTAACTAGCAAGATTCACGACCATCGATTTTACAAGTCGTCGGAGAGTCCACGAGAGAAAGGAGTAAACTTTTTCTCTCAGAACTGCGCGAAAACTTGTATTCCGGCTCAAAACAACGGAATACATCGTTTTAGGTCGAAACTAGCAATATTCACGAGCATCGATATTACAAGTCGTCGAATAGTAGACGAGAGAAAGGTGTAAACTTTTTCTCTCAGAACTGCACGAAAACTTGTATTCCGGCTCAAAACAACGGGGTACATCGTGTTAGATCGTAACTAGCAAGATTCACGACCATCGATTTTACAAGTCGTCGGAGAGTCCACGAAAGAAAGGTGTAAACTTTTTCTCTCAGAACTGCGCGAAAACTTGTATTCCGGCTCAAAACAACGGAATACATCGTTTTAGGTCGAAACTAGCAATATTCACGAGCATCGATATTACAAGTCGTCGAATAGTAGACGAGAGAAAGGTGTAAACTTTTTCTCTCAGAACTGCGCGAAAACTTGTATTCCGGCCTAAAACAACGGAATACATCGTTTTAGGTCGAAACTAGCAATATTCACGAGCATCGATATTACAAGTCGTCGAAAAGTAGACGAGAGAAAGTTGTAAACTTTTTCTCTCAGAACTGCGCGAAAACTTGTATTCCGGCTCAAAACAACGGGATACATCGTTTTAGGTCGAAACTAGCAAGATTCACGAGCATCGATTTTACAAGTCGTCGGAGAGTCCACGAGAGAAAGGTTTAAACTTTTTCTCTCAGAACTGCGCGAAAACTTGTATTCCGGCTCAAAACAACGGGATACATCGTTTTAGGTCGAAACTAGCAAGATTCACGAGCATCGATTTTACAAGTCGTCGGAGAGTCCACGAGAGAAAGGTGTAAACTTTTTCTCTCAGAACTGCGCGAAAACTTGTATTCCGGCTCAAAACAACGGGATACATCGTTTTAGGTCGAAACTAGCAATATTCACGAGCATCGATATTACAAGTCGTCGAATAGTAGACGAGAGAAAGTTGTAAACTTTTTCTCTCAGAACTGCGCGAAAACTTGTATTCCGGCTCACAACAACGGGATACATCGTTTTAGGTCGAAACTAGCAAGATTCACGAGCATCGATTTTACAAGTCGTCGGAGAGTCCACGAGAGAAAGGTGTAAACTTTTTCTCTCAGAACTGCGCGAAAACTTGTATTCCGGCTCAAAACAACGGGATACATCGTTTTAGGTCGAAACTAGCAATATTCACGAGCATCGATATTACAAGTCGTCGAATAGTAGACGAGAGAAAGGTGTAAACTTTTTCTCTCAGAACTGCGCGAAAACTTGTATTCCGGCTCAAAACAACGGGATACATCGTTTTAGGTCGAAACTAGCAAGATTCACGAGCATCGATTTTACAAGTCGTCGAAGAGTGGACGAGAGAAAGGTGTAAACTTTTTCTCTCAGATCTCCACGAAAACTTGTATTCCGGCTCAAAACAACGGGGTACATCGTTTTAGATCGTAACTAGCAAGATTCACGAGCATCGATTTTACAAGTCGTCGGAGAGTCCACGAGAGAAAGGTGTAAACTTTTTCTCTCAGAACTGCGCGAAAACTTGTATTCCGGCTCAAACCAACGGGATACATCGTTTTAGGTTGAAACTAGCAATATTCACGAGCATCGATTTTACAAGTCGTCGAATAGTAGACGGGAGAAAGGTGTAAACATTTTCTCTCAGAACTGCGCGAAAACTTCTATTCCAGCTCAAAACAACGGGATACATCGTTGTAGATCGAAACTAGCAAGATTCACGAGCATCGATTTTACAAGTCGTCGAAGAGTGGACGAGAGAAAGGTGTAAACTTTTTCTCTCGGAACTGCGCGAAAACTTGTATTCCGGCCTAAAACAACGGAATACATTGTTTTAGATCGAAACTAGCAATATTCACGAGCATCGATTTTACAAGTCGTCGGAGAGTCCACGAGAGAAAGGTGTAAACGTTTTCTCTCAGAACTGCGCGAAAACTTGTATTCCGGCTCAAAACAACGGGATACATCGTTTTAGGTCGAAACTAGCAATATTCACGAGCATCGATATTACAAGTCGTCGAATAGTTGACGAGAGAAAGGTGTAAACTTTTTCTCTCAGAACTGCACGAAAACTTGTATTCCGGCTCAAAACAACGGGATACATCGTTTTAGGTCGAAACTAGCAAGATTCACACGCATCGATTTTACAAGTCGTCGAATAGTAGACGAGAGAAAGGTGTAAACTTTTTCTCTCAGAACTGCGCGAAAACTTCTATTCCAGCTCAAAACAACGGGATACATCGTTTTAGGTCGAAACTAGCAAGATTCACGAGCATCGATTTTACCAGTCGTCGAAGAGTAGACAAGAGAAAGGTGTAAACTTTTTCTCTCAGAACTGCACGAAAACTTGTATTCCGGCTCAAAACAACGGGGTACATCGTGTTAGATCGTAACTAGCAAGATTCACGACCATCGATTTTACAAGTCGTCGGAGAGTCCACGAGAGAAAGGTGTAAACTTTTTCTCTCAGAACTGCGCGAAAACTTGTATTCCGGCTCAAAACAACGGAATACATCGTTTTAGGTCGAAACTAGCAATATTCACGAGCATCGATATTACAAGTCGTCGAATAGTAGACGAGAGAAAGGTGTAAACTTTTTCTCTCAGAACTGCGCGAAAACTTGTATTCCGGCCTAAAACAACGGAATACATCGTTTTAGGTCGAAACTAGCAATATTCACGAGCATCGATATTACAAGTCGTCGAAAAGTAGACGAGAGAAAGGTGTAAACTTTTTCTCTGAGAACTGCGCGAAAACTTGTATTCCGGCTCAAAACAACGGGATACATCGTTTTAGGTCGAAACTAGCAAGATTCACGAGCATCGATTTTACAAGTCGTCGGAGAGTCCACGAGAGAAAGGTTTAAACTTTTTCTCTCAGAACTACGCGAAAACTTGTATTCCGGCTCAAAACAACGGGATACATCGTTTTAGGTCGAAACTAGCAAGATTCACGAGCATCGATTTTACAAGTCGTCGGAGAGTCCACGAGAGAAAGGTGTAAACTTTTTCTCTCAGAACTGCGCGAAAACTTGTATTCCGGCTCAAAACAACGGGATACATCGTTTTAGGTCGAAACTAGCAATATTCACGAGCATCGATATTACAAGTCGTCGAATAGTAGACGAGAGAAAGGTGTAAACTTTTTCTCTCAGAACAGCGCGAAAACTTGTATCCCGGCTCAAAACAACGGGATACATCGTTTTAGGTCGAAACTAGCAAGATTCACGAGCATCGATTTTACAAGTCGTCGAAGAGTGGACGAGAGAAAGGTGTAAACTTTTTCTCTCGGAACTGCGCGAAAACTTGTATTCCGGCCTAAAACAACGGAATACATTGTTTTAGATCGAAACTAGCAATATTCACGAGCATCGATTTTACAAGTCTTTGGAGAGTCCACGAGAGAAAGGTGTAAACGTTTTCTCTCAGAACTGCGCGAAAACTTGTATTCCGGCTCAAAACAACGGGATACATCGTTTTAGGTCGAAACTAGCAATATTCACGAGCATCGATATTACAAGTCGTCGAATAGTTGACGAGAGAAAGGTGTAAACTTTTTCTCTCAGAACTGCACGAAAACTCGTATTCCGGCTCAAAACAACGGGATACATCGTTTTAGGTCGAAACTAGCAAGATTCACGAGCATCGATTTTACAAGTCGTCGAATAGTAGACGAGAGAAAGGTGTAAACTTTTTCTCTCAGAACTGCGCGAAAACTTCTATTCCAGCTCAAAACAACGGGATACATCGTTTTAGGTCGAAACTAGCAAGATTCACGAGCATCGATTTTACCAGTCGTCGAAGAGTAGACAAGAGAAAGGTGTAAACTTTTTCTCTCAGAACTGCACGAAAACTTGTATTCCCGCTCAAAACAACGGGGTACATCGTGTTAGATCGTAACTAGCAAGATTCACGAGCATCGATTTTACATGTCGTCGGAGAGTCCACGAGAGAAAGGTGTAAACTTTTTCTCTCAGAACTGCGCGAAAACTTGTATTCCAGCTCAAAACAACGGGATACATCGTTTTAGGTCGAAACTAGCAATATTCACGAGCATCGATTTTACAAGTCGTCGAATAGTAGACGAGAGAAAGGTGTAAACATTTTCTCTCAGAACTGCGCGAAAACTTCTATTCCAGCTCAAAACAACGGGATACATCGTTGTAGATCGAAACTAGCAAGATATACGAGCATTGATTTTACAAGTCGTCGAAGAGTAGACGAGAGAAAAGTGTAAACTTTTTCTCTCAGAACTGCGCCAAAACTTGTATTCCGGCTCGAAAAAAACGGGATACATCGTTTTAGATCGAAACTAGCAAGATTCACGAGCATCGATTTTACAAGTCGTCGAAGAGTGGACGAGAGAAAGGTGTAAACTTTTTCTCTCAGAACTGCGCGAAAACTTGTATTCCGGCTCAAAACAACGGGATACATCGTTTTAGGTCGAAACTAGCAATATTCACGAGCATCGATATTACAAGTCGTCGAATAGTTGACGAGAGAAAGGTGTAAACTTTTTCTCTCAGAACTGCACGAAAACTTGTATTCCGGCTCAAAACAACGGGATACATCGTTTTAGGTCGAAACTAGCAAGATTCACACGCATCGATTTTACAAGTCGTCGAATAGTAGACGAGAGAAAGGTGTAAACTTTTTCTCTCAGAACTGCGCGAAAACTTTTATTCCAGCTCAAAACAACGGGATACATCGTTTTAGGTCGAAACTAGCAAGATTCACGAGCATCGATTTTACCAGTCGTCGAAGAGTAGACAAGAGAAAGGTGTAAACTTTTTCTCTCAGAACTGCACGAAAACTTGTATTCCGGCTCAAAACAACGGGGTACATCGTGTTAGATCGTAACTAGCAAGATTCACGACCATCGATTTTACAAGTCGTCGGAGAGTCCACGAGAGAAAGGTGTAAACTTTTTCTCTCAGAACTGCGCGAAAACTTGTATTCCGGCTCAAAACAACGGAATACATCGTTTTAGGTCGAAACTAGCAATATTCACGAGCATCGATATTACAAGTCGTCGAATAGTAGACGAGAGAAAGGTGTAAACTTTTTCTCTCAGAACTGCGCGAAAACTTGTATTCCGGCCTAAAACAACGGAATACATCGTTTTAGGTCGAAACTAGCAATATTCACGAGCATCGATATTACAAGTCGTCGAAAAGTAGACGAGAGAAAGGTGTAAACTTTTTCTCTCAGAACTGCGCGAAAACTTGTATTCCGGCTCAAAACAACGGGATACATCGTTTTAGGTCGAAACTAGCAAGATTCACGAGCATCGATTTTACAAGTCGTCGGAGAGTCCACGAGAGAAAGGTTTAAACTTTTTCTCTCAGAACTGCGCGAAAACTTGTATTCCGGCTCAAAACAACGGGATACATCGTTTTAGGTCAAAACTAGCAAGATTCACGAGCATCGATTTTACAAGTCGTCGGAGAGTCCACGAGAGAAAGGTGTAAACTTTTTCTCTCAGAACTGCGCGAAAACTTGTATTCCGGCTCAAAACAACGGGATACATCGTTTTAGGTCGAAACTAGCAATATTCACGAGCATCGATATTACAAGTCGTCGAATAGTAGACGAGAGAAAGGTGTAAACTTTTTCTCTCAGAACTGCGCGAAAACTTGTATCCCGGCTCAAAACAACGGGATACATCGTTTTAGGTCGAAACTAGCAAGATTCACGAGCATCGATTTTACAAGTCGTCGAAGAGTGGACGAGAGAAAGGTGTAAACTTTTTCTCTCGGAACTGCGCGAAAACTTGTATTCCGGCCTAAAACAACGGAATACATTGTTTTAGATCGAAACTAGCAATATTCACGAGCATCGATTTTACGAGTCGTCGGAGAGTCCACGAGAGAAAGGTGTAAACGTTTTCTCTCAGAACTGCGCGAAAACTTGTATTCCGGCTCAAAACAACGGAATACATCGTTTTAGATCGAAACTAGCAAGATTCACGAGCATCGATTTTACAGGTCGTCGAAGAGTAGACGAGAGAAATGTGTAAACTTTTTCTTTCAGAACTGCGCGAAAACTTGTATTCCGGCTCAAAACAACGGAATACATCGTTTTAGATCGAAACTAGCAAGATTCACGAGCATCGATTTTACAAGTCGTCGAAGAGTAGACGAGAGAAAGGTGTAAACTTTTTCTCTCAGAACTGCACGAAAACTTGTATTCCGGCTCAAAACAACGGGGAACATCGTTTTAGATCGTAACTAGCAAGATTCAAGAGCATCGATTTTACAAGTCGTCGGAGAGTCCACGAGAGAAAGGTGTAAACTTTTTTTCTCAGAACTGCGCGAAAACTTGTATTCCGGCTCAAAACAACGGGGTACATCGTGTTAGATCGTAACTAGCAAGATTCACGAGCATCGATTTTACATGTCGTCGGAGAGTCCACGAGAGAAAGGTGTAAACTTTTTCTCTCAGAACTGCGCGAAAACTTGTATTCCGGCTCAAAACAACGGGATACATCGTTTTAGGTCGAAACTAGCAATATTCACGAGCATCGATTTTACAAGTCGTCGAATAGTAGACGAGAGAAAGGTGTAAACATTTTCTCTCAGAACTGCGCGAAAACTTCTATTCCAGCTCAAAACAACGGGATACATCGTTGTAGATCGAAACTAGCAAGATATACGAGCATTGATTTTACAAGTCGTCGAAGAGTAGACGAGAGAAAAGTGTAAACTTTTTCTCTCAGAACTGCGCCAAAACTTGTATTCCGGCTCGAAAAAAACGGGATACATCGTTTTAGATCGAAACTAGCAAGATTCACGAGCATCGTATTTACAAGTCGTCGAAGAGTGGACGAGAGAAAGGTGTAAACTTTTTCTCTCGGAACTGCGCGAAAACTTGTATTCCGGCCTAAAACAACGGAATACATTGTTTTAGATCGAAACTAGCAATATTCACGAGCATCGATTTTACAAGTCGTCGGAGAGTCCACGAGAGAAAGGTGTAAACGTTTTCTCTCAGAACTGCACGAAAACTTGTATTCCGGCTCAAAACAACGGGATACATCGTTTTAGGTCGAAACTAGCAATATTCACGAGCATCGATATTACAAGTCGTCGAATAGTTGACGAGAGAAAGGTGTAAACTTTTTCTTTCAGAGCTGCGCGAAAACTTGTATTCCGGCTCAAAACAACGGGATACATCGTTTTAGATCGAAGCTAGCAAGATTCACGAGCATCGATTTTACAAGTCGTCGAAGAGTGGACGAGAGAAAGGTGTAAACGTTTTCTCTCAGAACTGCGCGAAAACTTGTATTCCGGCTCAAAACAACGGAATACTTCGTTTTAGATCGAAACTAGCAAGATTCACGAGCATCGATTTTACAGGTCGTCGAAGAGTAGACGAGAGAAATGTGTACACTTTTTCTTTCAGAACTGCGCGAAAACTTGTATTCCGGCTCAAAACAACGGGATACATCGTTTTAGATTGAAACTAGCAAGATTCACGAGCATCGATTTTACAAGTCGTCGAAGAGTACTCGAGAGAAAGGTGGAAACTTTTTCTCTCAAAACTGCGCGAAAACTTGTATTCCGGCTCAAAACAACGGAATACATCGTTTTAGGTCGAAACTAGCAATATTCACGAGCATCGATATTACAAGTCGTCGAATAGTAGGCGAGAGAAAGGTGTAAACTTTTTCTCTCAGAACTGCGCGAAAACATGTATTCCGGCTCAAAACAACGGGATACATCGTTTTAGGTCGAAACTAGCAAGATTCACGAGCATCGATTTTACAAGTCGTCGAAGAGTGGACGAGAGAAAGGTGTAAACTTTTTCGCTCGGAACTGCGCGAAAACTTGTATTCCGGCCTAAAACAACGGAATACATCGTTTTAGGTCGAAACTAGCAATATTCACGAGCATCGATATTACAAGTCGTCGAAAAGTAGACGAGAGAAAGGTGTAAAATTTTTCTCTCAGAACTGCGCGAAAACTTGTATTCCGGCTCAAAACAACGGGATACATCGTTTTAGGTCGAAACTAGCAAGATTCACGAGCATCGATTTTACAAGTCGTCGGAGAGTCCACGAGAGAAAGGTTTAAACTTTTTCTCTCAGAACTGCGCGAAAACTTGTATTCCGGCTCAAAACAACGGGATACATCGTTTTAGGTCGAAACTAGCAATATTCACGAGCATCGATTTTACAAGTCGTCGAATAGTAGACGAGAGAAAGGTGTAAACATTTTCTCTCAGAACTGCGCGAAAACTTCTATTCCAGCTCAAAACAACGGGATACATCGTTGTAGATCGAAACTAGCAAGATATACGAGCATTGATTTTACAAGTCCTCGAAGAATAGACGAGAGAAAGGTGTAAACTTTTTCTCTCAGAACTGCGCCAAAACTTGTATTCCGGCTCAAAAAAAACGGGATACATCGTTTTAGATCGAAACTAGCAAGATTCACGAGCATCGATTTTGCAAGTCGTCGAAGAGTGGACGAGAGAAAGGTGTAAACTTTTTCTCTCGGAACTGCGCGAAAACTTGTATTCCGGCCAAAAACAACGGAATACATTGTTTTAGATCGAAACTAGCAATATTCACGAGCATCGATTTTACAAGTCGTCGGAGAGTCCACGAGAGAAAGGTGTAAACTTTTTCTCTCAGAACTGCGCGAAAACTTGTATTCCGGCTCAAAACAACGGGATACATCGTTTTAGGTCGAAACTAGCAATATTCACGAGCATCGATATTACAAGTCGTCGAATAGTTGACGAGAGAAAGGTGTAAACTTTTTCTCTCAGAACTGCACGAAAACTTGTATTCCGGCTCAAAACAACGGGATACATCGTTTTAGGTCGAAACTAGCAAGATTCACGAGCATCGATTTTACAAGTCGAATAGTAGACGAGAGAAAGGTGTAAACTTTTTCTCTCAGAACTGCGCGAAAACTTCTATTCCAGCTCAAAACAACGGGATACATCGTTTTAGGTCGAAACTAGCAAGATTCACGAGCATCGATTTTACCAGTCGTCGAAGAGTAGACAAGAGAAAGGTGTAAACTTTTTATCTCAGAACTGCACGAAAACTTGTATTCCGGCTCAAAACAACGGGGTACATCGTGTTAGATCGTAACTAGCAAGATTCAAGAGCATCGATTTTACAAGTCGTCGGAGAGTCCACGAGAGAAAGGTGTAAACTTTTTCTCTCAGAACTGCGCGAAAACTTGTATTCCGGCTCAAAACAACGGAATACATCGTTTTAGGTCGAAACTAGCAATATTCACGAGCATCGATATTACAAGTCGTTGAATAGTAGACGAGAGAAAGGTGTAAACTTTTTCTCTCAGAACTGCGCGAAAACTTGTATTCCGGCTCAAAAAAAACAAGATACATCGTTTTAGGTCGAAACTAGCAAGATTCACGAGCATCGATTTTACCAGTCGTCGAAGAGTAGACAAGAGAAAGGTGTAAACTTTTTCTCTCAGAACTGCACGAAAACTTGTATTCCGGCTCAAAACAACGGGGTACATCGTGTTAGATCGTAACTAGCAAGATTCACGAGCATCGATTTTAAAGTCGTCGGAGAGTCCACGAGAGAAAGGTGTAAACTTTTTTTCTCAGAACTGCGCGAAAACTTGTATTCCGGCTCAAAACAACGGGATACATCGTTTTAGGTCGAAACTAGCAAGATTCACGAGCATCAAATTTACAAGTCGTCGAAGAGTGGACGAGAATGGTGTAAACTTTTTCTCTCAGAACTGCGCCAAAACTTGTATTCCGGCCTAAAACAACAGAATACATCGTTTTAGATCGAAACTAGCAATATTCACGAGCATCGATTTTACAAGTCGTCGAATAGTAGACGAGAGAAAGGTGTAAACTTTTTCACTCAGAACTGCGCGAAAACTTTTATTCCGGCTCAAAACAACGGGATACATCGTTTTAGATCGAAACTAGCAAGATTCACGAGCATCGATTTTGCAAGTCCTCGAAGAGTAGACGAGAGAAAGGCGTAAACTTTTTCTCTCATAACTGCGCGAAAACTTCTATTCCAGCTCAAAACAACTGGATACATCGTTGTAGATCGAAACTAGCAAGATATACGAGCATTGATTTTACAAAGTCGTCGAAGAGTAGACGAGAGAAAGGTGTAAACTTTTTCTCTCAGAACTGCGCCAAAACTTGTTTTCCGGCTCAAAAAAAACGGGATACATCGTTTTAGATCGAAACTAGCAAGATTCACGAGCATCGATTTTACAAGTCTTCGAAGAGTAGACGAGAGAAAGGTGTAAACTTTTTCTCCCAGAACTGCGCGAAAACTTGTATTCCGGCTCAAAACAGCGGGATACATCGTTTTAGGTCGAAACTAGCAATATTCACGAGCATCGATTTTACAAGTCGTCGAATAGTAGACGAGAGAAAGGTGTAAACATTTTCTCTCAGAACTGCGCGAAAACTTCTATTCCAGCTCAAAACAACGGGATACATCGTTGTAGATCGAAACTAGCAAGATATACGAGCATTGATTTTACAAGTCGTCGAAGAGTAGACGAGAGAAAGGTGTAAACTTTTTCTCTCAGAACTTCGCCAAAACTTGTATTCCGGCTAAAAAAAAACGGGATACATCGTTTTAGATCGAAACTAGCAAGATTCACGAGCATCGATTTTACAAGTCGTCGAAGAGTTTACGAGAGAAAGGTGTAAACTTTTTCTCTCGGAACTGCGCGAAAACTTGTATTCCGGCCTAAAACAACGGAATACATTGTTTTAGATCGAAACTAGCAATATTCACGAGCATCGATTTTACAAGTCGTCGGAGAGTCCACGAGAGAAAGGTGTAAACTTTTTCTCTCAGAACTGCGCGAAAACTTGTATTCCGGCTCAAAACAACGGGATACATCGTTTTAGGTCGAAACTAGCAATATTCACGAGCATCGATATTACAAGTCGTCGAATAGTTGACGAGAGAAAGGTGTAAACTTTTTCTCTCAGAACTGCACGAAAACTTGTATTCGGGCTCAAAACAACGGGATACATCGTTTTAGGTCGAAACTAGCAAGATTCACGAGCATCGATTTTACAAGTCGTCGAATAGTAGACGAGAGAAAGGTGTAAACTTTTTCTCTCAGAACTGCGCGAAAACTTCTATTCCAGCTCAAAACAACGGGATACATCGTTTTAGGTCGAAACTAGCAAGATTCACGAGCATCGATTTTACCATTCGTCGAAGAGTAGACAAGAGAACGGTGTAAACTTTTTCTCTCAGAACTGCACGAAAACTTGTATTCCGGCTCAAAACAACGGGGTACATCGTGTTAGATCGTAACTAGCAAGATTCACGAGCATTGATTTTACAAGTCGTCGAATAGTAGACGAGAGAAAGGTGTAAACTTTTTCTCTCAGAACTGCGCGAAAACTTCTATTCCAGCTCAAAACAACGGGATACATCGTTTTAGGTCGAAACTAGCAAGATTCACGAGCATCGATTTTACCATTCGTCGAAGAGTAGACAAGAGAACGGTGTAAACTTTTTCTCTCAGAACTGCACGAAAACTTGTATTCCGGCTCAATACAACGGGGTACATCGTGTTAGATCGTAACTAGCAAGATTCACGAGCATCGATTTTACAAGTCGTCGAATAGTAGACGAGAGAAAGGTGTAAATTTTTTTTCTCAGAACTGCGCGAAAACTTCTATTCCAGCTCAAAACAACGGGATACATCGTTTTAGGTCGAAACTAGCAAGATTCACGAGCATCGATTTTACCATTCGTCGAAGAGTAGACAAGAGAACGGTGTAAACTTTTTCTCTCAGAACTGCACGAAAACTTGTATTCCGGCTCAAAACAACGGGGTACATCGTGTTAGATCGTAACTAGCAAGATTCACGAGCATCGATTTTACAAGTCGTCGAATAGTAGACGAGAGAAAGGTGTAAACTTTTTCTCTCAGAACTGCGCGAAAACTTCTATTCCAGCTCAAAACAACGGGATACATCGTTTTAGGTCGAAACTAGCAATATTCACGAGCATCGATTTTACCAGTCGTCGAAGAGTAGACAAGAGAACGGTGTAAACTTTTTCTCTCAGAACTGCACGAAAACTTGTATTCCGGCTCAAAACAACGGGGTACATCGTGTTAGATCGTAACTAGCAAGATTCACGAGCATTGATTTTACAAGTCGTCGGAGAGTCCACGAGAGAAAGGTGTAAACTTTTTCTCTCAGGACTGCGCGAAAACTTGTATTCCGGCTCAAAACAACTGAATACATCGTTTTAGGTAGAAACTAGCAATATTCACGAGCATCGATATTACAAGTCGTCGAATAGTAGACGAGAGAAAGGTGTAAACTTTTTCTCTCAGAACTGCGCGAAAACTTGTTTCCGGCTCAAAAAAAACAAGATACATCGTTTTAGGTCGAAACTAGCAAGATTCACGAGCATCGATTTTACCATTCGTCGAAGAGTAGACAAGAGAAAGGTGTAAACTTTTTCTCTCAGAACTGCACGAAAACTTGTATTCCGGCTCAAAACAACGGGGTACATCGTCTTAGATCGTAACTAGCAATATTCACGAGCATCGATATTACAAGTCGTCGAATAGTTGACGAGAGAAAGGTGTAAACTTTTTCTCTCAGAACTGCACGAAAACTTGTATTCCGGCTCAAAACAACGGGATACATCGTTTTAGGTCGAAACTAGCAAGATTCACACGCATCGATTTTACAAGTCGTCGAATAGTAGACGAGAGAAAGGTGTAAACTTTTTCTCTCAGAACTGCGCGAAAACTTCTATTCCAGCTCAAAACAACGGGATACATCGTTTTAGGTCGAAACTAGCAAGATTCACGAGCATCGATTTTACCAGTCGTCGAAGAGTAGACAAGAGAAAGGTGTAAACTTTTTCTCTCAGAACTGCACGAAAACTTGTATTCCGGCTCAAAACAACGGAATACATCGTTTTAGGTCGAAACTAGCAATATTCACGAGCATCGATATTACAAGTCGTCGAATAGTAGACGAGAGAAAGGTGTAAACTTTTTCTCTCAGAACTGCGCGAAAACTTGTATTCCGGCCTAAAACAACGGAATACATCGTTTTAGGTCGAAACTAGCAATATTCACGAGCATCGATATTACAAGTCGTCGAAAAGTAGACGAGAGAAAGGTGTAAACTTTTTCTCTCAGAACTGCGCGAAAACTTGTATTCCGGCTCAAAACAACGGGATACATCGTTTTAGGTCGAAACTAGCAAGATTCACGAGCATCGATTTTACAAGTCGTCGGAGAGTCCACGAGAGAAAGGTTTAAACTTTTTCTCTCAGAACTGCGCGAAAACTTGTATTCCGGCTCAAAACAACGGGATACATCGTTTTAGGTCGAAACTAGCAAGATTCACGAGCATCGATTTTACAAGTCGTCGGAGAGTCCACGAGAGAAAGGTGTAAACTTTTTCTCTCAGAACTGCGCGAAAACTTGTATTCCGGCTCAAAACAACGGGATACATCGTTTTAGGTCGAAACTAGCAATATTCACGAGCATCGATATTACAAGTCGTCGAATAGTAGACGAGAGAAAGGTGTAAACTTTTTCTCTCAGAACTGCGCGAAAACTTGTATCCCGGCTCAAAACAACGGGATACATCGTTTTAGGTCGAAACTAGCAAGATTCACGAGCATCGATTTTACAAGTCGTCGAAGAGTGGACGAGAGAAAGGTGTAAACTTTTTCTCTCGTAACTGCGCGAAAACTTGTATTCCGGCCTAAAACAACGGAATACATTGTTTTAGATCGAAACTAGCAATATTCACGAGCATCGATTTTACAAGTCGTCGGAGAGTCCACGAGAGAAAGGTGTAAACGTTTTCTCTCAGAACTGCGCGAAAACTTGTATTCCGGCTCAAAACAACGGGATACATCGTTTTAGGTCGAAACTAGCAATATTCACGAGCATCGATATTACAAGTCGTCGAATAGTTGACGAGAGAAAGGTGTAAACTTTTTCTCTCAGAACTGCACGAAAACTTGTATTCCGGCTCAAAACAACGGGATACATCGTTTTAGGTCGAAACTAGCAAGATTCACGAGCATCGATTTTACAAGTCGTCGAATAGTAGACGAGAGAAAGGTGTAAACTTTTTCTCTCAGAACTGCACGAAAACTTGTATTCCGGCTCAAAACAACGGGGTACATCGTGTTAGATCGTAACTAGCAAGATTCACGAGCATCGATTTTACAAGTCGTCGGAGAGTCCACGAGAGAAAGGTGTAAACTTTTTCTCTCAGAACTGCGCGAAAACTTGTATTCGGGCTCAAAACAACGGGATACATCGTTTTAGGTCGAAACTAGCAAGATTCACGAGCATCGATTTTACAAGTCGTCGAATAGTAGACGAGAGAAAGGTGTAAACTTTTTCTCTCAGAACTGCGCGAAAACTTCTATTCCAGCTCAAAACAACGGGATACATCGTTGTAGGTCGAAACTAGCAAGATTCACGAGCATCGATTTTACCATTCGTCGAAGAGTAGACAAGAGAACGGTGTAAACTTTTTCTCTCAGAACTGCACGAAAACTTGTATTCCGGCTCAAAACAACAGGGTACATCGTGTTAGATCGTAACTAGCAAGATTCACGAGCATTGATTTTACAAGTCGTCGAATAGTAGACGAGAGAAAGGTGTAAACTTTTTCTCTCAGAACTGCGCGAAAACTTCTATTCCAGCTCAAAACAACGGGATACATCGTTTTAGGTCGAAACTAGCAAGATTCACGAGCATCGATTTTACCATTCGTCGAAGAGTAGACAAGAGAACGGTGTAAACTTTTTCTCTCAGAACTGCACGAAAACTTGTATTCCGGCTCAAAACAACGGGGTACATCGTGTTAGATCGTAACTAGCAAGATTCACGAGCATCGATTTTACAAGTCGTCGAACAGTAGACGAGAGAAAGGTGTAAACTTTTTCTCTCAGAACTGCGCGAAAACTTCTATTCCAGCTCAAAAGAACGGGATACATCGTTTTAGGTCGAAACTAGCAAGATTCACGAGCATCGATTTTACCATTCGTCGAAGAGTAGACAAGAGAACGGTGTAAACTTTTTCTCTCAGAACTGCACGAAAACTTGTATTCCGGCTCAAAACAACGGGGTACATCGTGTTAGATCGTAACTAGCAAGATTCACGAGCATCGATTTTACCAGTCGTCGAAGAGTAGACAAGAGAAAGGTGTAAACTTTTTCTCTCAGAACTGCACGAAAACTTGTATTCCGGCTCAAAACAACGGGGTACATCGTGTTAGATCGTAACTAGCAATATTCACGAGCATCGATTTTACCAGTCGTCGAAGAGTAGACAAGAGAACGGTGTAAACTTTTTCTCTCAGAACTGCACGAAAACTTGTATTCCGGCTCAAAACAACGGGGTACATCGTGTTAGATCGTAACTAGCAAGATTCACGAGCATTGATTTTACAAGTCGTCGGAGAGTCCACGAGAGAAAGGTGTAAACTTTTTCTCTCAGGACTGCGCGAAAACTTGTATTCCGGCTCAAAACAACTGAATACATCGTTTTAGGTCGAAACTAGCAATATTCACGAGCATCGATATTACAAGTCGTCGAATAGTAGACGAGAGAAAGGTGTAAACTTTTTCTCTCAGAACTGCGCGAAAACTTGTATTCCGGCTCAAAAAAAACAAGATACATCGTTTTAGGTCGAAACTAGCAAGATTCACGAGAATCGATTTTACCATTCGTCGAAGAGTAGACAAGAGAAAGGTGTAAACTTTTTCTCTCAGAACTGCACGAAAACTTGTATTCCGGCTCAAAACAACGGGGTACATCGTCTTAGATCGTAACTAGCAAGATTCACGAGCATCGATTTTAAAGTCGTCGGAGAGTCCACGAGAGAAAGGTGTAAACTTTTTCTCTCAGAACTGCGCGAAAACTTGTATTCCGGCTCAAAACAACGGGATACATCGTTTTAGGTCGAAACTAGCAAGATTCACGAGCATCGAATTTACAAGTCGTCGAAGAGTGGACGAGAGAAAGGTGTAAACTTTTTCTCTCAGAACTGCGCCAAAACTTGTATTCCGGCCAAAAACAACAGAATACATCGTTTTAGATCGAAACTAGCGATATTCACGAGCATCAATTTTACAAGTCGTCGAATAGTAGACGAGAGAAAGGTGTAAACTTTTTCACTCAGAACTGCGCGAAAACTTTTATTCCGGCTCAAAACAACGGGATACATCGTTTTAGATCGAAACAAGCAAGATTCAGAAGCATCGATTTTGCAAGTCCTCGAAGAGTAGACGAGAGAAAGGCGTAAACTTTTTCTCTCAAAACTGCGCGAAAACTTCTATTCCAGCTCAAAACAACTGGATACATCGTTGTAGATCGAAACTAGCAAGATATACGAGCATTGATTTTACAAGTCGTCGAAGAGTAGACGAGAGAAAGGTGTAAACTTTTTCTCTCAGAACTGCGCCAAAACTTGTTTTCCGGCTCAAAAAAAACGGGATACATCGTTTTAGATCGAAACTAGCAAGATTCACGAGCATCGATTTTACAAGTCTTCGAAGAGTAGACGAGAGAAAGGTGTAAACTTTTTCTCTCAGAACTGCGCGAAAACTTGTATTGCGGCTCAAAACAACGAGATACATCGTTTTAGATCGAAACTAGCAAGATTCACGGGCATCGATTTTACAAGTCTTCGAAGAGTAGACGAGAGTTTCGATCTAAAACGATGTACCCCGTTGTTTTGAGCCGGAATACAAATTTTCGCGCAGTTCTGAGAGAAAAAGTTTACACCTTTCTCTCGTCTACTATTCGACGACTTGTAAAATCGATGCTCGTGAATCTTGCTAGTTTCGACCTAAAACGATGTATCCCGTTGTTTTGAGCCGGAATACAAGCTTTCGCGCAGTTCTGAGAGAAAAAGTTTACACCTTTCTCTCGTGTACTGTTCGACGACTTGTAAAATCGATGCTCGTGAATCTTGCTAGTTTGGATCTAAAACGATGTACCCCGTTGTTTTGAGCCGGAATACAAGTTTTCGTGCAGTTCTGAGAGAATAAGTTTACACCTTTCTCTCCTCTACCCTTCGACGACTTGTAAAATCGATGCTCGTGAATCTTGCTAGTTTCGATCTAAAACGATGTATCCTGTTGTTTTGATCCGGAATACAAGTTTTCGCGCAGTTCTGAGAGAAAAAGTTTACACCTTTCTCTCGTCTACTCTTCGAAGACTTGTAAAATCGATGCTCGTGAGTCTTGCTAGTTTCGATCTAAAACGATGTATCCCGTTTTTTTGCGCCGGAATACAACTTTTCGCGCAGTTCTGAGAGAAAAAGTTTACACCTTTCTCTCGTCTACTATTCGACGACTTGTAAAATCGATGCTCGTGAATCTTGCTAGTTTCGACCTAAAACGATGTATCCCGTTGTTTTGAGCCGGTATACAAGTTTTCGCGCAGTTCTGAGAGAAAACGTTTACACCTTTCTCTCTTGTACTCTTCGACGACGTGTAAAATCGATGCTCGTGAATCTTGCTGGTTTCGATATAAAACGATGTAACCCGTTATTTTGAGCCGGAATACAAGTTTTCGCGCAGTTCTGAGAGAAAAAGTTTACACCTTTCTCTCGTATACTCTTCGTCGACTTGTAAAATCGATGCTCGTGAATCTTGCTAGTTTCGATCTAAAACGATGTATTCCGTTGTTTTGAGCCGGAATACAAGTTTTCGCGCAGTTCTGAGAGAAAAAGTTTACACCTTTCTCTCGTCCGCTCTTCGACGACTTGTAAAATCAATGCTCGTGAATCTTGCTAGTTTCGACCTAAAACGATGTATCCCGTTGTTTTGAGCCGGAATACAAGTTTTCGCGCAGTTCTGAGAGAAAACGTTTACACCTTTCTCTCGTCTACTATTCGACGACTTGTAAAATCGATGCTCGTAAATATTGCTAGTTTCGACCTAAAACTATGTATCCCGTTGTTTTGAGCCGGAATAAAAGTTTTCGCGCAGTTCTGAGAGAAAAAGTTTACACCTTTCTCTCTTGGACTCTCCGACGACTTGTAAAATCGATGCTCGTGAATCTTGCTAGTTACGATCTAAAACGATGCACCTCATTGTTTTGAGCCGGAATACAAGTTTTCGTGCAGTTCTGAGAGAAAAAGTTTACGCCTTTCTCTCGTCTACTCTTCGAGGACTTGTAAAATCGATGCTCGTCAATCTTTTTAGCTTCGATCTAAAACGATATATCCCGTTGTTTTGAGCCGGAATACAAGTTTTCGCGCAGTTCTGAGAGAAAAAGTTTACACCTTTCTCTCGTCTACTCTTCGACGACTTGTAAAATCGATGCTCGTGAATCTTGCTAGTTTCGATCTAAAACGATGTATCCTGTTGTTTTGATCCGGAATACAAGTTTTCGCGCAGTTCTGAGAGAAAAAGTTTACACCTTTCTCTCGTCTACTCTTCGAAGACTTGTAAAATCGATGCTCGTGAGTCTTGCTAGTTTCGATCTAAAACGATGTATCCCGTTTTTTTGAGCCGGAATACAACTTTTCGCGCAGTTCTGAGAGAAAAAGTTTACACCTTTCTCTCGTCTACTCTTCGAGGACTTGTAAAATCGATGCTCATGAATCTTGCTAGTTTCGATCTAAAACGATGTATCCCGTTTTTTTTTTGAGCCGGAATACAAGTTTTCGCGCAGTTCTGAGAGAAAAAGTTTACGCCTTTCTCTCGTCTACTCTTCGAGGACTTGTAAAATCGATGCTCGTGAATCTTGCTAGCTTCGATCTAAAACGATGTATCCCGTTTTTTTTCAGCCGGAATACAAGTTTTCGCGCAGTTCTGAGAGAAAAAGTTTACACCTTTCTCTCGTCTACTCTTCGACGACTTGTAAAATCGATGCTCGTGAATCTTGCTGGTTTCGATATAAAACGATGTATCCCGTTGTTTTGAGCCGGAATACAAGCTTTAGCGCAGTTCTGAGAGAAAAAGTTTAAACCTTTCTCTCGTATACTCTTCGACGACTTGTAAAATCGATGCTCGTGAATCTTGCTATTTTCGATCTAAAACGATGTATCCCGTTTTTTTGAGCCGGTATACAAGTTTTCGCGCAGTTCTGAGAGAAAACGTTTACACCTTTCTCTCGTGTACTCTTCGACGACGTGTAAAATCGATGCTCGTGAATCTTGCTGGTTTCGATATAAAACGATGTAACCCGTTATTTTGAGCCGGAATACAAGTTTTCGCGCAGTTCTGAGAGAAAAAGTTTACACCTTTCTCTCGTATACTCTTCGTCGACTTGTAAAATCGATGCTCGTGAATCTTGCTAGTTTCGATCTAAAACGATGTATTCCGTTGTTTTGAGCCGGAATACAAGTTTTCGCGCAGTTCTGAGAGAAAAAGTTTACACCTTTCTCTCGTCCGCTCTTCGACGACTTGAAATATCAATGCTCGTATATCTTGCTAGTTTCGATCTACAACGATGTATCCCGTTGTTTTGAGCTGGAATAGAAGTTTTCGCGCAGTTCTGAGAGAAAATGTTTACACCTTTCTCTCGTCTACTATTCAACGACTTGTAAAATCGATGCTCGTGAATATTGCTAGTTTCGACCTAAAACGATGTATCCCGTTGTTTTGAGCCGGAATACAAGTTTTCGCGCAGTTCTGAGAGAAAAAGTTTACACCTTTCTCTCGTATACTCTTCGTCGACTTGTAAAATCGATGCTCGTGAATCTTGCTAGTTTCGATCTAAAACGATGTATTCCGTTGTTTTGAGCCGGAATACAAGTTTTCGCGCAGTTCTGAGAGAAAAAGTTTACACCTTTCTCTCGTCCGCTCTTCGACGACTTGTAAAATCAATGCTCGTGAATCTTGCTAGTTTCGACCTAAAACGATGTATCCCGTTGTTTTGAGCCGGAATACAAGTTTTCGCGCAGTTCTGAGAGAAAACGTTTACACCTTTCTCTCGTCTACTATTCGACGACTTGTAAAATCGATGCTCGTAAATATTGCTAGTTTCGACCTAAAACTATGTATCCCGTTGTTTTGAGCCGGAATAAAAGTTTTCGCGCAGTTCTGAGAGAAAAAGTTTACACCTTTCTCTCTTGGACTCTCCGACGACTTGTAAAATCGATGCTCGTGAATCTTGCTAGTTACGATCTAAAACGATGCACCTCATTGTTTTGAGCCGGAATACAAGTTTTCGTGCAGTTCTGAGAGAAAAAGTTTACGCCTTTCTCTCGTCTACTCTTCGAGGACTTGTAAAATCGATGCTCGTCAATCTTTTTAGCTTCGATCTAAAACGATATATCCCGTTGTTTTGAGCCGGAATACAAGTTTTCGCGCAGTTCTGAGAGAAAAAGTTTACACCTTTCTCTCGTCTACTCTTCGACGACTTGTAAAATCGATGCTCGTGAATCTTGCTAGTTTCGATCTAAAACGATGTATCCTGTTGTTTTGATCCGGAATACAAGTTTTCGCGCAGTTCTGAGAGAAAAAGTTTACACCTTTCTCTCGTCTACTCTTCGAAGACTTGTAAAATCGATGCTCGTGAGTCTTGCTAGTTTCGATCTAAAACGATGTATCCCGTTTTTTTGAGCCGGAATACAACTTTTCGCGCAGTTCTGAGAGAAAAAGTTTACACCTTTCTCTCGTCTACTCTTCGAGGACTTGTAAAATCGATGCTCATGAATCTTGCTAGTTTCGATCTAAAACGATGTATCCCGTTTTTTTTTTGAGCCGGAATACAAGTTTTCGCGCAGTTCTGAGAGAAAAAGTTTACGCCTTTCTCTCGTCTACTCTTCGAGGACTTGTAAAATCGATGCTCGTGAATCTTGCTAGCTTCGATCTAAAACGATGTATCCCGTTTTTTTTCAGCCGGAATACAAGTTTTCGCGCAGTTCTGAGAGAAAAAGTTTACACCTTTCTCTCGTCTACTCTTCGACGACTTGTAAAATCGATGCTCGTGAATCTTGCTGGTTTCGATATAAAACGATGTATCCCGTTGTTTTGAGCCGGAATACAAGCTTTAGCGCAGTTCTGAGAGAAAAAGTTTAAACCTTTCTCTCGTATACTCTTCGACGACTTGTAAAATCGATGCTCGTGAATCTTGCTATTTTCGATCTAAAACGATGTATCCCGTTTTTTTGAGCCGGTATACAAGTTTTCGCGCAGTTCTGAGAGAAAACGTTTACACCTTTCTCTCGTGTACTCTTCGACGACGTGTAAAATCGATGCTCGTGAATCTTGCTGGTTTCGATATAAAACGATGTAACCCGTTATTTTGAGCCGGAATACAAGTTTTCGCGCAGTTCTGAGAGAAAAAGTTTACACCTTTCTCTCGTATACTCTTCGTCGACTTGTAAAATCGATGCTCGTGAATCTTGCTAGTTTCGATCTAAAACGATGTATTCCGTAGTTTTGAGCCGGAATACAAGTTTTCGCGCAGTTCTGAGAGAAAAAGTTTACACCTTTCTCTCGTCCGCTCTTCGACGACTTGTAAAATCAATGCTCGTATATCTTGCTAGTTTCGATCTACAACGATGTATCCCGTTGTTTTGAGCTGGAATAGAAGTTTTCGCGCAGTTCTGAGAGAAAATGTTTACACCTTTCTCTCGTCTACTATTCAACGACTTGTAAAATCGATGCTCGTGAATATTGCTAGTTTCGACCTAAAACGATGTATCCCGTTGTTTTGAGCCGGAATACAAGTTTTCGCGCAGTTCTGAGAGAAAAAGTTTACACCTTTTTCTCGTGGACTCTCCGACGACATGTAAAATCGATGCTCGTGAATCTTGCTAGTTACGATCTAACACGATGTACCCCGTTGTTTTGAGCCGGAATACAAGTTTTCGTGCAGTTCTGAGAGAAAAAGTTTACACCTTTCTCTTGTCTACTCTTCGACGACTGGTAAAATCGATGCTCGTGAATCTTGCTAGTTTCGACCTAAAACGATGTATCCCGTTGTTTTGAGCTGGAATAGAAGTTTTCGCGCAGTTCTGAGAGAAAAAGTTTACACCTTTCTCTCGTCTACTATTCGACGACTTGTAAAATCGATGCGTGTGAATCTTGCTAGTTTCGACCTAAAACGATGTATCCCGTTGTTTTGAGCCGGAATACAAGTTTTCGTGCAGTTCTGAGAGAAAAAGTTTACACCTTTCTCTCGTCAACTATTCGACGACTTGTAATATCGATGCTCGTGAATATTGCTAGTTACGATTTAAGACGATGTACCCCGTTGTTTTGAGCCGGAATACAAGTTTTCGTGCAGTTCTGAGAGAAAAAGTTTACACCTTTCTCTTGTCTACTCTTCGACGAATGGTAAAATCGATGCTCGTGAATCTTGCTAGTTTCGACCTAAAACGATGTATCTTGTTTTTTTTGAGCCGGAATACAAGTTTTCGCGCAGTTCTAAGAGAAAAAGTTTACACCTTTCTCTCGTCTACTATTCGACAACTTGTAATATCGATGCTCGTGAATATTGCTAGTTTCGACCTAAAACGATGTATTCAGTTGTTTTGAGCCGGAATACAAGTTTTCGCGCAGTCCTGAGAGAAAAAGTTTACACCTTTCTCTCGTGGACTCTCCGACGACTTGTAAAATCAATGCTCGTGAATCTTGCTAGTTACGATCTAACACGATGTACCCCGTTGTTTTGAGCCGGAATACAAGTTTTCGTGCAGTTCTGAGAGAAAAAGTTTACACCGTTCTCTTGTCTACTCTTCGACGACTGGTAAAATCGATGCTCGTGAATATTGCTAGTTTCGACCTAAAACGATGTATCCCGTTGTTTTGAGCTGGAATAGAAGTTTTCGCGCAGTTCTGAGAGAAAAAGTTTACACCTTTCTCTCGTCTACTATTCGACGACTTGTAAAATCGATGCTCGTGAATCTTGCTAGTTACGATCTAACACGATGTACCCCGTTGTTTTGAGCCGGAATACAAGTTTTCGTGCAGTTCTGAGAGAAAAAGTTTACACCGTTCTCTTGTCTACTCTTCGACGAATGGTAAAATCGATGCTCGTGAATCTTGCTAGTTTCGACCTAAAACGATGTATCCCGTTGTTTTGAGCTGGAATAGAAGTTTTCGCGCAGTTCTGAGAGAAAAAGTTTACACCTTTCTCTCGTCTACTATTCGACGACTTGTAAAATCGATGCTCGTGAATCTTGCTAGTTACGATCTAACACGATGTACCCCGTTGTATTGAGCCGGAATACAAGTTTTCGTGCAGTTCTGAGAGAAAAAGTTTACACCGTTCTCTTGTCTACTCTTCGACGAATGGTAAAATCGATGCTCGTGAATCTTGCTAGTTTCGACCTAAAACGATGTATCCCGTTGTTTTGAGCTGGAATAGAAGTTTTCGCGCAGTTCTGAGAGAAAAAGTTTACACCTTTCTCTCGTCTACTATTCGACGACTTGTAAAATCAATGCTCGTGAATCTTGCTAGTTACGATCTAACACGATGTACCCCGTTGTTTTGAGCCGGAATACAAGTTTTCGTGCAGTTCTGAGAGAAAAAGTTTACACCGTTCTCTTGTCTACTCTTCGACGAATGGTAAAATCGATGCTCGTGAATCTTGCTAGTTTCGACCTAAAACGATGTATCCCGTTGTTTTGAGCTGGAATAGAAGTTTTCGCGCAGTTCTGAGAGAAAAAGTTTACACCTTTCTCTCGTCTACTATTCGACGACTTGTAAAATCGATGCTCGTGAATCTTGCTAGTTTCGACCTAAAACGATGTATCCCGTTGTTTTGAGCCCGAATACAAGTTTTCGTGCAGTTCTGAGAGAAAAAGTTTACACCTTTCTCTCGTCAACTATTCGACGACTTGTAATATCGATGCTCGTGAATATTGCTAGTTTCGACCTAAAACGATGTATCCCGTTGTTTTGAGCCGGAATACAAGTTTTCGCGCAGTTCTGAGAGAAAAAGTTTACACCTTTCTCTCGTGGACTCTCCGACGACTTGTAAAATCGATGGTGGTGAATCTTGCTAGTTACGATCTAACACGATGTACCCCGTTGTTTTGAGCCGGAATACAAGTTTTCGTGCAGTTCTGAGAGAAAAAGTTTACACCTTTCTCTTGTCTACTCTTCGACGACTTGTAAATTCGATGCTCGTGAATCTTGCTAGTTTCGACCTAAAACGATGTATCCCGTTGTTTTGAGCCGGAATACAAGTTTTCGCGCAGTTCTGAGAGAAAACGTTTACACCTTTCTCTCGTGGACTCTCCGACGACTTTAAAATCGATGCTCGTGAATCTTGCTAGTTACGATCTAAGACGATGTACCCCGTTGTTTTGAGCCGGAATACAAGTTTTCGTGCAGTTCTGAGAGAAAAAGTTTACACCTTTCTCTCGTCTACTATTCGACGACTTGTAAAATCGATGCTCGTGAATCTTGCTAGTTTCGATCTAAAACGATGTATCCCGTTTTTTTGCGCCAGAATACAACTTTTCGCGCAGTTCTGAGAGAAAAAGTTTACACCTTTCTCTCGTCTACTCTTCGAGGACTTGTAAAATCGATGCTCGTGAATCTTGCTGGTTTCAATATAAAACGATGTATCCCGTTGTTTTGAGCCGGAATACAAGTTTTAGCGCAGTTCTGAGAGAAAAAGTTTAAACCTTTCTCTCGTATACTCTTCGACGACTTGTAAAATCGATGCTCGTGAATCTTGCTATTTTCGATCTAAAACGATGTATCCCGTTTTTTTGAGCCGGTATACAAGTTTTCGCGCAGTTCTGAGAGAAAACGTTTACACCTTTCTCTCGTGTACTCTTCGACGACGTGTAAAATCGATGCTCGTGAATCTTGCTGGTTTCGATATAAAACGATGTAACCCGTTATTTTGAGCCGGAATACAAGTTTTCGCGCAGTTCTGAGAGAAAAAGTTTACACCTTTCTCTCGTATACTCTTCGTCGACTTGTAAAATCAATGCTCGTGAATCTTGCTAGTTTCGACCTAAAACGATGTATCCCGTTGTTTTGAGCCGGAATACAAGTTTTCGCGCAGTTCTGAGAGAAAACGTTTACACCTTTCTCTCGTCTACTATTCGACGACTTGTAAAATCGATGCTCGTAAATATTGCTAGTTTCGACCTAAAACTATGTATCCCGTTGTTTTGAGCCGGAATAAAAGTTTTCGCGCAGTTCTGAGAGAAAAAGTTTACACCTTTCTCTCTTGGACTCTCCGACGACTTGTAAAATCGATGCTCGTGAATCTTGCTAGTTACGATCTAAAACGATGCACCTCATTGTTTTGAGCCGGAATACAAGTTTTCGTGCAGTTCTGAGAGAAAAAGTTTACGCCTTTCTCTCGTCTACTCTTCGAGGACTTGTAAAATCGATGCTCGTCAATCTTTTTAGCTTCGATCTAAAACGATATATCCCGTTGTTTTGAGCCGGAATACAAGTTTTCGCGCAGTTCTGAGAGAAAAAGTTTACACCTTTCTCTCGTCTACTCTTCGACGACTTGTAAAATCGATGCTCGTGAATCTTGCTAGTTTCGATCTAAAACGATGTATCCTGTTGTTTTGATCCGGAATACAAGTTTTCGCGCAGTTCTGAGAGAAAAAGTTTACACCTTTCTCTCGTCTACTATTCGACGACTTGTAAAATCGATGCTCGTGAATCTTGCTAGTTTCGATCTAAAACGATGTATCCCGTTTTTTTGCGCCAGAATACAACTTTTCGCGCAGTTCTGAGAGAAAAAGTTTACACCTTTCTCTCGTCTACTCTTCGAGGACTTGTAAAATCGATGCTCGTGAATCTTGCTGGTTTCAATATAAAACGATGTATCCCGTTGTTTTGAGCCGGAATACAAGTTTTAGCGCAGTTCTGAGAGAAAAAGTTTAAACCTTTCTCTCGTATACTCTTCGACGACTTGTAAAATCGATGCTCGTGAATCTTGCTATTTTCGATCTAAAACGATGTATCCCGTTTTTTTGAGCCGGTATACAAGTTTTCGCGCAGTTCTGAGAGAAAACGTTTACACCTTTCTCTCGTGTACTCTTCGACGACGTGTAAAATCGATGCTCGTGAATCTTGCTGGTTTCGATATAAAACGATGTAACCCGTTATTTTGAGCCGGAATACAAGTTTTCGCGCAGTTCTGAGAGAAAAAGTTTACACCTTTCTCTCGTATACTCTTCGTCGACTTGTAAAATCAATGCTCGTGAATCTTGCTAGTTTCGACCTAAAACGATGTATCCCGTTGTTTTGAGCCGGAATACAAGTTTTCGCGCAGTTCTGAGAGAAAACGTTTACACCTTTCTCTCGTCTACTATTCGACGACTTGTAAAATCGATGCTCGTAAATATTGCTAGTTTCGACCTAAAACTATGTATCCCGTTGTTTTGAGCCGGAATAAAAGTTTTCGCGCAGTTCTGAGAGAAAAAGTTTACACCTTTCTCTCTTGGACTCTCCGACGACTTGTAAAATCGATGCTCGTGAATCTTGCTAGTTACGATCTAAAACGATGCACCTCATTGTTTTGAGCCGGAATACAAGTTTTCGTGCAGTTCTGAGAGAAAAAGTTTACGCCTTTCTCTCGTCTACTCTTCGAGGACTTGTAAAATCGATGCTCGTCAATCTTTTTAGCTTCGATCTAAAACGATATATCCCGTTGTTTTGAGCCGGAATACAAGTTTTCGCGCAGTTCTGAGAGAAAAAGTTTACACCTTTCTCTCGTCTACTCTTCGACGACTTGTAAAATCGATGCTCGTGAATCTTGCTAGTTTCGATCTAAAACGATGTATCCTGTTGTTTTGATCCGGAATACAAGTTTTCGCGCAGTTCTGAGAGAAAAAGTTTACACCTTTCTCTCGTCTACTCTTCGAAGACTTGTAAAATCGATGCTCGTGAGTCTTGCTAGTTTCGATCTAAAACGATGTATCCCGTTTTTTTGAGCCGGAATACAACTTTTCGCGCAGTTCTGAGAGAAAAAGTTTACACCTTTCTCTCGTCTACTCTTCGAGGACTTGTAAAATCGATGCTCATGAATCTTGCTAGTTTCGATCTAAAACGATGTATCCCGTTTTTTTTTTGAGCCGGAATACAAGTTTTCGCGCAGTTCTGAGAGAAAAAGTTTACGCCTTTCTCTCGTCTACTCTTCGAGGACTTGTAAAATCGATGCTCGTGAATCTTGCTAGCTTCGATCTAAAACGATGTATCCCGTTTTTTTTCAGCCGGAATACAAGTTTTCGCGCAGTTCTGAGAGAAAAAGTTTACACCTTTCTCTCGTCTACTCTTCGACGACTTGTAAAATCGATGCTCGTGAATCTTGCTGGTTTCGATATAAAACGATGTATCCCGTTGTTTTGAGCCGGAATACAAGTTTTAGCGCAGTTCTGAGAGAAAAAGTTTAAACCTTTCTCTCGTATACTCTTCGACGACTTGTAAAATCGATGCTCGTGAATCTTGCTATTTTCGATCTAAAACGATGTATCCCGTTTTTTTGAGCCGGTATACAAGTTTTCGCGCAGTTCTGAGAGAAAACGTTTACACCTTTCTCTCGTGTACTCTTCGACGACGTGTAAAATCGATGCTCGTGAATCTTGCTGGTTTCGATATAAAACGATGTAACCCGTTATTTTGAGCCGGAATACAAGTTTTCGCGCAGTTCTGAGAGAAAAAGTTTACACCTTTCTCTCGTATACTCTTCGTCGACTTGTAAAATCGATGCTCGTGAATCTTGCTAGTTTCGATCTAAAACGATGTATTCCGTTGTTTTGAGCCGGAATACAAGTTTTCGCGCAGTTCTGAGAGAAAAAGTTTACACCTTTCTCTCGTCCGCTCTTCGACGACTTGTAAAATCAATGCTCGTGAATCTTGCTAGTTTCGACCTAAAACGATGTATCCCGTTGTTTTGAGCCGGAATACAAGTTTTCGCGCAGTTCTGAGAGAAAACGTTTACACCTTTCTCTCGTCTACTATTCGACGACTTGTAAAATCGATGCTCGTAAATATTGCTAGTTTCGACCTAAAACTATGTATCCCGTTGTTTTGAGCCGGAATATAAGTTTTCGCGCAGTTCTGAGAGAAAAAGTTTACACCTTTCTCTCGTGGACTCTCCGACGACTTGTAAAATCGATGCTCGTGAATCTTGCTAGTTACGATCTAAAACGATGCACCTCATTGTTTTGAGCCGGAATACAAGTTTTCGTGCAGTTCTGAGAGAAAAAGTTTACGCCTTTCTCTCGTCTACTCTTCGAGGACTTCTAAAATCGATGCTCGTGAATCTTGCTAGTTTCGATCTACAACGATGTATCCCGTTGTTTTGAGTTGGAATAGAAGTTTTCGCGCAGTTCTGAGAGAAAAAGTTTACACCTTTCTCTCGTCTACTCTTCGAGGACTTGTAAAATCGATGCTCGTGAATCTTGCTAGTTTGGATCTAAAACGATGAATCCCGTTGTTTTGAGCCGGAATACAAGTTTTTGCGCTTTTCTGAGAAAAAGTTCACACCTTTCTCATGTCTAGTATTCGACGACTTGTAAAATCGATGCTCGTGAATCTTGCTAGTTTCGAGCTAAAACGATGTATCCCGTTGTTTTGAGCCGGAATACAAGTTTTCGCGCAGTTCTGAGAGAAAAAGTTTCCACCTTTCTCTCGAGTACTCTTCGACGACTTGTAAAATCGATGCTCGTGAATCTTGCTAGTTTCGACCTAAAACGATGTATCCCGTTGTTTTGAGCCGGAATACAATTTTCGTGCAGTTCTGAGAGAAAAAGTTTACACCTTTCTCTCGTCTACTCTTCGATGACTTGTAAAATCGATGCTCGTGAATCTTGCTAGTTTCGATCTAAAACGATGTATCCCGTTTTTTTTGAGCCGGAATACAAGTTTTGGCGCAGTTCTGAGAGAAAAAGTTTACACCTTTCTCTCGTCTACTCTTCGACGACTTGTAAAACCAATGCTCGTATATCTTGCTAGTTTCGATCTACAACGATGTATCCCGTTGTTTTGAGCTGGAATAGAAGTTTTCGCGCAGTTCTGAGAGAAAAAGTTTACGCCTTTCTCTCGTCTACTCTTCGAGGACTTGTAAAATCGATGCTCGTGAATCTTGCTAGTTTTGATCTAAAACGATGTAAACCGTTTTTTTTTTGAGCCGGAATACAAGTTTTCGCGCAGTTCTGAGAGAAAAAGTTTACACCTTTCTCTTGTCTACTATTCGACGACTTGTAAAATCGGTGCTCGTGAATATTGCTAGTTTCGACCTAAAACGATGTATCCCGTTGTATTGAGCCGGAATACAAGTTTTCGCGCAGTTCTGAGAGAAAAAGTTTACACCTTTCTCTCGTGGACTCTCCGACGACTTGTAAAATCGATGCTCGTGAATCTTGCTAGTTACGATCTAAAACGATGTACCCCGTTGTTTTGAGCCGGAATACAAGTTTTCGCGCAGTTCTGAGAGAAAAAGTTTACACCTTTCTCTCGTCTACTCTTTGACGACTTGTAAAATCGATGCTCGTGAATCTTGCTAGTTTCGACCTAAAACGATGTATCCCGTTGTTTTGAGCCGGAATACAAGTTTTCGCGCAGTTCTGAGAGAAAAAGTTTACACCTTTCTCTCGTCTACTCTTCCAGGACTTGTAAAATCGATGCTCGTGAATCTTGCTAGTTTGGATCTAAAACGATGTACCCTGTTGTTTTGAGCCGGAATACAAGTTTTCGTGCAGTTCTGAGAGAAAAAGTTTACACCTTTCTCTCGTCTACTCTTCGACGACTTGTAAAATCGATGCTCGTGAATCTTGCTACTTTCGACCTAAAACGATGTATCCCGTTGTTTTGAGCCGGAATACAAGTTTTCGCGCAGTTCTGAGAGAATAAGTTTACACCTTTCTCTCGTCTACTCTTCCAGGACTTGTAAAATCGATGCTCGTGAATCTTGCTAGTTTGGATCTAAAACGATGTACCCTGTTGTTTTGAGCCGGAATACAAGTTTTCGTGCAGTTCTGAGAGAAAAAGTTTACACCTTTCTCTCGTTTACTCTTCGACGACTTGTAAAATCGATGCTCGTGAATCTTGCTACTTTCGATCTAAAACGATATATCCCGTTGTTTTGAGCCGGAATACAAGTTTTCGCGCAGTTCTGAGAGAAAAAGTTTACACCTTTCTCTCGTCTACTCTTCGACGACTTGTAAAATCGATGCTCGTGAATCTTTCTAGTTTCGATCTAAAACGATGTATCCTGTTGTTTTGAGCCGGAATACAAGTTTCCGCGCAGTTCTGAGAGAAAAAGTTTCCACCTTTTTCTCGAGTACTCTTGGACGACTTGTAAAATCGATGCTCGTGAATCTTGCTAGTTTCGATCTAAAACGATGTATCCCGTTGTTTTGAGCCGGAATACAAGTTTTCGTGCAGTTCTGAGAGAAAAAGTTTACACCTTTCTTTCGTCTACTCTTCGAGGACTTGTAAAATCGATGCTCGTGAATCTTGCTAGTTTCGATCTAAAACGATGTATCCCGTTTTTTTTGAGCCGGAATACAAGTTTTGGCGCAGTTCTGAGAGAAAAAGTTTACACCTTTCTCTCGTCTACTCTTCGACGACTTGTAAAATCAATGCTCGTATATCTTGCTAGTTTCGATCTACAACGATATATCCTGTTGTTTTGAGCTGGAATAGAAGTTTTCGCGCAGTTCTGAGAGAAAAGTTTACGCCTTTCTCTCGTCTACTCTTCGAGGACTTGTAAAATCGATGCTCGTGAATCTTGCTAGCTTCGATCTAAAACGATGTATCCCGTTTTTTTTTCAGCCGGAATACAAGTTTTCGCGCAGTTCTGAGAGAAAAAGTTTACACCTTTCTCTCGTCTACTCTTCGACGACTTGTAAAATCGATGCTCGTGAATCTTGCTAGTTTCGACCTGAAACGATATATCCCGTTGTTTTGAGCCGGAATACAAGTTTTCGCGCAGTTCTGAGAGAAAAAGTTTACACCTTTCTCTCGTCTACTCTTCGAGGACTTGTAAAATCGATGCTCGTGAATCTTGCTAGTTTGGATCTAAAACGATGAATCCCGTTGTTTTGAGCCGGAATACAAGTTTTTGCGCTTTTCTGAGAAAAAGTTCACACCTTTCTCTCGTCTAGTATTCGACGACTTGTAAAATCGATGCTCGTGAATCTTGCTAGTTTCGAGCTAAAACAATGTATACCGTTGTTTTGAGCCGGAATACAAGTTTTCGCGCAGTTCTGAGAGAAAAAGTTTCCACCTTTCTCTCGAGTACTCTTCGACGACTTGTAAAATCGATGCTCGTGAATCTTGCTAGTTTCGACCTAAAACGATGTATCCCGTTGTTTTGAGCCGGAATACAATTTTCGTGCAGTTCTGAGAGAAAAAGTTTACACCTTTCTCTCGTCTACTCTTCGATGACTTGTAAAATCGATGCTCGTGAATCTTGCTAGTTTCGATCTAAAACGATGTATCCCGTTTTTTTTGAGCCGGAATACAAGTTTTGGCGCAGTTCTGAGAGAAAAAGTTTACACCTTTCTCTCGTCTACTCTTCGACGACTTGTAAAACCAATGCTCGTATATCTTGCTAGTTTCGATCTACAACGATGTATCCCGTTGTTTTGAGCTGGAATAGAAGTTTTCGCGCAGTTCTGAGAGAAAAAGTTTACGCCTTTCTCTCGTCTACTCTTCGAGGACTTGTAAAATCGATGCTCGTGAATCTTGCTAGTTTTGATCTAAAACGATGTAAACCGTTTTTTTTTTGAGCCGGAATACAAGTTTTCGCGCAGTTCTGAGAGAAAAAGTTTACACCTTTCTCTTGTCTACTATTCGACGACTTGTAAAATCGGTGCTCGTGAATATTGCTAGTTTCGACCTAAAACGATGTATCCTGTTGTATTGAGCCGGAATACAAGTTTTCGCGCAGTTCTGAGAGAAAAAGTTTACACCTTTCTCTCGTCTACTCTTCGACGACTTGTAAAATCGATGCTCGTGAATCTTTCTAGTTTCGATCTAAAACGATGTATCCTGTTGTTTTGAGCCGGAATACAAGTTTCCGCGCAGTTCTGAGAGAAAAAGTTTCCACCTTTTTCTCGAGTACTCTTGGACGACTTGTAAAATCGATGCTCGTGAATCTTGCTAGTTTCGATCTAAAACGATGTATCCCGTTGTTTTGAGCCAGAATACAAGTTTTCGTGCAGTTCTGAGAGAAAAAGTTTACACCTTTCTTTCGTCTACTCTTCGAGGACTTGTAAAATCGATGCTCGTGAATCTTGCTAGTTTCGATCTAAAACGATGTATCCCGTTTTTTTTGAGCCGGAATACAAGTTTTGGCGCAGTTCTGAGAGAAAAAGTTTACACCTTTCTCTCGTCTACTCTTCGACGACTTGTAAAATCAATGCTCGTATATCTTGCTAGTTTCGATCTACAACGATATATCCTGTTGTTTTGAGCTGGAATAGAAGTTTTCGCGCAGTTCTGAGAGAAAAGTTTACGCCTTTCTCTCGTCTACTCTTCGAGGACTTGTAAAATCGATGCTCGTGAATCTTGCTAGCTTCGATCTAAAACGATGTATCCCGTTTTTTTTTCAGCCGGAATACAAGTTTTCGCGCAGTTCTGAGAGAAAAAGTTTACACCTTTCTCTCGTCTACTCTTCGACGACTTGTAAAATCGATGCTCGTGAATCTTGCTAGTTTCGACCTGAAACGATATATCCCGTTGTTTTGAGCCGGAATACAAGTTTTCGCGCAGTTCTGAGAGAAAAAGTTTACACCTTTCTCTCGTCTACTCTTCCAGGACTTGTAAAATCGATGCTCGTGAATCTTGCTAGTTTGGATCTAAAACGATGAATCCCGTTGTTTTGAGCCGGAATACAAGTTTTTGCGCTTTTCTGAGAAAAAGTTCACACCTTTCTCTCGTCTAGTATTCGACGACTTGTAATATCGATGCTCGTGAATCTTGCTAGTTTCGAGCTAAAACAATGTATACCGTTGTTTTGAGCCGGAATACAAGTTTTCGCGCAGTTCTGAGAGAAAAAGTTTACGCCTTTCTCTCGTCTACTCTTCGAGGACTTGTGAAATCGATGCTCGTGAATCTTGCTAGTTTTGATCTAAAACGATGTAAACCGTTTTTTTTTTTGAGCCGGAATACAAGTTTTCGCGCAGTTCTGAGAGAAAAAGTTTACACCTTTCTCTTGTCTACTATTCGACGACTTGTAAAATCGGTGCTCGTGAATATTGCTAGTTTCGACCTAAAACGATGTATCCCGTTGTATTGAGCCGGAATACAAGTTTTCGCGCAGTTCTGAGAGAAAAAGTTTACACCTTTCTCTCGTCTACTCTTCGACGACTTGTAAAATCGATGCTCGTGAATCTTTCTAGTTTCGATCTAAAACGATGTATCCTGTTGTTTTGAGCCGGAATACAAGTTTCCGCGCAGTTCTGAGAGAAAAAGTTTCCACCTTTTTCTCGAGTACTCTTGGACGACTTGTAAAATCGATGCTCGTGAATCTTGCTAGTTTCGATCTAAAACGATGTATCCCGTTGTTTTGAGCCGGAATACAAGTTTTCGTGCAGTTCTGAGAGAAAAAGTTTACACCTTTCTTTCGTCTACTCTTCGAGGACTTGTAAAATCGATGCTCGTGAATCTTGCTAGTTTCGATCTAAAACGATGTATCCCGTTTTTTTTGAGCCGGAATACAAGTTTTGGCGCAGTTCTGAGAGAAAAAGTTTACACCTTTCTCTCGTCTACTCTTCGACGACTTGTAAAATCAATGCTCGTATATCTTGCTAGTTTCGATCTACAACGATATATCCTGTTGTTTTGAGCTGGAATAGAAGTTTTCGCGCAGTTCTGAGAGAAAAGTTTACGCCTTTCTCTCGTCTACTCTTCGAGGACTTGTAAAATCGATGCTCGTGAATCTTGCTAGCTTCGATCTAAAACGATGTATCCCGTTTTTTTTTCAGCCGGAATACAAGTTTTCGCGCAGTTCTGAGAGAAAAAGTTTACACCTTTCTCTCGTCTACTCTTCGACGACTTGTAAAATCGATGCTCGTGAATCTTGCTAGTTTCGACCTAAAACGATATATCCCGTTGTTTTGAGCCGGAATACAAGTTTTCGCGCAGTTCTGAGAGAAAAAGTTTACACCTTTCTCTCGTCTACTCTTCCAGGACTTGTAAAATCGATGCTCGTGAATCTTGCTAGTTTGGATCTAAAACGATGAATCCCGTTGTTTTGAGCCGGAATACAAGTTTTTGCGCTTTTCTGAGAAAAAGTTCACACCTTTCTCTCGTCTAGTATTCGACGACTTGTAATATCGATGCTCGTGAATCTTGCTAGTTTCGAGCTAAAACAATGTATACCGTTGTTTTGAGCCGGAATACAAGTTTTCGCGCAGTTCTGAGAGAAAAAGTTTCCACCTTTCTCTCGAGTACTCTTGGACGACTTGTAAAATCGATGCTCGTGAATCTTGCTAGTTTCGATCTAAAACGATGTATCCCGTTGTTTTGAGCCGGAATACAATTTTCGTGCAGTTCTGAGAGAAAAAGTTTACACCTTTCTCTCGTCTACTCTTCGATGACTTGTAAAATCGATGCTCGTGAATCTTGCTAGTTTCGATCTAAAACGATGTATCCCGTTTTTTTTGAGCCGGAATACAAGTTTTGGTGCAGTTCTGAGAGAAAAAGTTTACACCTTTCTCTCGTCTACTCTTCGACGACTTGTAAAACCAATGCTCGTATATCTTGCTAGTTTCGATCTACAACGATGTATCCCGTTGTTTTGAGCTGGAATAGAAGTTTTCGCGCAGTTCTGAGAGAAAAAGTTTACGCCTTTCTCTCGTCTACTCTTCGAGGACTTGTAAAATCGATGCTCGTGAATCTTGCTAGTTTTGATCTAAAACGATGTAAACCGTTTTTTTTGAGCCGGAATACAAGTTTTCGCGCAGTTCTGAGAGAAAAAGTTTACACCTTTCTCTTGTCTACTATTCGACGACTTGTAAAATCGGTGCTCGTGAATATTGCTAGTTTCGACCTAAAACGATGTATCCCGTTGTATTGAGCCGGAATACAAGTTTTCGCGCAGTTCTGAGAGAAAAAGTTTACACCTTTCTCTCGTGGACTCTCCGACGACTTGTAAAATCGATGCTCGTGAATCTTGCTAGTTACGATCTAAAACGATGTACCCCGTTGTTTTGAGCCGGAATACAAGTTTTCGCGCAGTTCTGAGAGAAAAAGTTTACACCTTTCTCTCGTCTACTCTTTGACGACTTGTAAAATCGATGCTCGTGAATCTTGCTAGTTTCGACCTAAAACGATGTATCCCGTTGTTTTGAGCCGGAATACAAGTTTTCGCGCAGTTCTGAGAGAAAAAGTTTACACCTTTCTCTCGTCTACTCTTCCAGGACTTGTAAAATCGATGCTCGTGAATCTTGCTAGTTTGGATCTAAAACGATGTACCCTGTTGTTTTGAGCCGGAATACAAGTTTTCGTGCAGTTCTGAGAGAAAAAGTTTACACCTTTCTCTCGTCTACTCTTCGACGACTTGTAAAATCGATGCTCGTGAATCTTGCTACTTTCGATCTAAAACGATATATCCCGTTGTTTTGAGCCGGAATACAAGTTTTCGCGCAGTTCTGAGAGAAAAAGTTTACACCTTTCTCTCGTCTACTCTTCGACGACTTGTAAAATCGATGCTCGTGAATCTTGCTAGTTTCGATCTAAAACGATGTATCCTGTTGTTTTGAGCCGGAATACAAGTTTTCGCGCAGTTCTGAGAGAAAAAGTTTCCACCTTTTTCTCGAGTACTCTTGGACGACTTGTAAAATCGATGCTCGTGAATCTTGCTAGTTTCGATCTAAAACGATGTATCCCGTTGTTTTGAGCCGGAATACAAGTTTTCGTGCAGTTCTGAGAGAAAAAGTTTACACCTTTCTTTCGTCTACTCTTCGAGGACTTGTAAAATCGATGCTCTTGAATCTTGCTAGTTTCGATCTAAAACGATGTATCCCGTTTTTTTTTGAGCCGGAATACAAGTTTTGGCGCAGTTCTGAGAGAAAAAGTTTACACCTTTCTCTCGTCTACTCTTCGACGACTTGTAAAATCAATGCTCGTATATCTTGCTAGTTTCGATCTACAACGATATATCCTGTTGTTTTGAGCTGGAATAGAAGTTTTCGCGCAGTTCTGAGAGAAAAGTTTACGCCTTTCTCTCGTCTACTCTTCGAGGACTTGTAAAATCGATGCTCGTGAATCTTGCTAGCTTCGATCTAAAACGATGTATCCCGTTTTTTTTTCAGCCGGAATACAAGTTTTCGCGCAGTTCTGAGAGAAAAAGTTTACACCTTTCTCTCGTCTACTCTTCGACGACTTGTAAAATCGATGCTCGTGAATCTTGCTAGTTTCGACCTGAAACGATATATCCCGTTGTTTTGAGCCGGAATACAAGTTTTCGCGCAGTTCTGAGAGAAAAAGTTTACACCTTTCTCTCGTCTACTCTTCGAAGACTTGTAAATTCGATGCTCGTGAATCTTGCTAGTTTCGATCTAAAACGATGTATCCCGTTTTTTTTTTGAGCCGGAATACAAGTTTTGGCGCAGTTCTGAGAGAAAAAGTTTACACCTTTCTCTCGTCTACACTTCGACGACTTGTAAAATCAATGCTCGTATATCTTGCTAGTTTCGATCTGCAACGATGTATCCCGTTGTTTTGAGCCGGAATACAAGTTTTTGAGCTTTTCTGAGAAAAAGTTCACACCTTTCTCTCGTCTAGTATTCGACGACTTGTAAAATCGATGCTCGTGAATCTTGCTAGTTTCGAGCTAAAACAATGTATACCGTTGTTTTGAGCCGGAATACAAGTTTTCGCGCAGTTCTGAGAGAAAAAGTTTCCACCTTTCTCTCGAGTACTCTTCGACGACTTGTAAAATCGATGCTCGTGAATCTTGCTAGTTTCAATCTAAAACGATGTATCCCGTTGTTTTGAGCCGGAATACAATTTTCGTGCAGTTCTGAGAGAAAAAGTTAACACCTTTCTCTCGTCTACTCTTCGAGGACTTGTAAAATCGATGCTCGTGAATCTTGCTAGTTTCGATCTAAACCGATGTATCCCGTTTTTTTTGAGCCGGAATACAAGTTTTGGCGCAGTTCTGAGAGAAAAAGTTTACACCTTTCTCTCGTCTACTCTTCAACGACTTGTAAAATCAATGCTCGTATATCTTGCTAGTTTCGATCTACAACGATGTATCCCGTTGTTTTGAGCTGGAATAGAAGTTTTCGCGCAGTTCTGAGAGAAAAAGTTTACGCCTTTCCCTCGTGGACTCTCCGACGACTTGTAAAATCGATGCTCGTGAATCTTGCTAGTTACGATCTAAAACGATGTACCGCGTTGTTTTCAGCCCGAATACAAGTTTTCGCGCAGTTCTGAGAGAAAAAGCTTACACCTTTCTCTCGTCTACTCTTTGACGACTTGTAAAATCGATGCTCGTGATCTTGCTAGTTTCGACCTAAAACGATGTATCCCGTTGTTTTGAGCCGGAATACAAGTTTTCGCGCAGTTCTGAGAGAAAAAGTTTACACCTTTCTCTCGTCTACTCTTCGAGGACTTGTAAAGTTGATGCTCGTGAATCTTGCTAGTTTGGATCTAAAACGATGTACCCCGTTGTTTTGAGCCGGAATACAAGTTTTCGTGCAGTTCTGAGAGAAAAAGTTTCACCTTTCTCTCGTCTACTCTTCGACGACTTGTAAAATCGATGCTCGTGAATCTTGCTACTTTGGATCTAAAACGATATATCCCGTTGTTTTGAGCCGGAATACAAGTTTTCGCGCAGTTCTGAGAGAAAAAGTTTACACCTTTCTCTCGTCTACTCTTCGACGACTTGTAAAATCGATGCTCGTGAATCTTGCTAGTTTCGATCTAAAACGATGTATCCTGTTGTTTTGAGCCGGAATACAAGTTTTCGCGCAGTTCTGAGAGAAAAAGTTTCCACCTTTCTCTCGAGTACTCTTGGACGACTTGTAAAATCGATGCTCGTGAATCTTGCTAGTTTCGATCTAAAACGATGTATCCTGTTGTTTTGAGCCGGAATACAAGTTTTCGTGCAGTTCTGAGAGAAAAAGTTTACACCTTTCTCTCGTCTACTCTTCGACGACTTGTAAAATCAATGCTCGTATATCTTGCTAGTTTCGATCTACAACGATGTATCCTGTTGTTTTGAGCTGGAATAGAAGTTTTCGCGCAGTTCTGAGAGAAAAAGTTTACGCCTTTCTGTCGTCTACTCTTCGAGGACTTGTAAAATCGATGCTCGTGAATCTTGCTAGCTTCGATCTAAAACGATGTATCCCGTTGTTTTGAGCCGGAATACAAGTTTTCGCGCAGTTCTGAGAGAAAAAGTTTACACCTTTCTCTCGTCTACTCTTCGACGACTTGTAAAATTGATGGTCGTGAATCTTGCTAGTTTCGATCTAAAACGATGTATCCTGTTGTTTTGAGCCGGAATACAAGTTTTGGCGCAGTTCTGAGAGAAAAAGTTTACGCCTTTCTCTCGTCTACTCTTCGAGAACTTGTAAAATCGATGCTTGTGAATCTTGCTAGCTTTGATCTAAAACGATGTATCCCGTTGTTTTGAGCCGGAATACAAGTTTTCACGCAGTTCTGAGAGAAAAAGTTTACACCTGTCTCTCGTCTTCTCTTCGACGACTTGTAAACTCGATGCTCGTGAATCTTGCTAGTTTCAATCTAAAACGATGTATCCTGTTGTTTTGAGCAGGAATACAAGTTTTTGCGCAGTTCTGAGAGAAAAAGTTTCCACCTTTCTCTCGAGTACTCTTGGACGACTTGTAAAATCGATGCTCGAGAATCTTGCTAGTTTCGATCTAAAACGATGTATCCCGTTGTTTTGAGCTGGAATACAAGTTTTCGTGCAGTTCTGAGAGAAAAAGTTTACACCTTTCTTTCGTCTACTCTTCGAGGACTTGTAAAATCGATGCTCGTGAATCTTGCTAGTTTCGATCTAAAACGATGTATCCCGTTTTTTTTTTGAGCCGGAATACAAGTTTTGGCGCAGTTCTGAGAGAAAAAGTACACCTTTCTCTCGTCTACTCTTCGACGACTTGTAAAATCAATGCTCGTATATCTTGCTAGTTTCGATCTACAACGATGTATCCTGTTGTTTTGAGCTGGCATACAAGTTTTCGCGCAGTTCTGAGAGAAAAAGTTTACGCCTTTCTCTCGTCTACTCTTCGAGGACTTGTAAAATTGATGCTCGTGAATCTTGCTAGTTTGGATCTAAAACGATGTACCCCGTTGTTTTGAGCCGGAATACAAGTTCTCGTGCAGTTCTGAGAGAAAAAGTTTCCACCTTTCTCTCGAGTACTCTTGGACGACTTGTAAAATCGATGCTCGTGAACTTGCTAGTTTCGATCTAAAACGATGTATCCCGTTGTTTTGAGCTGGAATACAAGTTTTCGTGCAGTTCTGAAAGAAAACGTTTACACCTTTCTTTCGTCTACTCTTCGAGGACTTGTAAAATCGATGCTCGTGAATCTTGCTAGTTTCGATCTAAAACGATGTATCCCGTTTTTTTTTGAGCCGGAATACAAGTTTTGGCGCAGTTCTGCGAGAAAAAGTACACCTTTCTCTCGTCTACTCTTCGACGACTTGTAAAATCAATGCTCGTATATCTTGCTAGTTTCGATCTACAACGATGTATCCTGTTGTTTTGAGCTGGCATAGAAGTTTTCGCGCAGTTCTGAGAGAAAACGTTTACGCCTTTCTCTCGTCTACTCTTCGAGGACTTGTAAAATCGATGCTCGTGAATCTTGCTAGCTTCGATCTAAAACGATGTATCCCGTTTTTTTTCAGCCGGAATACAAGTTTTCGCGCAGTTCTGAGAGAAAAAGTTTACACCTTTCTCTCGTCTACTCTTCGAGGACTTGTAAAATCGATGCTCGTGAATCTTGCTAGTTTGGATCTAAAACGATGTACCCCGTTGTTTTGAGCCGGAATACAAGTTCTCGTGCAGTTCTGAGAGAAAAAGTTTCCACCTTTCTCTCGAGTACTCTTGGACGACTTGTAAAATCGATGCTCGTGAACTTGCTAGTTTCGATCTAAAACGATGTATCCCGTTGTTTTGAGCTGGAATACAAGTTTTCGTGCAGTTCTGAAAGAAAACGTTTACACCTTTCTTTCGTCTACTCTTCGAGGACTTGTAAAATCGATGCTCGTGAATCTTGCTAGTTTCGATCTAAAACGATGTATCCCGTTTTTTTTTGAGCCGGAATACAAGTTTTGGCGCAGTTCTGCGAGAAAAAGTACACCTTTCTCTCGTCTACTCTTCGACGACTTGTAAAATCAATGCTCGTATATCTTGCTAGTTTCGATCTACAACGATGTATCCTGTTGTTTTGAGCTGGCATAGAAGTTTTCGCGCAGTTCTGAGAGAAAACGTTTACGCCTTTCTCTCGTCTACTCTTCGAGGACTTGTAAAATCGATGCTCGTGAATCTTGCTAGCTTCGATCTAAAACGATGTGTCCCGTTTTTTTTCAGTCGGAATACAAGTTTTCGCGCAGTTCTGAGAGAAAAAGTTTACACCTTTCTCTCGTCTACTCTTCGAGGACTTGTAAAATCGATGCTCGTGAATCTTGCTAGTTTGGATCTAAAACGATGTACCCCGTTGTTTTGAGCCGGAATACAAGTTCTCGTGCAGTTCTGAGAGAAAAAGTTTCCACCTTTCTCTCGAGTACTCTTGGACGACTTGTAAAATCGATGCTCGTGAACTTGCTAGTTTCGATCTAAAACGATGTATCCCGTTGTTTTGAGCTGGAATACAAGTTTTCGTGCAGTTCTGAAAGAAAACGTTTACACCTTTCTTTCGTCTACTCTTCGAGGACTTGTAAAATCGATGCTCGTGAATCTTGCTAGTTTCGATCTAAAACGATGTATCCCGTTTTTTTTTGAGCCGGAATACAAGTTTTGGCGCAGTTCTGCGAGAAAAAGTACACCTTTCTCTCGTCTACTCTTCGACGACTTGTAAAATCAATGCTCGTATATCTTGCTAGTTTCGATCTACAACGATGTATCCTGTTGTTTTGAGCTGGCATAGAAGTTTTCGCGCAGTTCTGAGAGAAAACGTTTACGCCTTTCTCTCGTCTACTCTTCGAGGACTTGTAAAATCGATGCTCGTGAATCTTGCTAGCTTCGATCTAAAACGATGTATCCCGTTTTTTTTCAGCCGGAATACAAGTTTTCGCGCAGTTCTGAGAGAAAAAGTTTACACCTTTCTCTCGTCTACTCTTCGAGGACTTGTAAAATCGATGCTCGTGAATCTTGCTAGTTTGGATCTAAAACGATGTACCCTGTTGTTTTGAGCCGGAATACAAGTTTTCGTGCAGTTCTGAGAGAAAAAGTTTACACCTTTCTCTCGTCTACTCTTCGACGACTTGTAAAATCGATGCTCGTGAATCTTGCTAGTTTCGGTCTAAAACGATGTATCCTGTTGTTTTGAGCCGGAATACAAGTTTTCGCGCAGTTCTGAGAGAAAAAGTTTCCACCTTTCTCTCGCGTACTCTTGGGCGACTTGTAAAATTGATGCTCGTGAATCTTGCTAGTTTCGATCTAAAACGATGTATCCCGTTGTTTTGAGCCGGAATACAAGTTTTCGTGCAGTTCTGAGAGAAAAAGTTTACACCTTTCTTTCGTCTACTCTTCGAGGACTTGTAAAATCGATGGTCGTGAATCTTGCTAGTTTCGATCTAAAACGATGTATCCCGTTTTTTTTGCGCCGGAATACAAGTTTTGGCGCAGTTCTGAGAGAAAAAGTTTACACCTTTCTCTCGTCTACTCTTCGACGACTTGTAAAATCAATGCTCGTATATCTTGCTAGTTTCGATCTACAACGATGTATCCTGTTGTTTTGAGCTGGAATAGAAGTTTTCGCGCAGTTCTGAGAGAAAAAGTTTACGCCTTTCTGTCGTCTACTCTTCGAGGACTTGTAAAATCGATGCTCGTGAATCTTGCTAGCTTCGATCTAAAACGATGTATCCCGTTGTTTTGAGCCGGAATACAAGTTTTCGCGCAGTTCTGAGAGAAAAAGTTTACACCTTTCTCTCGTCTACTCTTCGACGACTTGTAAAATTGATGCTCGTGAATCTTGCTAGTTTCGATCTAAAACGATGTATCCTGTTGTTTTGAGCCGGAATACAAGTTTTCGCGCAGTTCTGAGAGAAAACGTTTACACCTTTCTCTCGTCTACTCTTGGACGACTTGTAACATCGATGCTCGTGAATCTTGCTAGTTTCGATCTAAAACGATGTATCCCGTTGTTTTGAGCCGGAATACAAGTTTTGGTGCAGTTCTGAGAGAAAAAGTTTACACCTTTCTCTCGTTTACTCTTCGACGACTTGTAAAATCAATGCTCGTATATCTTGCTAGTTTCGATCTACAACGATGTATCCCGTTGTTTTGACCTGGAATAGAAGTTTTCGCGCAGTTCTCAGAGAAAAAGTTTACGCCTTTCTCTCGTCTACTCTTCGAGGACTTGCAAAATTGATGCTCGTGAATCTTGCTAGTTTCGATCTGAAACGATGTATCCCGTTGTTTTGAGCCGGAATACAAGTTTTCGCGCAGTTCTGAGAGAAAAAGTTTACACCTTTCTCTTGTCTACTATTCGACGACTTGTAAAATCGATGCTCGTGAATATTGCTAGTTTCGACCTAAAACGATGTATCCCGTTGTTTTGAGCCAGAATACAAGTTTTCGCGCAGTTCTGAGAGAAAAAGTTTACACCTTTCTCTCGTGGACTCTCCGACGACTTGTAAAATCTATGCTCGTGAATCTTGCTAGTTACGATCTAAAACGATGTACCCCTTTGTTTTGAGCCGGAATACAAGTTTTCGTGCAGTTCTGAGAGAAAAAGTTTACACCTTTCTCTTGTCTACTCTTCGACGACTGGTAAAATCGATGCTCGTGAATCTTGCTAGTTTCGACCTGAAACGGTGTATCGCGTTGTTTTGAGCCGGAATACAAGTTTGCGCGCAGTTCTGAGAGAAAAAGTTTACATCTTTCTCTCGTGTACTCTTTGCCGACTTGTAAAATCGATGCTCGTGAATTTTGCTAGTTTCGATCTACAACGATGTATATTGTTGTTTTGAGCTGGAATAGAAGTTTTCGCGCAGTTCTGAGAGAAAAAGTTTACACCTTTCTCTCGTCTACTCTTCGAGGACTTGTAAAATCGATGCTCGTGAATCTTGCTAGTTTCGATCTAAAACGATGTATCCCGTTGTTTTGAGCCGGAATACAAGTTTTCGCGCAGTTCTGAGAGAAAAAGCTTACACCTTTCTCTCGTCTACTATTCGACGACTTGTAAAATCGATGCTCGTGAATCTTGCTAGTTTCGACCTAAAACGATGTATCCCGTTGTTTTGAGCCGGAATACAAGTTTTCGCGCAGTTCTGAGAGAAAAGGTTTACACCTTTCTCTCGTGTACTCTCCGACGACTTGTAAAATCTATGCTCGTGAATCTTGCTAGTTACGATCTAAAACGATGTACCCCTTTGTTTTGAGCCGGAATACAAGTTTTCGTGCAGTTCTGAGAGAAAAAGTTTACACCTTTCTCTTGTCTACTCTTCGACGACTGGTAAAATCGATGCTCGTGAATCTTGCTAGTTTCGACCTGAAACGGTGTATCGCGTTGTTTTGAGCCGGAATACAAGTTTGCGCGCAGTTCTGAGAGAAAAAGTTTACATCTTTCTCTCGTGTACTCTTTGCCGACTTGTAAAATCGATGCTCGTGAATTTTGCTAGTTTCGATCTACAACGATGTATATTGTTGTTTTGAGCTGGAATAGAAGTTTTCGCGCAGTTCTGAGAGAAAAAGTTTACACCTTTCTCTCGTCTACTCTTCGAGGACTTGTAAAATCGATGCTCGTGAATCTTGCTAGTTTCGATCTAAAACGATGTATCCCGTTGTTTTGAGCCGGAATACAAGTTTTCGCGCAGTTCTGAGAGAAAAAGCTTACACCTTTCTCTCGTCTACTATTCGACGACTTGTAAAATCGATGCTCGTGAATCTTGCTAGTTTCGAACTAAAACGATGTATCCCGTTGTTTTGAGCCGGAATACAAGTTTTCGCGCAGTTCTGAGAGAAAAGGTTTACACCTTTCTCTCGTGTACTCTTCGACGACTTGTAAAATCGATGCTCGTGAATCTTGCTAGTTTCGATCTACAACGATGTATCCTGTTGTTTTCAGCCGGAATACAAGTTTTCGCGCAGTTCTGAGAGAAAAAGTTTACACCTTTCTCTCGTCTACTCTTCGACGACTTGTAAAATCGATGCTCGTGAATCTTGCTAGTTTCGAACTAAAACGATATATCCCGTTGTTTTGAGCCGGAATACAAGTTTTGGCGCAGTTCTGAGAGAAAAAGTTTACACCTTTCTCTCGTCTACTCTTCGACGACTTGTAAAATCAATGCTCGTATATCTTGCTAGTTTCGATCTACAACGATGTATCCTGTTGTTTTGAGCTGGAATAGAAGTTTTCGCGCAGTTCTGAGAGAAAAAGTTTACGCCTTTCTCTCGTCTACTCTTCGAGAACTTGTAAAATCGATGCTCGTGAATCTTGCTAGTTTTGATCTAAAACGATGTATCCTGTTGTTTTGAGCCGGAATACAAGTTTTTGCGCAGTTCTGAGAGAAAAAGTTTCCACCTTTCTCTCGAGTACTCTTGGACGACTTGTAAAATCGATGCTCGTGAATCTTGCTAGTTTCGATCTAAAACGATGTATCCCGTTGTTTTGAGCTGGAATACAAGTTTTCGTGCAGTTCTGAGAGAAAAAGTTTACACCTTTCTGTCGTCTACTATTCGACGACTTGTAAAATCGATGCTCGTGAATCTTGCTAGTTTCGATCTAAAACGATGTATCCCGTTTTTTTTTGAGCCGGAATACAAGTTTTGGCGCAGTTCTGAGAGAAAAAGTACACCTTTCTCTCGTCTACTCTTCGACGACTTGTAAAATCAATGCTCGTATATCTTGCTAGTTTCGATCTACAACGATGTATCCTGTTGTTTTGAGCTGGCATAGAAGTTTTCGCGCAGTTCTGAGAGAAAAAGTTTACGCCTTTCTCTCGTCTACTCTTCGAGGACTTGTAAAATCGATGCTTGTGAATCTTGCTAGCTTCGATCTAAAACGATGTATCCCGTTTTTTTTTCAGCCGGAATACATGTTTTCGCGCAGTTCTGAGAGAAAAAGTTTACACCTTTCTCTCGTCTACTCTTCGACGACTTGTAAAATCGATGCTCGTGAATCTTGCTAGTATCGACCTAAAACGGTGTATCCCGTTGTTTTGAGCCGGAATACAAGTTTTCGCGCAGTTCTGAGAGAAAACGTTTACACCTTTCTCTCGTCTACTCTTCGAAGACTTGTAAATTCGATGCTCGTGAATCTTGCTAGTTTCGATCTAAAACGATGTATCCCGTTTTTTTTTGAGCCGGAATACAAGTTTTGGCGCAGTTCTGAGAGAAAAAGTTTACACCTTTCTCTCGTTTACTCTTCGACGACTTGTAAAATCAATGCTCGTATATCTTGCTAGTTTCGATCTACAACGATGTATCCCGTTGTTTTGACCTGGAATAGAAGTTTTCGCGCAGTTCTGAGAGAAAAAGTTTACGCCTTTCTCTCGTGTACTCTTCGAGGACTTGCAAAATCGATGCTCGTGAATCTTGCTAGTTTCGATCTGAAACGATGTATCCCGTTGTTTTGAGCCGGAATACAAGTTTTCGCGCAGTTCTGAGAGAAAAAGTTTACACCTTTCTCTTGTCTACTATTCGACGACTTGTAAAATCGATGCTCGGAATATTGCTAGTTTCGACCTAAAACGATGTATCCCGTTTTTTTTTCAGCCGGAATACATGTTTTCGCGCAGTTCTGAGAGAAAAAGTTTACACCTTTCTCTCGTCTACTCTTCGACGACTTGTAAAATCGATGCTCGTGAATCTTGCTAGTTTCGACCTAAAACGATGTATCCCGTTGTTTTGAGCCGGAATACAAGTTTTCGCGCAGTTCTGAGAGAAAAAGTTTACACCTTTCTCTCGTCTACTCTTCGAAGACTTGTAAATTCGATGCTCGTGAATCTTGCTAGTTTCGATCTAAAACGATGTATCCCGTTTTTTTTTGAGCCGGAATACAAGTTTTCGCGCAGTTCTGAGAGAAAAAGTTTACACCTTTCTCTCGTCTACTATTCGACGACTTGTAAAATCGGTGCTCGTGAATATTGCTAGTTTCGACCTAAAACGATGTATCCCGTTGTATTGAGCCGGAATACAAGTTTTCGCGCAGTTCTGAGAGAAAAAGTTTCACCTTTCCCTCGTGGACTCTCCGACGACTTGTAAAATTGATGCTCGTGAATCTTGCTAGTTTCGACCTAAAACGATGTATCCCGTTGTTTTGAGCCGGAATACAAGTTTTCGTGCAGTTCTGAGAGAAAAAGTTTACACCTTTCTCCTGTCTACTCTTCGACGACTGGTAAAATCGATGCTCGTGAATCTTGCTAGTTTCGACCTGAAACGGTGTATCGCGTTGTTTTGAGCTGGAATACAAGTTTGCGCGCAGTTCTGAGAGAAAAAGTTTACATCTTTCTCTCGAGTACTCTTTGCCGACTTGTAAAATCGATGCTCGTGAATTTTGCTAGTTTCGATCTACAACGATGTATATTGTTGTTTTGAGCTGGAATAGAAGTTTTCGCGCAGTTCTGAGAGAAAAAGTTTACACCTTTCTCTCGTCTACTCTTCGAGGACTTGTAAAATCGATGCTCGTGAATCTTGCTAGTTTCGATCTAAAACGATGTATCCCGTTGTTTTGAGCCGGAATACAAGTTTTCGCGCAGTTCTGAGAGAAAAAGCTTACACCTTTCTCTCGTCTACTATTCGACGACTTGTAAAATCGATGCTCGTGAATCTTGCTAGTTTCGACCTAAAACGATGTATCCCGTTGTTTTGAGCCGGAATACAAGTTTTCGCGCAGTTCTGAGAGAAAAGGTTTACACCTTTCTCTCGTGTACTCTTCGACGACTTGTAAAATCGATGCTCGTGAATCTTGCTAGTTTGGATCTAAAACGATGTACCCCGTTGTTTTGAGCCGGAATACAAGTTTTCGTGCAGTTCTGAGAGAAAAAGTTTACACCTTTCTCTCGTCTACTCTTCGACGACTTGTAAAATCGATGCTCGTGAATCTTGCTACTTTCGATCTAAAACGATGTATCCTGTTGTTTTGAGCCGGAATACAAGTTTTCGCGCAGTTGTGAGAGAAAAAGTTTCCACCTTTCTCTCGAGTACTCTTGGACGACTTGTAAAATCGATGCTCGTGAATCTTGCTAGTTTCGATCTAAAACGATGTATCCCGTTGTTTTGAGCCGGAATACAAGTTTTCGTGCAGTTCTGAGAGAAAACGTTTACACCTTTCTTTCGTCTACTCTTCGAGGACTTGTAAAATCGATGCTCGTGAATCTTGCTAGTTTCGACCTAAAACGACGTATCCCGTTTTTTTTTTTTGAGCCGGAATACAAGCTTTGGCGCAGTTCTGAGAGAAAAAGTTTACACCTTTCTCTCGTCTACTCTTCGAGGACTTGCAAAATCGATGCTCGTAAATCTTGCTAGTTTCGATCTGAAACGATGTATTCCGTTGTTTTGAGCCGGAATACAAGTTTTCGCGCAGTTCTGAGAGAAAAAGTTTACACCTTTCTCTCGTCTACTATTCGACGACTTGTAAAATCGATGCTCGTGAATATTGCTAGTTACGATCTAAAACGATGTACCCCGTTGTTTTGAGCCGGAATACAAGTTTTCGTGCAGTTCTGAGAGAAAAAGTTTACACCTTTCTCTTGTGTACTCTTCGACGACTGGTAAAATCGATGCTCGTGAATCTTGCTAGTTTCGACCTAAAGCGATGTATCGCGTTGTTTTGAGCCGGAATACAAGTTTTCGCGCAATTCTGAGAGAAAAAGTTTACATCTTTCTCTCGTGTACTCTTTGACGACTTGTAAAATCGATGCTCGTGAATCTTGCTAGTTTCGATCTACAACGATGTATATCGTTGTTTTGAGCTGGAATAGAAGTTTTCGCGCAGTTCTGAGAGAAAAAGTTTACACCTTTCTTTCGTCTACTCTTCGAGGACTTGTAAAATTGATGCTCGTGAATCTTGCTAGTTTCGATCTAAAACGATGTATCCCGTTGTTTTGAGACGGAATACAAGTTTTCGCGCAGTTCTGAGAGAAAAAGCTTACACCTTTCTCTCGTCTACTATTCGACGACTTGTAAAATCGATGCTCGTGAATCTTGCTAGTTTCGACCTAAAACGATGTATCCCGTTGTTTTGAGCCGGAATACAAGTTTTCGCGCAGTTCTGAGAGAAAAGGTTTACACCTTTCTCTCGTGTACTCTTCGAAGACTTGTAAAATCGATGCTCGTGAATCTTGCTAGTTTCAATCTAAAACGATGTATCCCGTTTTTTTGAGCCGGAATACAAGTTTTCGCGCAGTTCTGAGAGAAAAAGCTTACACCTTTCTCTCGTCTACTCTTCGAAGACTTGTAAATTCGATGCTCGTGAATCCTGCTAGTTTCGATCTAAAACGATGTATCCCGTTTTTTTTTGAGCCGGAATACAAGTTTTGGCGCAGTTCTGAGAGAAAAAGTTTACACCTTTCTCTCGTTTACTCTTCGACGACTTGTAAAATCAATGCTCGTATATCTTGCTAGTTTCGATCTACAACGATGTATCCCGTTGTTTTGACCTGGAATAGAAGTTTTCGCGCAGTTCTGAGAGAAAAAGTTTACGCCTTTCTCTCGTCTACTCTTCGAGGACTTGCAAAATCGATGCTCGTGAATCTTGCTAGTTTCGATCTGAAACGATGTATCCCGTTTTTTTTTGAGCCGGAATACAAGTTTTGGCGCAGTTCTGAGAGAAAAAGTTTACACCTTTCTCTCGTTTACTCTTCGACGACTTGTAAAATCAATGCTCGTATATCTTGCTAGTTTCGATCTACAACGATGTATCCCGTTGTTTTGACCTGGAATAGAAGTTTTCGCGCAGTTCTGAGAGAAAAAGTTTACGCCTTTCTCTCGTCTACTCTTCGAGGACTTGCAAAATCGATGCTCGTGAATCTTGCTAGTTTCGATCTGAAACGATGTATCCCGTTGTTTTGAGCCGGAATACAAGTTTTCGCGCAGTTCTGAGAGAAAAAGTTTACACCTTTCTCTTGTCTACTCTTCGACGACTTGTAAAATCGATGCTCGTGAATATTGCTAGTTACGATCTAAAACGATGTACCCCGTTGTTTTGAGCCGGAATACAAGTTTTCGTGCAGTTCTGAGAGAAAAAGTTTACACCTTTCTCTTGTGTACTCTTCGACGACTGGTAAAATCGATGCTCGTGAATCTTGCTAGTTTCGACCTAAAGCGATGTATCGCGTTGTTTTGAGCCGGAATACAAGTTTTCGCGCAATTCTGAGAGAAAAAGTTTACATCTTTCTCTCGTGTACTCTTTGACGACTTGTAAAATCGATGCTCGTGAATCTTGCTAGTTTCGATCTACAACGATGTATATCGTTGTTTTGAGCTGGAATAGAAGTTTTCGCGCAGTTCTGAGAGAAAAAGTTTACACCTTTCTTTCGTCTACTCTTCGAGGACTTGTAAAATTGATGCTCGTGAATCTTGCTAGTTTCGATCTAAAACGATGTATCCCGTTGTTTTGAGACGGAATACAAGTTTTCGCGCAGTTCTGAGAGAAAAAGCTTACACCTTTCTCTCGTCTACTATTCGACGACTTGTAAAATCGATGCTCGTGAATCTTGCTAGTTTCGACCTAAAACGATGTATCCCGTTGTTTTGAGCCGGAATACAAGTTTTCGCGCAGTTCTGAGAGAAAAGGTTTACACCTTTCTCTCGTGTACTCTTCGAAGACTTGTAAAATCGATGCTCGTGAATCTTGCTAGTTTCAATCTAAAACGATGTATCCCGTTTTTTTGAGCCGGAATATAAGTTTTCGCGCAGTTCTGAGAGAAAAAGCTTACACCTTTCTCTCGTCTACTCTTCGAAGACTTGTAAATTCGATGCTCGTGAATCCTGCTAGTTTCGATCTAAAACGATGTATCCCGTTTTTTTTTGAGCCGGAATACAAGTTTTGGCGCAGTTCTGAGAGAAAAAGTTTACACCTTTCTCTCGTTTACTCTTCGACGACTTGTAAAATCAATGCTCGTATATCTTGCTAGTTTCGATCTACAACGATGTATCCCGTTGTTTTGACCTGGAATAGAAGTTTTCGCGCAGTTCTGAGAGAAAAAGTTTACGCCTTTCTCTCGTCTACTCTTCGAGGACTTGCAAAATCGATGCTCGTGAATCTTGCTAGTTTCGATCTGAAACGATGTATCCCGTTGTTTTGAGCCGGAATACAAGTTTTCGCGCAGTTCTGAGAGAAAAAGTTTACACCTTTCTCTTGTCTACTATTCGACGACTTGTAAAATCGATGCTCGTGAATATTGCTAGTTTCGACCTAAAACGATGTATCCCGTTTTTTTTCAGCCGGAATACATGTTTTCGCGCAGTTCTGAGAGAAAAAGTTTACACCTTTCTCTCGTCTACTCTTCGACGACTTGTAAAATCGATGCTCGTGAATCTTGCTAGTTTCGACCTAAAACGATGTATCCCGTTGTTTTGAGCCGGAATACAAGTTTTCGCGCAGTTCTGAGAGAAAAAGTTTACACCTTTCTCTCGTCTACTCTTCGAAGACTTGTAAATTCGATGCTCGTGAATCTTGCTAGTTTCGATCTAAAACGATGTATCCCGTTTTTTTTTGAGCCGGAATACAAGTTTTGGCGCAGTTCTGAGAGAAAAAGTTTACACCTTTCTATCGTTTACTCTTCGACGACTTGTAAAATCGATGCTCGTGAATCTTGCTAGTTTTGATCTAAGACGATGTATCTCGTTTTTTTGAGCCGGAATACAAGTTTTCGCGCAGTTCTGAGAGAAAAAGTTTACACCTTTCTCTCGTCTACTATTCGACGACTTGTAAAATCGGTGCTCGTGAATATTGCTAGTTTCGACCTAAAACGATGTATCCCGTTGTATTGAGCCGGAATACAAGTTTTCGCGCAGTTCTGAGAGAAAAAGTTTACACCTTTCCCTCGTGGACTCTCCGACGACTTGTAAAATTGATGCTCGTGAATCTTGCTAGTTTCGACCTAAAACGATGTATCCCGTTGTTTTGAGCCGGAATACAAGTTTTCCTGCAGTTCTGAGAGAAAAAGTTTACACCTTTCTCTCGTCTACTCTTCGAGGACTTGTAAAATCGATGCTCGTGAATCTTGCTAGTTTCGATCTAAAACGATGTATCCCGTTTTTTTTGAGCCGGAATACAAGTTTTCGTGCAGTTCTGAGAGAAAAATTTACACCTTTCTCCTGTCTACTCTTCGACGACTGGTAAAATCGATGTTCGTGAATCTTGCTAGTTTCGACCTGAAACGGTGTATCGCGTTGTTTTGAGCCGGAATACAAGTTTGCGCGCAGTTCTGAGAGAAAAAGTTTACATCTTTCTCTCGTGTACTCTTTGCCGACTTGTAAAATCGATGCTCGTGAATTTTGCTAGTTTCGATCTACAACGATGTATATTGTTGTTTTGAGCTGGAATAGAAGTTTTCGCGCAGTTCTGAGAGAAAAAGTTTACACCTTTCTCTCGTCTACTCTTCGAGGACTTGTAAAATCGATGCTCGTGAATCTTGCTAGTTTCGATCTAAAACGATGTATCCCGTTGTTTTGAGCCGGAATACAAGTTTTCGCGCAGTTCTGAGAGAAAAAGCTTACACCTTTCTCTCGTCTACTATTCGACGACTTGTAAAATCGATGCTCGTGAATCTTGCTAGTTTCGACCTAAAACGATGTATCCCGTTGTTTTGAGCCGGAATACAAGTTTTCGTGCAGTTCTGAGAGAAAAAGTTTACACCTTTCTCTCGTCTACTCTTCGACGACTTGTAAAATCGATGCTCGTGAATCTTGCTACTTTCGATCTAAAACGATGTATCCTGTTGTTTTGAGCCGGAATACAAGTTTTCGCGCAGTTCTGAGAGAAAAAGTTTCCACCTTTCTCTCGAGTACTCTTGGACGACTTGTAAAATCGATGCTCGTGAATCTTGCTAGTTTCGATCTAAAACGATGTATCCCGTTTTTTTGAGCCGGAATACAAGTTTTCGTGCAGTTCTGAGAGAAAACGTTTACACCTTTCTTTCGTCTACTCTTCGAGGACTTGTAAAATCGATGCTCGTGAATCTTGCTAGTTTCGACCTAAAACAACGTATCCCGTTTTTTTTTGAGCCGGAATACAAGCTTTGGCGCAGTTCTGAGAGAAAAAGTTTACACCTTTCTCTCGTCTACTCTTCGAGGACTTGCAAAATCGATGCTCGTAAATCTTGCTAGTTTCGATCTGAAACGATGTATCCCGTTGTTTTGAGCCGGAATACAAGTTTTCGCGCAGTTTTGAGAGAAAAAGTTTACACCTTTCTCTCGTCTACTATTCGACGACTTGTAAAATCGATGCTCGTGAATATTGCTAGTTACGATCTAAAACGATGTACCCCGTTGTTTTGAGCCGGAATACAAGTTTTCGTGCAGTTCTGAGAGAAAAAGTTTACACCTTTCTCTTGTGTACTCTTCGACGACTGGTAAAATCGATGCTCGTGAATCTTGCTAGTTTCGACCTAAAGCGATGTATCGCGTTGTTTTGAGCCGGAATACAAGTTTTCGCGCAATTCTGAGAGAAAAAGTTTACATCTTTCTCTCGTGTACTCTTTGACGACTTGTAAAATCGATGCTCGTGAATCTTGCTAGTTTCGACCTAAAACGATGTATCCCGTTGTTTTGAGCCGGAATACAAGTTTTCGCGCAGTTCTGAGAGAAAAGGTTTACACCTTTCTCTCGTGTACTCTTCGACGACTTGTAAAATCGATGCTCGTGAATCTTGCTAGTTTCGATCTACAACGATGTATCCTGTTGTTTTGAGCTGGAATAGAAGTTTTCGCGCAGTTCTGAGAGAAAAAGTTTACGCCTTTCTCTCGTCTACTCTTCGAGGACTTGTAAAATCGATGCTCGTGAATCTTGCTAGCTTCGATCTAAAACTATGTATCCCGTTTTTTTTCAGCCGGAATACAAGTTTTCGCGCAGTTCTGAGAGAAAAAGTTTACACCTTTCTCTCGTCTACTCTTCGACGACTTGTAAAATCGATGCTCGTGAATCTTGCTAGTTTCGACCTAAAACGATATATCCCGTTGTTTTGAGCCGGAATACAAGTTTGCGCGCAGTTCTGAGAGAAAAATTTTACATCTTTCTCTCGTGTACTCTTTGCCGACTTGTAAAATCGATGCTCGTGAATTTTGCTAGTTTCGATCTACAACGATGTATATTGTTGTTTTGAGCTGGAATAGAAGTTTTCGCGCAGTTCTGAGAGAAAAAGTTTACACCTTTCTCTCGTCTACTCTTCGAGGACTTGTAAAATCGATGCTCGTGAATCTTGCTAGTTTCGATCTAAAACGATGTATCCCGTTGTTTTGAGCCGGAATACAAGTTTTCGCGCAGTTCTGAGAGAAAAAGTTTACACCTTTCTCTCGTCTACTCTTCGACGACTTGTAAACTCGATGCTCGTGAATCTTGCTAGTTTCGATCTAAAACGATGTATCCTGTTGTTTTGAGCCGGAATACAAGTTTTTGCGCAGTTCTGAGAGAAAAAGTTTCCACCTTTCTCTCGAGTACTCTTGGACGACTTGTAAAATCGATGCTCGTGAATCTTCTAGTTTCGATCTAAAACGATGTATCCCGTTGTTTTGAGCTGGAATACAAGTTTTCGTGCAGTTCTGAGAGAAAAAGTTTACACCTTTCTGTCGTCTACTATTCGAAGACTTGTAAAATCGATGCTCGTGAATATTGCTAGTTACGATCTAAAACGATGTACCCCGTTGTTTTGAGCCGGAATACAAGTTTTCATGCAGTTCTGAGAGAAAAAGTTTACACCTTTCTCTTGTGTACTCTTCGACGACTGGTAAAATCGATGCTCGTGAATCTTGCTAGTTTCGACCTAAAGCGATGTATCGCGTTGTTTTGAGCCGGAATACAAGTTTTCGCGCAATTCTGAGAGAAAAAGTTTACATCTTTCTCTCGTGTACTCTTTGACGACTTGTAAAATCGATGCTCGTGAATCTTGCTAGTTTCGATCTACAACGATGTATATCGTTGTTTTTTAGCTGGAATAGAAGTTTTCGCGCAGTTCTGAGAGAAAAAGTTTACACCTTTCTTTCGTCTACTCTTCGAGGACTTGTAAAATTGATGCTCGTGAATCTTGCTAGTTTCGATCTAAAACGATGTATCCCGTTTTCTTTGAGCCGGAATACAAGTTTTGGCGCAGTTCTGAGATAAAAAGTTTACACCTTTCTCTCGTCAACTCTTCGACGACTTGTAAAATTAATGCTCGTGAATGTTGCTAGTTTCAATCTAAAACGATGTATCCCGTTTTTTTGAGCCAGAATACAAGTTTTCGCGCAGTTCTGAGAGAAAAAGTTTACACCTTTCTCTTGTCTACTATTCGACGACTTGTAAAATCGGTGCTCGTGAATATTGCTAGTTTCGACCTAAAACGATGTATCCCGTTGTATTGAGCCGGAATACAAGTTTTCGCGCAGTTCTGAGAGAAAAGTTTACACCTTTCTCTCGTGGACTCTCCGACGACTTGTAAAATCGATGCTCGTGAATCTTGCTAGTTACGATCTAAAACGATGTACCCCGTTGTTTTGAGCCGGAATACAAGTTTTCGCGCAGTTCTGAGAGAAAACGTTTACACCTTTCTCTCGTGTACTCTTCGACGACGTGTAAAATCGATGCTCGTGAATCTTGCTAGTTTCGATCTAAAACGATGTATCCCGTTGTTTTGAGCCAGAATACAAGTTTTCGCGCAGTTCTGAGAGAAAAAGTTTAGACCTTTCTCTCGTCTACTCTTCGACGACTTGTAATATCGATGCTCGTGAATCCTGCTAGTTTCGATCTAAAACGATGTATCTCGTTGTTTTGAGCTGGAATAGAAGTTTTCGCACAGTTCTGAGAGAAAAAGTTTACACCTTTCTCTCGTCTACTCTTCGAGGACTTGTAAAATCGATGCTCCTGAATCTTGCTAGTTTCGATCTACAACGATGTATCTCGTTGTTTTGAGCTGGAATAGAAGTTTTCGCGCAGTTCTGAGAGAAAAAGTTTACACCTTTCTCTCGTCTACTCTTCGAGGACTTGTAAAATCGATGCTCGTGAATCTTGCTAGTTTCGATCTACAACGATGTATCTCGTTGTTTTGAGCTGGAATAGAAGTTTTCGCGCAGTTCTGAGAGAAAAAGTTTACACCTTTCTCTCGTCTAATCTTCGACGACTTGTAAAATCGATGCTCGTGAATCTTGCTAGTTTCGATCTAAAACGATGTATCCTGTTGTTTTGAGCCGGAATACAAGTTTTCGCGCAGTTCTGAGAGAAAAAGTTTACACCTTTCTCTCTTCTACTCTTCGAAGACTTGTAAAATCGATGCTCGTGAGTCTTGCTAGTTTCGATCTAAAACGATGTATCCCGTTTTTTGAGCCGGAATACCACTTTTCGCGCAGTTCTGAGAGAAAAAGTTTTCACCTTTCTCTCGTCTACTCTTCGAGGACTTGTAAAATTGATGCTAGTGAATCTTGCTAGTTTCGATCTAAAACGATGAATCCCGTTGTTTTGAGCCGGAATACAAGTTTTTGCGCTGTTCTGAGAAAAAGTTCACATCTTTCTCTCGTCTAGTATTCGACAACTTGTAAAATCGATGCTCGTGAATCTTGCTAGTTTCGAGCTAAAACAATGTATACCGTTGTTTTGAGCCGGAATACAAGTTTTCGCGCAGTTTTAAGAGAAAAAGTTTACACCTTTCTCTTGTCTACTATTCGACGACTTGTAAAATCGATGCTCGTGAATATTGCTAGTTTCGACCTAAAACGATGTATCCCGTTTTTTTTCAGCCGGAATACATGTTTTCGCGCAGTTCTGAGAGAAAAAGTTTACACCTTTCTCTCGTCTACTCTTCGACGACTTGTAAAATCGATGCTCGTGAATCTTGCTAGTTTCGACCTAAAACGATGTATCCCGTTGTTTTGAGCCGGAATACAAGTTTTCGCGCAGTTCTGAGAGAAAAAGTTTACACCTTTCTCTCGTCTACTCTTCGAAGACTTGTAAATTCGATGCTCGTGAATCTTGCTAGTTTCGATCTAAAACGATGTATCCCGTTTTTTTTTTGAGCCGGAATACAAGTTTTGGCGCAGTTCTGAGAGAAAAAGTTTACACCTTTCTATCGTTTACTCTTCGACGACTTGTAAAATCGATGCTCGTGAATCTTGCTAGTTTTGATCTAAGACGATGTATCTCGTTTTTTTGAGCCGGAATACAAGTTTTCGCGCAGTTCTGAGAGAAAAAGTTTACACCTTTCTCTCTTCTACTCTTCGAAGACTTGTAAAATCGATGCTCGTGAGTCTTGCTAGTTTCGATCTAAAACGATGTATCCCGTTTTTTGAGCCGGAATACCACTTTTCGCGCAGTTCTGAAAGAAAAAGTTTACACCTTTCTCTCGTCTACTCTTCAAGGACTTGTAAAATTGATGCTCGTGAATCTTGCTAGTTTGGATCTAAAACGATGTACCCCGTTGTTTTGAGCCGGAATACAAGTTTTCGTGCAGTTCTGAGAGAAAACGTTTACACCTTTCTCTCGTCTACTCTTCGACGACTTGTAAAATCGATGCTCGTGAATCTTGCTACTTTCGATCTAAAACGATATATCCCGTTGTTTTGAGCCGGAATACAAGTTTTCGCGCAGTTCTGAGAGAAAAAGTTTACACCTTTCTCTCGTCTACTCTTCGACGACTTGTAAAATCGATGGTCGTGAATCTTGCTAGTTTCGATTTAAAACGATGTATCCTGTTGTTTTGAGCCGGAATACAAGTTTTCGCGCAGTTCTGAGAGAAAAAGTTTACACCTTTCTCTCGTCTACTCTTCGAAGACTTGTAGAATCGATGCTCGTGAATCTTGCTAGTTTCGATCTAAAACGATATATCCCGTTGTTTTGAGCCGGAATACAAGTTTTCGCGCAGTTCTGAGAGAAAAAGTTTACACCTTTCTCTCGTCTACTCTTCGACGACTTGTAAAATCGATGGTCGTGAATCTTGCTAGTTTCGATTTAAAACGATGTATCCTGTTGTTTTGAGCCGGAATACAAGTTTTCGCGCAGTTCTGAGAGAAAAAGTTTACACCTTTCTCTCGTCTACTCTTCGACGACTTGTAAAATCAATGCTCGTATATCTTGCTAGTTTCGATCTACAACGATGTATCCTGTTGTTTTGAGCTGGAATAGAAGTTTTCGCGCAGTTCTGAGAGAAAAAGTTTACGCATTTCTCTCGTCTACTCTTCGAGGACTTGTAAAATCGATGCTCGTGAATCTTGCTAGTTTCGATCTAAAACGATGTATCCCGTTTTTTTGAGCCGGAATACAAGTTTTCACGCAGTTCTGAGAGAAAAAGTTTACACCTTTCTCTCGTCTGCTCTTCGACGACTTGTAAAATCGATGCTCCTGAATCTTGCTAGTTTCGATCTAAAACGATGTATCCTGTTGTTTTGAGCCGGAATACAAGTTTTGGCGCAGTTCTGAGAGAAAAAGTTTACACCTTTCTCTCGTGGACTCTCCGACGACTTGTAAAATCGATGCTCGTGAATCTTGCTAGTTGCGATCTAAAACGATGTACCCCGTTGTTTTGAGCCGGTATACAAGTTTTCGCGCAGTTCTGAGAGAAAAAGTTTACACCTTTCTCTCATGGACTCTCCGACGACTTGTAAAATCGATGCTCGTGAATCTTGTTAGTTACGATCTAAAACGATGTACCCCGTTGTTTTGAGCCGGAATACAAGTTTTCGTGCAGTTCTGAGAGAAAACGTTTACACCTTTCTCTTGTCTACTCTCGACGACTGGTAAAATCGATGCTCGTGAATCTTGCTAGTTTCGACCTAAAACGATGTATCGCGTTGTTTTGAGCCGGAATACAAGTTTTCGCGCCGTTCTGAGAGAAAAAGTTTACACCTTTCTCTCGTGTACTCTTTGACGACTTGTAAAATCGATGCTCGTGAATCTTGCTAGTTTCGATCTACAACGATGTATCTCGTTGTTTTCAGCTGGAATAGAAGTCTTCGCGCAGTTCTGAGAGAAAAAGTTTACACCTTTCTCTCGTCTACTATTCGACGACTTGTAATATCGATGCTCGTGAATCTTGCTAGTTTCGACCTAAAACGATGTATCCCGTTGTTTTGAGCCGGAATACAAGTTTTCGCGCAGTTCTGAGAGAAAAAGTTTCCACCTTTCTCTCGTGTACTCTTCGACGACTTGTAAAATCGATGCTCGTGAATCTTGCTAGTTTGGATCTAAAACGATGTACCCCGTTGTTTTGAGCCGGAATACAAGTTTTCGTGCAGTTCTGAGAGAAAAAGTTTACACCTTTCTCTCGTCTACTCTTCGACGACTTGTAAAATCGATGCTCGTGAATCTTGCTACTTTCGATCTAAAACGATATATCCCGTTATTTTGAGCCGGAATACAAGTTTTCGCGCAGTTCTGAGAGAAAAAGTTTACACCTTTTTCTCGTCTACTATTCGGCGACTTGTAAAATCGATGCTCGTGAATATTGCTAGTTTCGACCTAAAACGATGTATCCCGTTGTTTTGAGCCGGAATACAAGTTTTCGCGCAGTTCTGAGAGAAAAAGTTTACACCTTTCTCTCGTCTACTCTTCGACGACTTGTAAAATCGATGCTCCTGAATCTTGCTAGTTTCGATCTAAAACGATGTATCATGTTGTTTTGAGCCGGAATACAAGTTTTCGCGCAGTTCTGAGAGAAAAAGTTTACACCTTTCTCTCGTCTAATCTTCGAAGACTTGTAAAATCGATGCTTGTGATTCTTGCTAGTTTCGATCTAAAACGATGTATTCCGTTTTTTTGAGCCGGAATACAACTTTTCGCGCAGTTCTGAGAGAAAAAGTTTACACCTTTCTCTCGTCTACTATTCGACGACTTGTAAAATCGATGCTCGTGAATATTGCTAGTTTCGACCTAGAACGATGTATCCTGTTGTTTTTAGCCGGAATACAAGTTTTCGCGCAGTTCTGAGAGAAAAAGTTTACACCTTTCTCTCGTGGACTCTCCGACGACTTGTAAAATCGATGCTGGTGAATCTTGCTAGTTACGATCTAAAACGATGTACCCTGTTGTTTTGAGCCGGTATACAAGTTTTCGCGCAGTTCTGAGAGAAAAAGTTTACACCTTTCTCTCGTGGACTCTCCGAAGACTTGTATAATCAATGCTCGTGAATCTTGCTAGTTACGATCTAAAACGATGTAACCCGTTGTTTTGAGCCGGAATACAAGTTTTCGCGCAGTTCTGAGAGAAAAAGTTTACACCTTTCTCTCGTGTACTCTTTGACGACTTGTAAAATCGATGCTCGTGAATCTTGCTAGTTTCGATCTACAACGATGTATCTCGTTGTTTTGAGCTGGAATAGAAGTTTTCGCGCAGTTCTGAGAGAAAAATTTTACACCTTTCTCTCGTCTACTATTCGACGACTTGTAAAATCGATGCTCGTGAATCTTGCTACTTTCGATCTAAAACGATATATCCCGTTATTTTGAGCCGGAATACAAGTTTTCGCGCAGTTCTGAGAGAAAAAGTTTACACCTTTCTCTCGTCTACTATTCGACGACTTGTAAAATCGATGCTCGTGAATATTGCTAGTTTCGACCTAAAACGATGTATCCCGTTGTTTTGAGCCGGATTAAAAGTCTTGGCGCAGTTCTGAGAGAAAAAGTTTACACCTTTCTCTCGTCTACTCTTCGACGACTTGTAAAATCGATGCTCGTGAATCTTGCTGCTTTCGATCTAAAACGATGTATCCCGTTGTTTTGAGCCGGAATACAAGTTTTCGCGCAGTTCTGAGAGAAAAAGTTTACACCTTTCTCTCGTGGACTCTCCGACGACTTGTAAAATCGATGCTCGTGAATCTTGCTAGTTACGATCTAAAACGATGTACCCCGTTGTTTTGAGCCGGTATACAAGTTTTCGCGCAGTTCTGAGAGAAAAAGTTTACACCTTTCTCTCGTGGACTCTCCGACGACTTGTAAAATCGATGCTCGTGAATCTTGTTAGTTACGACTAAAACGATGTACCCCGTTGTTTTGAGCCGGAATACAAGTTTTCGTGCAGTTCTGAGAGAAAACGTTTACACCTTTCTCTTGTCTACTCTCGACGACTGGTAAAATCGATGCTCGTGAATCTTGCTAGTTTCGACCTAAAACGATGTATCGCGTTGTTTTGAGCCGGAATACAAGTTTTCGCGCCGTTCTGAGAGAAAAAGTTTACACCTTTCTCTCGTGTACTCTTTGACGACTTGTAAAATCGATGCTCGTGAATCTTGCTAGTTTCGATCTACAACAATGTATCTCGTTGTTTTCAGCTGGAATAGAAGTTTTCGCGCAGTTCTGAGAGAAAAAGTTTACACCTTTCTCTCGTCTACTATTCGACGACTTGTAATATCGATGCTCGTGAATCTTGCTAGTTTCGACCTAAAACGATGTATCCCGTTGTTTTGAGCCGGAATACAAGTTTTCGCGCAGTTCTGAGAGAAAAAGTTTCCACCTTTCTCTCGTGTACTCTTCGACGACTTGTAAAATCGATGCTCGTGAATCTTGCTAGTTTGGATCTAAAACGATGTACCCCGTTGTTTTGAGCCGGAATACAAGTTTTCGTGCAGTTCTGAGAGAAAAAGTTTACACCTTTCTCTCGTCTACTCTTCGACGACTTGTAAAATTGATGCTCGTGAATCTTGCTACTTTCGATCTAAAACGATGTATCCCGTTATTTTGAGCCGGAATACAAGTTTTCGCGCAGTTCTGAGAGAAAAAGTTTACACCTTTCTCTCGTCTACTATTCGGCGACTTGGAAAATCGATGCTGGTGAATCTTGCTAGTTACGATCTAAAACGATGTACCCTGTTGTTTTGAGCCGGTATACAAGTTTTCGCGCAGTTCTGAGAGAAAAAGTTTACACCTTTCTCTCGTGGACTCTCCGAAGACTTGTAAAATCAATGCTCGTGAATCTTGCTAGTTACGATCTAAAACGATGTAACCCGTTGTTTTGAGCCGGAATACAAGTTTTCGTGCAGTTCTGAGAGAAAAAGTTTACACCTTTCTCTTGTCTACTCTCGACGACTGGTAAAATCGATGCTCGTGAATCTTGCTAGTTTCGACCTAAAACGATGTATCGCGTTGTTTTGAGCCGGAATACAAGTTTTCGCGCAGTTCTGAGAGAAAAAGTTTACACCTTTCTCTCGTGTACTCTTTGACGACTTGTAAAATCGATGCTCGTGAATCTTGCTAGTTTCGATCTACAACGATGTATCTCGTTGTTTTGAGCTGGAATAGAAGTTTTCGCGCAGTTCTGAGAGAAAACGTTTACACCTTTCTCTCGTCTACTATTCGACGACTTGTAAAATCGATGCTCGTGAATCTTGCTACTTTCGATCTAAAACGATATATCCCGTTATTTTGAGCCGGAATACAAGTTTTCGCGCAGTTCTGAGAGAAAAAGTTTACACCTTTCTCTCGTCTACTATTCGACGACTTGAAAAATCGATGCTCGTGAATATTGCTAGTTTCGACCTAAAACGATGTATCCCGTTGTTTGAGCCGGATTACAAGTCTTGGCGCAGTTCTGAGAGAAAAAGTTTACACCTTTCTCTCGTCTACTCTTCGACGACTTGTAAAATCGATGCTCGTGAATCTTGCTGGTTTCGATCTAAAACGATGTATCCCGTTTTTTTTTGAGCCGGTATACAAGTTTTCGCGCAGTTCTGAGAGAAAAAGTTTAGACCTTTCTCTCGTCTACTCTTCGACGACTTGTAATATCGATGCTCGTGAATCCTGCTAGTTTCGATCTAAAACGATGTATCTCGTTGTTTTGAGCTGGAATAGAAGTTTTCGCACAGTTCTGAGAGAAAAAGTTTACACCTTTCTCTCGTCTACTCTTCGAGGACTTGTAAAATCGATGCTCCTGAATCTTGCTAGTTTCGATCTACAACGATGTATCTCGTTGTTTTGAGCTGGAATAGAAGTTTTCGCGCAGTTCTGAGAGAAAAAGTTTACACCTTTCTCTCGTCTACTCTTCGAGGACTTGTAAAATCGATGCTCGTGAATCTTGCTAGTTTCGATCTACAACGATGTATCTCGTTGTTTTGAGCTGGAATAGAAGTTTTCGCGCAGTTCTGAGAGAAAAAGTTTACACCTTTCTCTCGTCTAATCTTCGACGACTTGTAAAATCGATGCTCGTGAATCTTGCTAGTTTCGACCTAAAACGATGTATCCCGTTGTTTTGAGCCGGAATACAAGTTTTCGCGCAGTTCTGAGAGAAAAAGTTTCCACCTTTCTCTCGTGTACTCTTCGACGACTTGTAAAATCGATGCTCGTGAATCTTGCTAGTTTGGATCTAAAACGATGTACCCCGTTGTTTTGAGCCGGAATACAAGTTTTCGTGCAGTTCTGAGAGAAAAAGTTTACACCTTTCTCTCGTCTACTCTTCGACGACTTGTAAAATTGATGCTCGTGAATCTTGCTACTTTCGATCTAAAACGATGTATCCCGTTATTTTGAGCCGGAATACAAGTTTTCGCGCAGTTCTGAGAGAACAAGTTTACACCTTTCTCTCGTCTACTATTCGGCGACTTGTAAAATCGATGCTCGTGAATATTGCTAGTTTCGACCTAAAACGATGTATCCCGTTGTTTTGAGCCGGAATACAAGTTTTCGCGCAGTTCTGAGAGAAAAAGTTTACACCTTTCTCTCGTCTACTCTTCGACGACTTGGAAAATCGATGCTGGTGAATCTTGCTAGTTACGATCTAAAACGATGTACCCTGTTGTTTTGAGCCGGTATACAAGTTTTCGCGCAGTTCTGAGAGAAAAAGTTTACACCTTTCTCTCGTGGACTCTCCGAAGACTTGTAAAATCAATGCTCGTGAATCTTGCTAGTTACGATCTAAAACGATGTAACCCGTTGTTTTGAGCCGGAATACAAGTTTTCGTGCAGTTCTGAGAGAAAAAGTTTACACCTTTCTCTTGTCTACTCTCGACGACTGGTAAAATCGATGCTCGTGAATCTTGCTAGTTTCGACCTAAAACGATGTATCGCGTTGTTTTGAGCCGGAATACAAGTTTTCGCGCAGTTCTGAGAGAAAAAGTTTACACCTTTCTCTCGTGTACTCTTTGACGACTTGTAAAATCGATGCTCGTGAATCTTGCTAGTTTCGATCTACAACTATGTATCTCGTTGTTTTGAGCTGGAATAGAAGTTTTCGCGCAGTTCTGAGAGAAAACGTTTACACCTTTCTCTCGTCTACTATTCGACGACTTGTAAAATCGATGCTCGTGAATCTTGCTACTTTCGATCTAAAACGATATATCCCGTTATTTTGAGCCGGAATACAAGTTTTCGCGCAGTTCTGAGAGAAAAAGTTTACACCTTTCTCTCGTCTACTATTCGACGACTTGAAAAATCGATGCTCGTGAATATTGCTAGTTTCGACCTAAAACGATGTATCCCGTTGTTTGAGCCGGATTACAAGTCTTGGCGCAGTTCTGAGAGAAAAAGTTTACACCTTTCTCTCGTCTACTCTTCGACGACTTGTAAAATCGATGCTCGTGAATCTTGCTGGTTTCGATCTAAAACGATGTATCCCGTTTTTTTTTGAGCCGGTATACAAGTTTTCGCGCAGTTCTGAGAGAAAAAGTTTAGACCTTTCTCTCGTCTACTCTTCGACGACTTGTAATATCGATGCTCGTGAATCCTGCTAGTTTCGATCTAAAACGATGTATCTCGTTGTTTTGAGCTGGAATAGAAGTTTTCGCACAGTTCTGAGAGAAAAAGTTTACACCTTTCTCTCGTCTACTCTTCGAGGACTTGTAAAATCGATGCTCCTGAATCTTGCTAGTTTCGATCTACAACGATGTATCTCGTTGTTTTGAGCTGGAATAGAAGTTTTCGCGCAGTTCTGAGAGAAAAAGTTTACACCTTTCTCTCGTCTACTCTTCGAGGACTTGTAAAATCGATGCTCGTGAATCTTGCTAGTTTCGATCTACAACGATGTATCTCGTTGTTTTGAGCTGGAATAGAAGTTTTCGCGCAGTTCTGAGAGAAAAAGTTTACACCTTTCTCTCGTCTAATCTTCGACGACTTGTAAAATCGATGCTCGTGAATCTTGCTAGTTTCGATCTACAACGATGTATCTCGTTTTTTGAGCTGGAATAGAAGTTTTCGCGCAGTTCTGAGAGAAAAATTTTACACCTTTCTCTCGTCTACTCTTCGAGGACTTGTAAAATCGATGCTCGTGAATCTTGCTAGTTTCGATCTAAAACGATGTATCCTTTTGTTTTGAGCCGGAATACAAGTTTTCGCGCAGTTCTGAGAGAAAAAGTTTACACCTTTCTCTCTTCTACTCTTCGAAGACTTGTAAAATCGATGCTCGTGAGTCTTGCTAGTTTCGATCTAAAACGATGTATCCCGTTTTTTGAGCCGGAATACCACTTTTCGCGCAGTTCTGAGAGAAAAAGTTTACACCTTTCTCTCGTCTACTCTTCAAGGACTTGTAAAATCGATGCTCCTGAATCTTGCTAGTTTCGATCTACAACGATGTACCCCGTTGTTTTGAGCCGGAATACAAGTTTTCGTGCAGTTCTGAGAGAAAACGTTTACACCTTTCTCTCGTCTACTCTTCGACGACTTGTAAAATCGATGCTCGTGAATCTTGCTACTTTCGATCTAAAACGATATATCCCGTTGTTTAGAGCCAGAATACAAGTTTTCGCGCAGTTCTGAGAGAAAAAGTTTAGACCTTTCTCTCGTCTACTCTTCGACGACTTGTAATATCGATGCTCGTGAATCCTGCTAGTTTCGATCTAAAACGATGTATCTCGTTGTTTTGAGCTGGAATAGAAGTTTTCGCACAGTTCTCAGAGAAAAAGTTTACACCTTTCTCTCGTCTACTCTTCGAGGACTTGTAAAATCGATGCTCGTGAATCTTGCTAGTTTCGATCTACAACGATGTATCTCGTTGTTTTGAGCTGGAATAGAAGTTTTCGCGCAGTTCTGAGAGAAAAAGTTTACACCTTTCTCTCGTCTACTCTTCGAGGACTTGTAAAATCGATGCTCGTGAATCTTGCTAGTTTCGATCTACAACGATGTATCTCGTTGTTTTGAGCTGGAATAGAAGTTTTCGCGCAGTTCTGAGAGAAAAAGTTTACACCTTTCTCTCGTCTAATCTTCGACGACTTGTAAAATCGATGCTCGTGAATCTTGCTAGTTTCGATCTACAACGATGTATCTCGTTGTTTTGAGCTGGAATAGAAGTTTTCGCGCAGTTCTGAGAGAAAAAGTTTACACCTTTCTCTCGTCTACTCTTCGAGGACATGTAAAATCGATGCTCGTGAATCTTGCTAGTTTCGATCTAAAACGATGTATCCTGTTGTTTTGAGCCGGAATACAAGTTTTCGCGCAGTTCTGAGAGAAAAAGTTTACACCTTTCTCTCGTCTACTATTCGACGACTTGTAAAATCGATGCTCGTGAATATTGCTAGTTTCGACCTAGAACGATGTATCCCGTTGTTTTTAGCCGGAATACAAGTTTTCGCGCAGTTCTGAGAGAAAAAGCTTACACCTTTCTCTCGTGGACTCTCCGACGACTTGTAAAATCGATGCTCGTGAATCTTGCTAGTTACGATCTAAAACGATGTACCCTGTTGTTTTGAGCCGGTATACAAGTTTTCGCGCAGTTCTGAGAGAAAAAGTTTACACCTTTCTCTCGTGGACTCTCCGACGACTTGTAAAATCAATGCTCGTGAATCTTGCTAGTTACGATCTAAAACGATGTAACCCGTTGTTTTGAGCCGGAATACAAGTTTTCGTGCAGATCTGAGAGAAAAAGTTTACACCTTTCTCTCGTCTACTCTTCGAAGACTTGCAAAATCGATGCTCGTGATTCTTGCTAGTTTCGATCTAAAACGATGTATCCCGTTTTTTTGAGCCGGAATACAACTTTTCGCGCAGTTCTGAGAGAAAAAGTTTTCGCCTTTCTCTCGTCTACTCTTCGAGGACTTGTAAAATTGATGCTAGTGAATCTTGCTAGTTTCAATCTAAAACGATGAATCCCGTTGTTTTGAGCCGGAATACAAGTTTTTGCGCTGTTCTGAGAAAAAGTTCACATCTTTCTCTCGTCTAGTATTCGACAACTTGTAAAATCGATGCTCGTGAATCTTGCTAGTTTCGAGCTAAAACAATGTATACCGTTGTTTTGAGCAGGAATACAAGTTTTCGCGCAGTTCTAAGAGAAAAAGTTTCCACCTTTCTCTCGAGTACTCTTCGACGACTTGTAAAATCGATGCTCGTGAATCTTGCTAGTTTCGATCTAAAACGATGTATCCCGTTGTTTTGAGCCGGATTACAAGTTTTGGCGCAGTTCTGAGAGAAAAAGTTTATACCTTTCTCTCGTCTACTCTTCGACGACTTGTAAAATCGATGCTCGTGAATCTTGCTGGTTTCGATCTAAAACGATGTATCCCGTTGTTTTGAGCCGGAATACAAGCTTTCGCGCAGTTCTGAGAGAAAAAGTTTACACCTTTCTCTCGTATACTCTTCGACGACTTGTAAAATTTATGCTCGTGAATCTTGCTAGTTTCGATCTAAAACGATGTATCCCGTTTTTTTTGAGCCGGTATACAAGTTTTCGCGCAGTTCTGAGAGAAAAAGTTTACACCTTTCTCTCGTGTACTCTTCGACGACGTGTAAAATCGATGCTCGTGAATCTTGCTAGTTTCGATCTAAAACGATGTATCCCGTTGTTTTGAGCCAGAATACAAGTTTTCGCGCAGTTCTGAGAGAAAAAGTTTAGACCTTTCTCTCGTCTACTCTTCGACGACTTGTAATATCGATGCTCGTGAATCCTGCTAGTTTCGATCTAAAACGATGTATCTCGTTGTTTTGAGCTGGAATAGAAGATTTCGCACAGTTCTGAGAGAAAAAGTTTACACCTTTCTCTCGTCTACTCTTCGAGGTCTTGTAAAATCGATGCTCGTGAATCTTGCTAGTTTCGATCTACAACGATGTATCTCGTTGTTTTGAGCTGGAATAGAAGTTTTCGCGCAGTTCTGAGAGAAAAAGTTTACACCTTTCTCTCGTCTACTCTTCGAGGACTTGTAAAATCGATGCTCGTGAATCTTGCTAGTTTCGATCTACAACGATGTATCTCGTTGTTTTGAGCTGGAATAGAAGTTTTCGCGCAGTTCTGAGAGAAAAAGTTTACACCTTTCTCTCGTCTAATCTTCGACGACTTGTAAAATCGATGCTCGTGAATCTTGCTAGTTTCGATCTACAACGATGTATCTCGTTGTTTTGAGCTGGAATAGAAGTTTTCGCGCAGTTCTGAGAGAAAAAGTTTACACCTTTCTCTCGTCTACTCTTCGAGGACTTGTAAAATCGATGCTCGTGAATCTTGCTACTTTCGATCTAAAACGATATATCCCGTTATTTTGAGCCGGAATACAAGTTTTCGCGCAGTTCTGAGAGAAAAAGTTTACACCTTTCTCTCGTCTACTATTCGGTGACTTGTAAAATCGATGCTCGTGAATATTGCTAGTTTCGACCTAAAACGATGTATCCCGTTGTTTTGAGCCGGAATACAAGTTTTCGCGCAGTTCTGAGAGAAAAAGTTTACACCTTTCTCTCGTCTACTCTTCGACGACTTGTAAAATCGATGCTCCTGAATCTTGCTAGTTTCGATCTAAAACGATGTATCCTGTTGTTTTGAGCCGGAATACAAGTTTTCGCGCAGTTCTGAGAGAAAAAGTTTACACCTTTCTCTCGTCTAATCTTCGAAGACTTGTAAAATCGATGCTTGTGATTCTTGCTAGTTTCGATCTAAAACGATGTATCCCGTTTTTTTTGAGCCGGAATACAACTTTTCGCGCAGTTCTGAGAGAAAAAGTTTACACCTTTCTCTCGTCTACTATTCGACGACTTGTAAAATCGATGCTCGTGAATATTGCTAGTTTCGACCTAGAACGATGTATCCCGTTGTTTTTAGCCGGAATACAAGTTTTCGCTCAGTTCTGAGAGAAAAAGTTTACACCTTTCTCTCGTGGACTCTCCGACGACTTGTAAAATCGATGCTGGTGAATCTTGCTAGTTACGATCTAAAACGATGTACCCTGTTGTTTTGAGCCGGTATACAAGTTTTCGCGCAGTTCTGAGAGAAAAAGTTTACACCTTTCTCTCGTGGACTCTCCGAAGACTTGTAAAATCAATGCTCGTGAATCTTGCTAGTTACAATCTAAAACGATGTAACCCGTTGTTTTGAGCCGGAATACAAGTTTTCGTGCAGTTCTGAGAGAAAAAGTTTACACCTTTCTCTCGTGTACTCTTTGACGAATTGTAAAATCGATGCTCGTGAATCTTGCTAGTTTCGATCTAAAACGATATATCCCGTTGTTTAGAGCCAGAATACAAGTTTTCGCGCAGTTCTGAGAGAAAAAGTTTAGACCTTTCTCTCGTCTACTCTTCGACGACTTGTAATATCGATGCTCGTGAATCCTGCTAGTTTCGATCTAAAACGATGTATCTCGTTGTTTTGAGCTGGAATAGAAGTTTTCGCACAGTTCTCAGAGAAAAAGTTTAGACCTTTCTCTCGTCTACTCTTCGAGGACTTGTAAAATCGATGCTCGTGAATCTTGCTAGTTTCGATCTACAACGATGTATCTCGTTGTTTTGAGCTGGAATAGAAGTTTTCGCGCAGTTCTGAGAGAAAAAGTTTACACCTTTCTCTCGTCTAATCTTCGACGACTTGTAAAATCGATGCTCGTGAATCTTGCTAGTTTCGATCTACAACGATGTATCTCGTTGTTTTGAGCTGGAATAGAAGTTTTCGCGCAGTTCTGAGAGAAAAAGTTTACACCTTTCTCTCGTCTACTCTTCGAGGACTTGTAAAATCGATGCTCGTGAATCTTGCTAGTTTCGATCTAAAACGATGTATCCTGTTGTTTTGAGCCGGAATACAAGTTTTCGCGCAGTTCTGAGAGAAAAAGATTACACCTTTCTCTCGTCTACTATTCGACGACTTGTAAAATCGATGCTCGTGAATATTGCTAGTTTCGACCTAGAACGATGTATCCCGTTGTTTTTAGCCGGAATACAAGTTTTCGCGCAGTTCTGAGAGAAAAAGCTTACACCTTTCTCTCGTGGACTCTCCGACGACTTGTAAAATCGATGCTCGTGAATCTTGCTAGTTACGATCTAAAACGATGTACCCTGTTGTTTTGAGCCGGTATACAAGTTTTCGCGCAGTTCTGAGAGAAAAAGTTTACACCTTTCTCTCGTGGACTCTCCGACGACTTGTAAAATCAATGCTCGTGAATCTTGCTTGTTACGATCTAAAACGATGTAACCCGTTGTTTTGAGCCGGAATACAAGTTTTCGTGCAGATCTGAGAGAAAAAGTTTACACCTTTCTCTCGTCTACTCTTCGAAGACTTGCAAAATCGATGCTCGTGATTCTTGCTAGTTTCGATCTAAAACGATGTATCCCGTTTTTTTTAGCCGGAATACAACTTTTCGCGCAGTTCTGAGAGAAAAAGTTTTCACCTTTCTCTCGTCTACTCTTCGAGGACTTGTAAAATTGATGCTAGTGAATCTTGCTAGTTTCAATCTAAAACGATGAATCCCGTTGTTTTGAGCGGGAATACAAGTTTTTGCGCTGTTCTGAGAAAAAGTTCACATCTTTCTCTCGTCTAGTATTCGACAACTTGTAAAATCGATGCTCGTGAATCTTGCTAGTTTCGAGCTAAAACAATGTATACCGTTGTTTTGAGCAGGAATACAAGTTTTCGCGCAGTTCTAAGAGAAAAAGTTTCCACCTTTCTCTCGAGTACTCTTCGACGACTTGTAAAATCGATGCTCGTGAATCTTGCTAGTTTCGATCTAAAACGATGTATCCCGTTGTTTTGAGCCGGATTACAAGTTTTGGCGCAGTTCTGAGAGAAAAAGTTTATACCTTTCTCTCGTCTACTCTTCGACGACTTGTAAAATCGATGCTCGTGAATCTTGCTGGTTTCGATCTAAAACGATGTATCCCGTTGTTTTGAGCCGGAATACAAGCTTTCGCGCAGTTCTGAGAGAAAAAGTTTACACCTTTCTCTCGTATACTCTTCGACGACTTGTAAAATTTATGCTCGTGAATCTTGCTAGTTTCGATCTAAAGCGATGTATCCCGTTTTTTTTGAGCCGGTATACAAGTTTTCGCGCAGTTCTGAGAGAAAAAGTTTACACCTTTCTCTCGTGTACTCTTCGACGACGTGTAAAATCGATGCTCGTGAATCTTGCTAGTTTCGATCTAAAACGATGTATCCCGTTGTTTTGAGCCAGAATACAAGTTTTCGCGCAGTTCTGAGAGAAAAAGTTTAGACCTTTCTCTCGTCTACTCTTCGACGACTTGTAATATCGATGCTCGTGAATCTTGCTAGTTTCGATCTACAACGATGTATCTCGTTGTTTTGAGCTGGAATAGAAGTTTTCGCGCAGTTCTGAGAGAAAAAGTTTACACCTTTCTCTCGTCTAATCTTCGACGACTTGTAAAATCGATGCTCGTGAATCTTGCTAGTTTCGATCTACAACGATGTATCTCGTTGTTTTGAGCTGGAATAGAAGTTTTCGCGCAGTTCTGAGAGAAAAAGTTTACACCTTTCTCTCGTCTACTCTTCGAGGACTTGTAAAATCGATGCTCGTGAATCTTGCTAGTTTCGATCTAAAACGATGTATCCTGTTGTTTTGAGCCGGAATACAAGTTTTCGCGCAGTTCTGAGAGAAAAAGTTTACACCTTTCTCTCTTCTACTCTTCGAAGACTTGTAAAATCGATGCTCGTGAGTCTTGCTAGTTTCGATCTAAAACGATGTATCCCGTTTTTTGAGCCGGAATACCACTTTTCGCGCAGTTCTGAGAGAAAACGTTTACACCTTTCTCTCGTCTACTCTTCGACGACTTGTAAAATCGATGCTCGTGAATCTTGCTACTTTCGATCTAAAACGATATATCCCGTTGTTTTGAGCCGGAATACCACTTTTCGCGCAGTTCTGAGAGAAAAAGTTTACACCTTTCTCTCGTCTACTCTTCAAGGACTTGTAAAATCGATGCTCGTGAATCTTGCTACTTTCGATCTAAAACGATATATCCCGTTATTTTTAGCTGGAATAGAAGTTTTCGCGCAGTTCTGAGAGAAAAAGTTTACACCTTTCTCTCGTCTACTATTCGACGACTTGTAAAATCGATGCTCGTGAATATTGCTAGTTTCGACCTAGAACGATGTATCCCGTTGTTTTTAGCCGGAATACAAGTTTTCGCGCAGTTCTGAGAGAAAAAGTTTAGACCTTTCTCTCGTCTACTCTTCGACGACTTGTAATATCGATGCTCGTGAATCCTGCTAGTTTCGATCTAAAACGATGTATCTCGTTGTTTTGAGCTGGAATAGAAGATTTCGCACAGTTCTGAGAGAAAAAGTTTACACCTTTCTCTCGTCTACTCTTCGAGGTCTTGTAAAATCGATGCTCGTGAATCTTGCTAGTTTCGATCTACAACGATGTATCTCGTTGTTTTGAGCTGGAATAGAAGTTTTCGCGCAGTTCTGAGAGAAAAAGTTTACACCTTTCTCTCGTCTACTCTTCGAGGACTTGTAAAATCGATGCTCGTGAATCTTGCTAGTTTCGATCTACAACGATGTATCTCGTTGTTTTGAGCTGGAATAGAAGTTTTCGCGCAGTTCTGAGAGAAAAATTTTACACCTTTCTCTCGTCTAATCTTCGACGACTTGTAAAATCGATGCTCGTGAATCTTGCTAGTTTCGATCTACAACGATGTATCTCGTTGTTTTGAGCTGGAATAGAAGTTTTCGCGCAGTTCTGAGAGAAAAAGTTTACACCTTTCTCTCGTCTACTCTTCGAGGACTTGTAAAATCGATGCTCGTGAATCTTGCTACTTTCGATCTAAAACGATATATCGCGTTATTTTGAGCCGGAATACAAGTTTTCGCGCAGTTCTGAGAGAAAAAGTTTACACCTTTCTCTCGTCTACTATTCGGCGACTTGTAAAATCGATGCTCGTGAATATTGCTAGTTTCGACCTAAAACGATGTATCCCGTTGTTTTGAGCCGGAATACAAGTTTTCGCGCAGTTCTGAGAGAAAAAGTTTACACCTTTCTCTCGTCTACTCTTCGACGACTTGTAAAATCGATGCTCCTGAATCTTGCTAGTTTCGATCTAAAACGATGTATCCTGTTGTTTTGAGCCGGAATACAAGTTTTCGCGCAGTTCTGAGAGAAAAAGTTTACACCTTTCTCTCGTCTAATCTTCGAAGACTTGTAAAATCGATGCTTGTGATTCTTGCTAGTTTCGATCTAAAACGATGTATCCCGTTTTTTTGAGCCGGAATACAACTTTTCGCGCAGTTCTGAGAGAAAAAGTTTACACCTTTCTCTCGTCTAATCTTCGACGACTTGTAAAATCGATGCTCGTGAATCTTGCTAGTTTCGATCTACAACGATGTATCTCGTTGTTTTGAGCTGGAATAGAAGTTTTCGCGCAGTTCTGAGAGAAAAAGTTTACACCTTTCTCTTGTCTACTCTTCGAGGACTTGTAAAATCGATGCTCGTGAATATTGCTAGTTTCGACCTAGAACGATGTATCCCGTTGTTTTTAGCCGGAATACAAGTTTTCGCGCAGTTCTGAGAGAAAAAGCTTACACCTTTCTCTCGTGGACTCTCCGACGACTTGTAAAATCGATGCTCGTGAATCTTGCTAGTTACGATCTAAAACGATGTACCCTGTTGTTTTGAGCCGGTATACAAGTTTCCGCGCAGTTCTGAGAGAAAACGTTTACACCTTTCTCTCGTGGACTCTCCGACGACTTGTAAAATCAATGCTCGTGAATCTTGCTAGTTACGATCTAAAACGATGTAACCCGTTGTTTTGAGCCGGAATACAAGTTTTCGTGCAGATCTGAGAGAAAAAGTTTACACCTTTCTCTCGTCTACTCTTCGAAGACTTGCAAAATCGATGCTCGTGATTCTTGCTAGTTTCGATCTAAAACGATGTATCCCGTTTTTTTGAGCCGGAATACAACTTTTCGCGCAGTTCTGAGAGAAAAAGTTTTCGCCTTTCTCTCGTCTACTCTTCGAGGACTTGTAAAATTGATGCTAGTGAATCTTGCTAGTTTCAATCTAAAACGATGAATCCCGTTGTTTTGAGCCGGAATACAAGTTTTTGCGCTGTTCTGAGAAAAAGTTCACATCTTTCTCTCGTCTAGTATTCGACAACTTGTAAAATCGATGCTCGTGAATCTTGCTAGTTTCGAGCTAAAACAATGTATACCGTTGTTTTGAGCAGGAATACAAGTTTTCGCGCAGTTCTAAGAGAAAAAGTTTCCACCTTTCTCTCGAGTACTCTTCGACGACTTGTAAAATCGATGCTCGTGAATCTTGCTAGTTTCGATCTAAAACGATGTATCCCGTTGTTTTGAGCCGGATTACAAGTTTTGGCGCAGTTCTGAGAGAAAAAGTTTATACCTTTCTCTCGTCTACTCTTCGACGACTTGTAAAATCGATGCTCGTGAATCTTGCTGGTTTCGATCTAAAACGATGTATCCCGTTGTTTTGAGCCGGAATACAAGCTTTCGCGCAGTTCTGAGAGAAAAAGTTTACACCTTTCTCTCGTATACTCTTCGACGACTTGTAAAATTTATGCTCGTGAATCTTGCTAGTTTCGATCTAAAACGATGTATCCCGTTTTTTTTGAGCCGGTATACAAGTTTTCGCGCAGTTCTGAGAGAAAAAGTTTACACCTTTCTCTCGTGTACTCTTCGACGACGTGTAAAATCGATGCTCGTGAATCTTGCTAGTTTCGATCTAAAACGATGTATCCCGTTGTTTTGAGCCAGAATACAAGTTTTCGCGCAGTTCTGAGAGAAAAAGTTTAGACCTTTCTCTCGTCTACTCTTCGACGACTTGTAATATCGATGCTCGTGAATCCTGCTAGTTTCGATCTAAAACGATGTATCTCGTTGTTTTGAGCTGGAATAGAAGTTTTCGCACAGTTCTGAGAGAAAAAGTTTACACCTTTCTCTCGTCTACTCTTCGAGGACTTGTAAAATCGATGCTCGTGAATCTTGCTAGTTTCGATCTACAACGATGTATCTCGTTGTTTTGAGCTGGAATAGAAGTTTTCGCGCAGTTCTGAGAGAAAAAGTTTACACCTTTCGTCTACTCTTCGAGGACTTGTAAAATCGATGCTCGTGAATCTTGCTAGTTTCGATCTACAACGATGTATCTCGTTGTTTTGAGCTGGAATAGATGTTTTCGCGCAGTTCTGAGAGAAAAAGTTTACACCTTTCTCTCGTCTAATCTTCGACGACTTGTAAAATCGATGCTCGTGAATCTTGCTAGTTTCGATCTACAACGATGTATCTCGTTGTTTTGAGCTGGAATAGAAGTTTTCGCGCAGTTCTGAGAGAAAAAGTTTACACCTTTCTCTCGTCTACTCTTCGAGGACTTGTAAAATCGATGCTCGTGAATCTTGCTAGTTTCGATCTAAAACGATGTATCCTGTTGTTTTGAGCCGGAATACAAGTTTTCGCGCAGTTCTGAGAGAAAAAGTTTACACCTTTCTCTCGTCTACAATTCGGGGACTTGTAAAATCGATGCTCGTGAATATTGCTAGTTTCGACCTAAAACGATGTATCCCGTTGTTTTGAGCCGGAATACAAGTTTTCGCGCAGTTCTGAGAGAAAAAGTTTACACCTTTCTCTCGTCTACTCTTCGACGACTTGTAAAGTCGATGCTCCTGAATCTTGCTAGTTTCGATCTAAAACGATGTATCCTGTTGTTTTGAGCCGGAATACAAGTTTTCGCGCAGTTCTGAGAGAAAAAGTTTACACCTTTCTCTCGTCTAATCTTCGAAGACTTGTAAAATCGATGCTTGTGATTCTTGCTAGTTTCGATCTAAAACGATGTATCCCGTTTTTTTGAGCCGGAATACAACTTTTCGCGCAGTTCTGAGAGAAAAAGTTTACACCTTTCTCTCGTCTACTATTCGACGACTTGTAAAATCGATGCTCGTGAATATTGCTAGTTTCGACCTAGAACGATGTATCCCGTTGTTTTTAGCCGGAATACAAGTTTTCGCTCAGTTCTGAGAGAAAAAGTTTACACCTTTCTCTCGTGGACTCTCCGACGACTTGTAAAATCGATGCTGGTGAATCTTGCTAGTTACGATCTAAAACGATGTACCCTGTTGTTTTGAGCCGGTATACAAGTTTTCGCGCAGTTCTGAGAGAAAAAGTTTACACCTTTCTCTCGTGGACTCTCCGAAGACTTGTAAAATCAATGCTCGTGAATCTTGCTAGTTACAATCTAAAACGATGTAACCCGTTGTTTTGAGCCGGAATACAAGTTTTCGTGCAGTTCTGAGAGAAAAAGTTTACACCTTTCTCTCGTGTACTCTTTGACGACTTGTAAAATCGATGCTCGTGAATCTTGCTAGTTTCGATCTAAAACGATATATCCCGTTGTTTAGAGCCAGAATACAAGTTTTCGCGCAGTTCTGAGAGAAAAAGTTTAGACCTTTCTCTCGTCTACTCTTCGACGACTTGTAATATCGATGCTCGTGAATCCTGCTAGTTTCGATCTAAAACGATGTATCTCGTTGTTTTGAGCTGGAATAGAAGTTTTCGCACAGTTCTCAGAGAAAAAGTTTACACCTTTCTCTCGTCTACTCTTCGAGGACTTGTAAAATCGATGCTCGTGAATCTTGCTAGTTTCGATCTACAACGATGTATCTCGTTGTTTTGAGCTGGAATAGAAGTTTTCGCGCAGTTCTGAGAGAAAAAGTTTACACCTTTCTCTCGTCTACTCTTCGAGGACTTGTAAAATCGATGCTCGTGAATCTTGCTAGTTTCGATCTACAACGATGTATCTCGTTGTTTTGAGCTGGAATAGAAGTTTTCGCGCAGTTCTGAGAGAAAAAGTTTACACCTTTCTCTCGTCTAATCTTCGACGACTTGTAAAATCGATGCTCGTGAATCTTGCTACTTTCGATCTAAAACGATATATCCCGTTATTTTTAGCTGGAATAGAAGTTTTCGCGCAGTTCTGAGAGAAAAAGTTTACACCTTTCTCTCGTCTACTATTCGACGACTTGTAAAATCGATGCTCGTGAATATTGCTAGTTTCGACCTAGAACGATGTATCCCGTTGTTTTTAGCCGGAATACAAGTTTTCGCTCAGTTCTGAGAGAAAAAGTTTACACCTTTCTCTCGTGGACTCTCCGACGACTTGTAAAATCGATGCTGGTGAATCTTGCTAGTTACGATCTAAAACGATGTACCCTGTTGTTTTGAGCCGGTATACAAGTTTTCGCGCAGTTCTGAGAGAAAAAGTTTACACCTTTCTCTCGTGGACTCTCCGAAGACTTGTAAAATCAATGCTCGTGAATCTTGCTAGTTACAATCTAAAACGATGTAACCCGTTGTTTTTAGCCGGAATACAAGTTTTCGCGCAGTTCTGAGAGAAAAAGCTTACACCTTTCTCTCGTGGACTCTCCGACGACTTGTAAAATCGATGCTCGTGAATCTTGCTAGTTACGATCTAAAACGATGTACCCTGTTGTTTTGAGCCGGTATACAAGTTTTCGCGCAGTTCTGAGAGAAAAAGTTTCCACCTTTCTCTCGTGGACTCTCCGACGACTTGTAAAATCAATGCTCGTGAATCTTGCTTGTTACGATCTAAAACGATGTAACCCGTTGTTTTGAGCCGGAATACAAGTTTTCGTGCAGATCTGAGAGAAAAAGTTTACACCTTTCTCTCGTCTACTCTTCGAAGACTTGCAAAATCGATGCTCGTGATTCTTGCTAGTTTCGATCTAAAACGATGTATCCCGTTTTTTGAGCCGGAATACCACTTTTCGCGCAGTTCTGAGAGAAAACGTTTACACCTTTCTCTCGTCTACTCTTCGACGACTTGTAAAATCGATGCTCGTGAATCTTGCTACTTTCGATCTAAAACGATATATCCCGTTGTTTTGAGCCGGAATACCACTTTTCGCGCAGTTCTGAGAGAAAAAGTTTACACCTTTCTCTCGTCTACTCTTCAAGGACTTGTAAAATCGATGCTCGTGAATCTTGCTACTTTCGATCTAAAACGATATATCCCGTTATTTTTAGCTGGAATAGAAGTTTTCGCGCAGTTCTGAGAGAAAAAGTTTACACCTTTCTCTCGTCTACTATTCGACGACTTGTAAAATCGATGCTCGTGAATATTGCTAGTTTCGACCTAGAACGATGTATCCCGTTGTTTTTAGCCGGAATACAAGTTTTCGCGCAGTTCTGAGAGAAAAAGTTTAGACCTTTCTCTCGTCTACTCTTCGACGACTTGTAATATCGATGCTCGTGAATCCTGCTAGTTTCGATCTAAAACGATGTATCTCGTTGTTTTGAGCTGGAATAGAAGATTTCGCACAGTTCTGAGAGAAAAAGTTTACACCTTTCTCTCGTCTACTCTTCGAGGTCTTGTAAAATCGATGCTCGTGAATCTTGCTAGTTTCGATCTACAACGATGTATCTCGTTGTTTTGAGCTGGAATAGAAGTTTTCGCGCAGTTCTGAGAGAAAAAGTTTACACCTTTCTCTCGTCTACTCTTCGAGGACTTGTAAAATCGATGCTCGTGAATCTTGCTAGTTTCGATCTACAACGATGTATCTCGTTGTTTTGAGCTGGAATAGAAGTTTTCGCGCAGTTCTGAGAGAAAAAGTTTACACCTTTCTCTCGTCTAATCTTCGACGACTTGTAAAATCGATGCTCGTGAATCTTGCTAGTTTCGATCTACAACGATGTATCTCGTTGTTTTGAGCTGGAATAGAAGTTTTCGCGCAGTTCTGAGAGAAAAAGTTTACACCTTTCTCTCGTCTACTCTTCGAGGACTTGTAAAATCGATGCTCGTGAATCTTGCTACTTTCGATCTAAAACGATATATCCCGTTATTTTGAGCCGGAATACAAGTTTTCGCGCAGTTCTGAGAGAAAAAGTTTACACCTTTCTCTCGTCTACTATTCGGCGACTTGTAAAATCGATGCTCGTGAATATTGCTAGTTTCGACCTAAAACGATGTATCCCGTTGTTTTGAGCCGGAATACAAGTTTTCGCGCAGTTCTGAGAGAAAAAGTTTACACCTTTCTCTCGTCTACTCTTCGACGACTTGTAAAATCGATGCTCCTGAATCTTGCTAGTTTCGATCTAAAACGATGTATCCTGTTGTTTTGAGCCGGAATACAAGTTTTCGCGCAGTTCTGAGAGAAAAAGTTTACACCTTTCTCTCGTCTAATCTTCGAAGACTTGTAAAATCGATGCTTGTGATTCTTGCTAGTTTTGATCTAAAACGATGTATCCCGTTTTTTTGAGCCGGAATACAACTTTTCGCGCAGTTCTGAGAGAAAAAGTTTACACCTTTCTCTCGTCTACTATTCGACGACTTGTAAAATCGATGCTCGTGAATATTGCTAGTTTCGACCTAGAACGATGTATCCCGTTGTTTTTAGCCGGAATACAAGTTTTCGCTCAGTTCTGAGAGAAAAAGTTTACACCTTTCTCTCGTGGACTCTCCGACGACTTGTAAAATCGATGCTGGTGAATCTTGCTAGTTCCGATCTAAAACGATGTACCCTGTTGTTTTGAGCCGGTATACAAGTTTTCGCGCAGTTCTGAGAGAAAAAGTTTACACCTTTCTCTCTTCTACTCTTCGAAGACTTGTAAAATCGATGCTCGTGAGTCTTGCTAGTTTCGATCTAAAACGATGTATCCCGTTTTTTGAGCCGGAATACCACTTTTCGCGCAGTTCTGAGAGAAAAAGTTTACACCTTTCTCTCGTCTACTCTTCGAGGACTTGTAAAATCGATGCTCCTGAATCTTGCTAGTTCCATTCTACAACGATGTATCTCGTTGTTTTGAGCTGGAATAGAAGTTTTCGCGCAGTTCTGAGAGAAAAAGTTTACACCTTTCTCTCGTCTACTCTTCGAGGACTTGTAAAATCGATGCTCGTGAATCTTGCTAGTTTGGATCTAATACGATGTACCCCGTTGTTTTGAGCCGGAATACAAGTTTTCGTGCAGTTCTGAGAGAAAACGTTTACACCTTTCTCTCGTCTACTCTTCGACGACTTGTAATATCGATGCTGGTGAATCCTGCTAGTTTCGATCTAAAACGATGTATCTCGTTGTTTTGAGCTGGAATACAAGTTTTCGCGCAGTTCTGAGAGAAAAAGTTTACACCTTTCTCTCGTCTAATCTTCGAAGACTTGTAAAATCGATGCTTGTGATTCTTGCTAGTTTCGATCTAAAACGATGTATCCCGTTTTTTTGAGCCGGAATACAACTTTTCGCGCAGTTCTGAGAGAAAAAGTTTACACCTTTCTCTCGTCTACTATTCGACGACTTGTAAAATCGATGCTCGTGAATATTGCTAGTTTCGACCTAGAACGATGTATCCCGTTGTTTTTAGCCGGAATACAAGTTTTCGCTCAGTTCTGAGAGAAAAAGTTTACACCTTTCTCTCGTGGACTCTCCGACGACTTGTAAAATCGATGCTGGTGAATCTTGCTAGTTACGATCTAAAACGATGTACCCTGTTGTTTTGAGCCGGTATACAAGTTTTCGCGCAGTTCTGAGAGAAAAAGTTTACACCTTTCTCTCGTGGACTCTCCGAAGACTTGTAAAATCAATGCTCGTGAATCTTGCTAGTTACAATCTAAAACGATGTAACCCGTTGTTTTGAGCCGGAATACAAGTTTTCGTGCAGTTCTGAGAGAAAAAGTTTACACCTTTCTCTCGTGTACTCTTTGACGACTTGTAAAATCGATGCTCGTGAATCTTGCTAGTTTCGATCTAAAACGATATATCCCGTTGTTTAGAGCCAGAATACAAGTTTTCGCGCAGTTCTGAGAGAAAAAGTTTAGACCTTTCTCTCGTCTACTCTTCGACGACTTGTAATATCGATGCTCGTGAATCCTGCTAGTTTCGATCTAAAACGATGTATCTCGTTGTTTTGAGCTGGAATAGAAGTTTTCGCACAGTTCTCAGAGAAAAAGTTTACACCTTTCTCTCGTCTACTCTTCGAGGACTTGTAAAATCGATGCTCGTGAATCTTGCTAGTTTCGATCTACAACGATGTATCTCGTTGTTTTGAGCTGGAATAGAAGTTTTCGCGCAGTTCTGAGAGAAAAAGTTTACACCTTTCTCTCGTCTACTCTTCGAGGACTTGTAAAATCGATGCTCGTGAATCTTGCTAGTTTCGATCTACAACGATGTATCTCGTTGTTTTGAGCTGGAATAGAAGTTTTCGCGCAGTTCTGAGAGAAAAAGTTTACACCTTTCTCTCGTCTAATCTTCGACGACTTGTAAAATCGATGCTCGTGAATCTTGCTACTTTCGATCTAAAACGATATATCCCGTTATTTTTAGCTGGAATAGAAGTTTTCGCGCAGTTCTGAGAGAAAAAGTTTACACCTTTCTCTCGTCTACTATTCGACGACTTGTAAAATCGATGCTCGTGAATATTGCTAGTTTCGACCTAGAACGATGTATCCCGTTGTTTTTAGCCGGAATACAAGTTTTCGCTCAGTTCTGAGAGAAAAAGTTTACACCTTTCTCTCGTGGACTCTCCGACGACTTGTAAAATCGATGCTGGTGAATCTTGCTAGTTACGATCTAAAACGATGTACCCTGTTGTTTTGAGCCGGTATACAAGTTTTCGCGCAGTTCTGAGAGAAAAAGTTTACACCTTTCTCTCGTGGACTCTCCGAAGACTTGTAAAATCAATGCTCGTGAATCTTGCTAGTTACAATCTAAAACGATGTAACCCGTTGTTTTTAGCCGGAATACAAGTTTTCGCGCAGTTCTGAGAGAAAAAGCTTACACCTTTCTCTCGTGGACTCTCCGACGACTTGTAAAATCGATGCTCGTGAATCTTGCTAGTTACGATCTAAAACGATGTACCCTGTTGTTTTGAGCCGGAATACAAGTTTTCGTGCAGATCTGAGAGAAAAAGTTTACACCTTTCTCTCGTCTACTCTTCGAAGACTTGCAAAATCGATGCTCGTGATTCTTGCTAGTTTCGATCTAAAACGATGTATCCCGTTTTTTGAGCCGGAATACCACTTTTCGCGCAGTTCTGAGAGAAAACGTTTACACCTTTCTCTCGTCTACTCTTCGACGACTTGTAAAATCGATGCTCGTGAATCTTGCTACTTTCGATCTAAAACGATATATCCCGTTGTTTTGAGCCGGAATACCACTTTTCGCGCAGTTCTGAGAGAAAAAGTTTACACCTTTCTCTCGTCTACTCTTCAAGGACTTGTAAAATCGATGCTCGTGAATCTTGCTACTTTCGATCTAAAACGATATATCCCGTTATTTTTAGCTGGAATAGAAGTTTTCGCGCAGTTCTGAGAGAAAAAGTTTACACCTTTCTCTCGTCTACTATTCGACGACTTGTAAAATCGATGCTCGTGAATATTGCTAGTTTCGACCTAGAACGATGTATCCCGTTGTTTTTAGCCGGAATACAAGTTTTCGCGCAGTTCTGAGAGAAAAAGTTTAGACCTTTCTCTCGTCTACTCTTCGACGACTTGTAATATCGATGCTCGTGAATCCTGCTAGTTTCGATCTAAAACGATGTATCTCGTTGTTTTGAGCTGGAATAGAAGATTTCGCACAGTTCTGAGAGAAAAAGTTTACACCTTTCTCTCGTCTACTCTTCGAGGTCTTGTAAAATCGATGCTCGTGAATCTTGCTAGTTTCGATCTACAACGATGTATCTCGTTGTTTTGAGCTGGAATAGAAGTTTTCGCGCAGTTCTGAGAGAAAAAGTTTACACCTTTCTCTCGTCTACTCTTCGAGGACTTGTAAAATCGATGCTCGTGAATCTTGCTAGTTTCGATCTACAACGATGTATCTCGTTGTTTTGAGCTGGAATAGAAGTTTTCGCGCAGTTCTGAGAGAAAAAGTTTACACCTTTCTCTCGTCTAATCTTCGACGACTTGTAAAATCGATGCTCGTGAATCTTGCTAGTTTCGATCTACAACGATGTATCTCGTTGTTTTGAGCTGGAATAGAAGTTTTCGCGCAGTTCTGAGAGAAAAAGTTTACACCTTTCTCTCGTCTACTCTTCGAGGACTTGTAAAATCGATGCTCGTGAATCTTGCTACTTTCGATCTAAAACGATATATCCCGTTATTTTGAGCCGGAATACAAGTTTTCGCGCAGTTCTGAGAGAAAAAGTTTACACCTTTCTCTCGTCTACTATTCGGCGACTTGTAAAATCGATGCTCGTGAATATTGCTAGTTTCGACCTAAAACGATGTATCCCGTTGTTTTGAGCCGGAATACAAGTTTTCGCGCAGTTCTGAGAGAAAAAGTTTACACCTTTCTCTCGTCTACTCTTCGACGACTTGTAAAATCGATGCTCCTGAATCTTGCTAGTTTCGATCTAAAACGATGTATCCTGTTGTTTTGAGCCGGAATACAAGTTTTCGCGCAGTTCTGAGAGAAAAAGTTTACACCTTTCTCTCGTCTAATCTTCGAAGACTTGTAAAATCGATGCTTGTGATTCTTGCTAGTTTTGATCTAAAACGATGTATCCCGTTTTTTTGAGCCGGAATACAACTTTTCGCGCAGTTCTGAGAGAAAAAGTTTACACCTTTCTCTCGTCTACTATTCGACGACTTGTAAAATCGATGCTCGTGAATATTGCTAGTTTCGACCTAGAACGATGTATCCCGTTGTTTTTAGCCGGAATACAAGTTTTCGCTCAGTTCTGAGAGAAAAAGTTTACACCTTTCTCTCGTGGACTCTCCGACGACTTGTAAAATCGATGCTGGTGAATCTTGCTAGTTCCGATCTAAAACGATGTACCCTGTTGTTTTGAGCCGGTATACAAGTTTTCGCGCAGTTCTGAGAGAAAAAGTTTACACCTTTCTCTCTTCTACTCTTCGAAGACTTGTAAAATCGATGCTCGTGAGTCTTGCTAGTTTCGATCTAAAACGATGTATCCCGTTTTTTGAGCCGGAATACCACTTTTCGCGCAGTTCTGAGAGAAAAAGTTTACACCTTTCTCTCGTCTACTCTTCGAGGACTTGTAAAATCGATGCTCCTGAATCTTGCTAGTTTCATTCTACAACGATGTATCTCGTTGTTTTGAGCTGGAATAGAAGTTTTCGCGCAGTTCTGAGAGAAAAAGTTTACACCTTTCTCTCGTCTACTCTTCGAGGACTTGTAAAATCGATGCTCGTGAATCTTGCTAGTTTGGATCTAATACGATGTACCCCGTTGTTTTGAGCCGGAATACAAGTTTTCGTGCAGTTCTGAGAGAAAACGTTTACACCTTTCTCTCGTCTACTCTTCGACGACTTGTAATATCGATGCTGGTGAATCCTGCTAGTTTCGATCTAAAACGATGTATCTCGTTGTTTTGAGCTGGAATAGAAGTTTTCGCACAGTTCTGAGAGAAAAAGTTTACACCTTTCTCTCGTCTACTCTTCGAGGACTTGTAAAATCGATGCTCGTGAATCTTGCTAGTTTCGATCTACAACGATGTATCTCGTTGTTTTGAGCTGGAATAGAAGTTTTCGCGCAGTTCTGAGAGAGAAAGTTTACACCTTTCTCTCGTCTACTCTTCGAGGACTTGTAAAATCGATGCTCGTGAATCTTGCTAGTTTCGATCTACAACGATGTATCTCGTTGTTTTGAGCTGGAATAGAAGTTTTCGCGCAGTTCTGAGAGAAAAAGTTTACACCTTTCTCTCGTCTAATCTTCGACGACTTGTAAAATCGATGCTCGTGAATATTGCTAGTTTCGACCTAAAAAGATGTATCCCGTTGTTTTGAGCCGGATTACAAGTCTTGGCGCAGTTCTGAGAGAAAAAGTTTACACCTTTCTCTCGTCTACTCTTCGAGGACTTGTAAAATCGATGCTCGTGAATCTTGCTAGTTTCGATCTACAACGATGTATCTCGTTGTTTTGAGCTGGAATAGAAGTTTTCGCGCAGTTCTGAGAGAAAAAGTTTACACCTTTCTCTCGTCTACTATTCGACGACTTGTAAAATCGATGCTCGTGAATATTGCTAGTTTCGACCTAAAACGATGTATCCCGTTGTTTTGAGCCGGATTACAAGTCTTGGCGCAGTTCTGAGAGAAAAAGTTTACACCTTTCTCTCGTCTACTCTTCGACGACTTGTAAAATCGATGCTCGTGAATCTTGCTGGTTTCGATCTAAAACGATGTATCCCGTTGTTTTGAGCCGGAATACAAGTTTTCGCGCAGTTCTGAGAGAAAAAGTTTACACCTTTCTCTCGTATACTCTTCGACGACTTGTAAAATCTATGCTCGTGAATCTTGCTAGTTTCAATTTAAAACGATGTATCCCGTTTTTTTTGAGCCGGTATACAAGTTTTCGCGCAGTTCTGAGAGAAAACGTTTACACCTTTCTCTCGTGTACTCTTCGACGACGTGTAAAATCGATGCTCGTGAATCTTGCTAGTTTCGATCTAAAACGATGTATCCCGTTGTTTTGAGCCAGAATACAAGTTTTCGCGCAGTTCTGAGAGAAAAAGTTTAGACCTTTCTCTCGTCTACTCTTCGACGACTTGTAATATCGATGCTCGTGAATCCTGCTAGTTTCGATCTAAAACGATGTATCTCGTTGTTTTGAGCTGGAATAGAAGTTTTCGCACAGTTCTGAGAGAAAAAGTTTACACCTTTCTCTCGTGGACTCTCCGACGACTTGTAAAATCGATGCTGGTGAATCTTGCTAGTTACGATCTAAAACGATGTACCCTGTTGTTTTGAGCCGGTATACAAGTTTTCGCGCAGTTCTGAGAGAAAAAGTTTACACCTTTCTCTCGTGGACTCTCCGGACTTGTAAAATCGATGCTCGTGAATCTTGCTAGTTTCGATCTACAACGATGTATCTCGTTGTTTTGAGCTGGAATAGAAGTTTTCGCGCAGTTCTGAGAGAAAAAGTTTACACCTTTCTCTCGTCTACTCTTCGAGGACTTGTAAAATCGATGCTCGTGAATCTTGCTACTTTCGATCTAAAACGATATATCCCGTTAATTTGAGCCGGAATACAAGTTTTCGCGCAGTTCTGAGAGAAAAAGTTTACACCTTTCTCTCGTCTACTATTCGGCGACTTGTAAAATCGATGCTCGTGAATATTGCTAGTTTCGACCTAAAACGATGTATCCCGTTGTTTTGAGCCGGAATACAAGTTTTCGCGCAGTTCTGAGAGAAAAAGTTTACACCTTTCTCTCGTCTACTCTTCGACGACTTGTAAAATCGATGCTCCTGAATCTTGCTAGTTTCGATCTAAAACGATGTATCCTGTTGTTTTGAGCCGGAATACAAGTTTTCGCGCAGTTCTGAGAGAAAAAGTTTACACCTTTCTCTCGTCTAATCTTCGAAGACTTGTAAAATCGATGCTTGTGATTCTTGCTAGTTTCGATCTAAAACGATGTATCCCGTTTTTTTGAGCCGGAATACAACTTTTCGCGCAGTTCTGAGAGAAAAAGTTTACACCTTTCTCTCGTCTACTATTCGACGACTTGTAAAATCGATGCTCGTGAATATTGCTAGTTTCGACCTAGAACGATGTATCCCGTTGTTTTTAGCCGGAATACAAGTTTTCGCGCAGTTCTGAGAGAAAAAGTTTACACCTTTCTCTCGTGGACTCTCCGAAGACTTGTAAAATCAATGCTCGTGAATCTTGCTAGTTACGATCTAAAACGATGTAACCCGTTGTTTTGAGCCGGAATACAAGTTTTCGTGCAGTTCTGAGAGAAAAAGTTTACACCTTTCTCTTGTCTACTCTCGACGACTGGTAAAATCGATGCTCGTGAATCTTGCTAGTTTCGATCTACAACGATGTATCTCGTTGTTTTGAGCTGGAATAGAAGTTTTCGCGCAGTTCTGAGAGAAAAAGTTTACACCTTTCTCTCGTCTACTCTTCGAGGACTTGTAAAATCGATGCTCGTGAATCTTGCTAGTTTGGATCTAATACGATGTACCCCGTTGTTTTGAGCCGGAATACAAGTTTTCGTGCAGTTCTGAGAGAAAACGTTTACACCTTTCTCTCGTCTACTCTTCGACGACTTGTAATATCGATGCTGGTGAATCCTGCTAGTTTCGATCTAAAACGATGTATCTCGTTGTTTTGAGCTGGAATAGAAGTTTTCGCACAGTTCTGAGAGAAAAAGTTTACACCTTTCTCTCGTCTACTCTTCGAGGACTTGTAAAATCGATGCTCGTGAATCTTGCTAGTTTCGATCTACAACGATGTATCTCGTTGTTTTGAGCTGGAATAGAAGTTTTCGCGCAGTTCTGAGAGAGAAAGTTTACACCTTTCTCTCGTCTACTCTTCGAGGACTTGTAAAATCGATGCTCGTGAATCTTGCTAGTTTCGATCTACAACGATGTATCTCGTTGTTTTGAGCTGGAATAGAAGTTTTCGCGCAGTTCTGAGAGAAAAAGTTTACACCTTTCTCTCGTCTAATCTTCGAAGACTTGTAAAATCGATGCTTGTGATTCTTGCTAGTTTCGATCTAAAACGATGTATCCCGTTTTTTTGAGCCGGAATACAACTTTTCGCGCAGTTCTGAGAGAAAAAGTTTACACCTTTCTCTCGTCTACTATTCGACGACTTGTAAAATCGATGCTCGTGAATATTGCTAGTTTCGACCTAGAACGATGTATCCCGATGTTTTTAGCCGGAATACAAGTTTTCGCGCAGTTCTGAGAGAAAAAGTTTACACCTTTCTCTCGTGGACTCTCCGACGACTTGTAAAATTGATGCTGGTGAATCTTGCTAGTTACGATCTAAAACGATGTACCCTGTTGTTTTGAGCCGGTATACAAGTTTTCGCGCAGTTCTGAGAGAAAAAGTTTACACCTTTCTCTCGTGGACTCTCCGAAGACTTGTAAAATCAATGCTCGTGAATCTTGCTAGTTACGATCTAAAACGATGTATCCTGTTGTTTTGAGCCGGAATACAAGTTTTCGCGCAGTTCTGAGAGAAAAAGTTTACACCTTTCTCTCGTCTACTATTCGACGACTTGTAAAATCGATGCTCGTGAATATTGCTAGTTTCGACCTAGAACGATGTATCCCGTTGTTTTTAGCCGGAATACAAGTTTTCGCGCAGTTCTGAGAGAAAAAGCTTACACCTTTCTCTCGTGGACTCTCCGACGACTTGTAAAATCGATGCTCGTGAATCTTGCTAGTTACGATCTAAAACGATGTACCCCGTTGTTTTGAGCCGGAATACAAGTTTTCGTGCAGTTCTGGGAGAAAACGTTTACACCTTTCTCTCGTCTACTCTTCGACGACTTGTAAAATCGATGCTCGTGAATCTTGCTACTTTCGATCTAAAACGATATATCCCGTTGTTTTGAGCCAGAATACAAGTTTTCGCGCAGTTCTGAGAGAAAAAGTTTAGACCTTTCTCTCGTCTACTCTTCGACGACTTGTAATATCGATGCTGGTGAATCCTGCTAGTTTCGACCTAGAACGATGTATCCCGTTGTTTTGAGCCGGAATACAAGTTTTCGCGCAGTTCTGAGAGAAAAAGTTTACACCTTTCTCTCGTCTACTCTTCGACGACTTGTAAAATCGATGCTCCTGAATCTTGCTAGTTTCGATCTAAAACGATGTATCCTGTTGTTTTGAGCCGGAATACAAGTTTTCGCGCAGTTCTGAGAGAAAAAGTTTACACCTTTCTCTCGTCTAATCTTCGAAGACTTGTAAAATCGATGCTTGTGATTCTTGCTAGTTTCGATCTAAAACGATGTATCCCGTTTTTTTGAGCCGGAATACAACTTTTCGCGCAGTTCTGAGAGAAAAAGTTTACACCTTTCTCTCGTCTACTATTCGACGACTTGTAAAATCGATGCTCGTGAATATTGCTAGTTTCGACCTAGAACGATGTATCCCGATGTTTTTAGCCGGAATACAAGTTTTCGCGCAGTTCTGAGAGAAAAAGTTTACACCTTTCTCTCGTGGACTCTCCGACGACTTGTAAAATCGATGCTGGTGAATCTTGCTAGTTACGATCTAAAACGATGTACCCTGTTGTTTTGAGCCGGTATACAAGTTTTCGCGCAGTTCTGAGAGAAAAAGTTTACACCTTTCTCTCGTGGACTCTCCGAAGACTTGTAAAATCAATGCTCGTGAATCTTGCTAGTTACGATCTAAAACGATGTAACCCGTTGTTTTGAGCCGGAATACAAGTTTTCGTGCAGTTCTTAGAGAAAAAGTTTACACCTTTCTATTGTCTACTCTCGACGACTGGTAAAATCGATGCTCGTGAATCTTGCTAGTTTCGACCTAAAACGATGTATCGCGTTGTTTTGAGCCGGAATACAAGTTTTCGGGCAGTTCTAAGAGAAAAAGTTTACACCTTTCTCTCGTGTACTCTTTGACGACTTGTAAAATCGATGCTCGTGAATCTTGCTAGTTTCGATCTACAACGATGTATCTCGTTGTTTTGAGCTGGAATAGAAGTTTTCGCGCAGTTCTCAGAGAAAAAGTTTACACCTTTCTCTCGTCTACTATTCGACGACTTGTAAAATCGATGCTCGTGAATCTTGCTACTTTCGATCTAAAACGATATATCCCGTTATTTTGAGCCGGAATACAAGTTTTCGCGCAGTTCTGAGAGAAAAAGTTTACACCTTTCTCTCGTCTACTATTCGACGACTTGTAAAATCGATGCTCGTGAATATTGCTAGTTTCGACCTAAAACGATGTATCCCGTTGTTTTGAGCCGGATTACAAGTCTTGGCGCAGTTCTGAGAGAAAAAGTTTACACCTTTCTCTCGTCTACTCTTCGACGACTTGTAAAATCGATGCTCGTGAATCTTGCTGGTTTCGATCTAAAACGATGTATCCCGTTGTTTTGAGCCGGAATACAAGTTTTCGCGCAGTTCTGAGAGAAAAAGTTTACACCTTTCTCTCGTATACTCTTCGACGACTTGTAAAATCTATGCTCGTAAATCTTGCTAGTTTCGATTTAAAACGATGTATCCCGTTTTTTTTTTGAGCCGGTATACAAGTTTTCGCGCAGTTCTGAGAGAAAACGTTTACACCTTTCTCTCGTGTACTCTTCGACGACGTGTAAAATCGATGCTCGTGAATCTTGCTAGTTTCGATCTAAAACGATGTATCCCGTTGTTTTGAGCCAGAATACAAGTTTTCGCGCAGTTCTGAGAGAAAAAGTTTAGACCTTTCTCTCGTCTACACTTCGACGACTTGTAATATCGATGCTCGTGAATCCTGCTAGTTTCGATCTAAAACGATGTATCCCGTTTTTTGAGCCGGAATACCACTTTTCGCGCAGTTCTGAGAGAAAAAGTTTACACCTTTCTCTCGTCTACTCTTCAAGGACTTGTAAAATTGATGCTCGTGAATCTTGCTAGTTTGGATCTAATACGATGTACCCCGTTGTTTTGAGCCGGAATACAAGTTTTCGTGCAGTTCTGAGAGAAAACGTTTACACCTTTCTCTCGTCTACTCTTCGACGACTTGTAAAATCGATGCTCGTGAATCTTGCTACTTTCGATCTAAAACGATATATCTCGTTGTTTTGAGCTGGAATAGAAGTTTTCGCACAGTTCTGAGAGAAAAAGTTTACACCTTTCTCTCGTCTACTCTTCGAGGACTTGTAAAATCGATGCTCCTGAATCTTGCTAGTTTCATTCTACAACGATGTATCTCGTTGTTTTGAGCTGGAATAGAAGTTTTCGCGCAGTTCTGAGAGAAAAAGTTTACACCTTTCTCTCGTCTACTCTTCGAGGACTTGTAAAATCGATGCTCGTGAATCTTGCTAGTTTCGATCTACAACGATGTATCTCGTTGTTTTGAGCTGGAATAGAAGTTTTCGCGCAGTTCTAAGAGAAAAAGTTTACACCTTTCTCTCGTCTAATCTTCGACGACTTGTAAAATCGATGCTCGTGAATCTTGCTAGTTTCGATCTACAACGATGTATCTCGTTGTTTTGAGCTGGAATAGAAGTTTTCGCGCAGTTCTGAGAGAAAAAGTTTACACCTTTCTCTCGTCTACTCTTCGAGGACTTGTAAAATCGATGCTCGTGAATCTTGCTAGTTTCGATCTAAAACGATGTATCCTTTTGTTTTGAGCCGGAATACAAGTTTTCGCGCAGTTCTGAGAGAAAAAGTTTACACCTTTCTCTCTTCTACTCTTCGAAGACTTGTAAAATCGATGCTCGTGAGTCTTGCTAGTTTCGATCTAAAACGATGTATCCCGTTTTTTGAGCCGGAATACCACTTTTCGCGCAGTTCTGAGAGAAAAAGTTTACACCTTTCTCTCGTCTACTCTTCGAGGACTTGTAAAATCGATGCTCCTGAATCTTGCTAGTTTCATTCTACAACGATGTATCTCGTTGTTTTGAGCTGGAATAGAAGTTTTCGCGCAGTTCTGAGAGAAAAAGTTTACACCTTTCTCTCGTCTACTCTTCGAGGACTTGTAAAATCGATGCTCGTGAATCTTGCTAGTTTGGATCTAATACGATGTACCCCGTAGTTTTGAGCCGGAATACAAGTTTTCGTGCAGTTCTGAGAGAAAACGTTTACACCTTTCTCTCGTCTACTCTTCGACGACTTGTAATATCGATGCTGGTGAATCCTGCTAGTTTCGATCTAAAACGATGTATCTCGTTGTTTTGAGCTGGAATAGAAGTTTTCGCACAGTTCTGAGAGAAAAAGTTTACACCTTTCTCTCGTCTACTCTTCGAGGACTTGTAAAATCGATGCTCGTGAATCTTGCTAGTTTCGATCTACAACGATGTATCTCGTTGTTTTGAGCTGGAATAGAAGTTTTCGCGCAGTTCTGAGAGAGAAAGTTTACACCTTTCTCTCGTCTACTCTTCGAGGACTTGTAAAATCGATGCTCGTGAATCTTGCTAGTTTCGATCTACAACGATGTATCTCGTTGTTTTGAGCTGGAATAGAAGTTTTCGCGCAGTTCTGAGAGAAAAAGTTTACACCTTTCTCTCGTCTAATCTTCGACGACTTGTAAAATCGATGCTCGTGAATATTGCTAGTTTCGACCTAAAAAGATGTATCCCGTTGTTTTGAGCCGGATTACAAGTCTTGGCGCAGTTCTGAGAGAAAAAGTTTACACCTTTCTCTCGTCTACTCTTCGAGGACTTGTAAAATCGATGCTCGTGAATCTTGCTAGTTTCGATCTACAACGATGTATCTCGTTGTTTTGAGCTGGAATAGAAGTTTTCGCGCAGTTCTGAGAGAAAAAGTTTACACCTTTCTCTCGTCTACTATTCGACGACTTGTAAAATCGATGCTCGTGAATATTGCTAGTTTCGACCTAAAACGATGTATCCCGTTGTTTTGAGCCGGATTACAAGTCTTGGCGCAGTTCTGAGAGAAAAAGTTTACACCTTTCTCTCGTCTACTCTTCGACGACTTGTAAAATCGATGCTCGTGAATCTTGCTGGTTTCGATCTAAAACGATGTATCCCGTTGTTTTGAGCCGGAATACAAGTTTTCGCGCAGTTCTGAGAGAAAAAGTTTCCACCTTTCTCTCGTCTACTCTTCGACGACTTGTAAAATCGATGCTCGTGAATCTTGCTAGTTTTGATCTAAGACGATGTATCTCGTTTTTTTGAGCCGGAATACAAGTTTTCGCGCAGTTCTGAGAGAAAAAGTTTACACCTTTCTCTCGTCTACTATTCGACGACTTGTAAAATCGGTGCTCGTGAATATTGCTAGTTTCGACCTAAAACGATGTATCCCGTTGTTTTGAGCCGGAATACAAGTTTTCGCGCAGTTCTGAGAGAAAAAGTTTACACCTTTCTCTCGTCTACTCTTCGACGACTTGTAAAATCGATGCTCCTGAATCTTGCTAGTTTCGATCTAAAACGATGTATCCTGTTGTTTTGAGCCGGAATACAAGTTTTCGCGCAGTTCTGAGAGAAAAAGTTTACACCTTTCTCTCGTCTACTATTCGACGACTTGTAAAATCGATGCTCGTGAATATTGCTAGTTTCGACCTAGAACGATGTATCCCGATGTTTTTAGCCGGAATACAAGTTTTCGCGCAGTTCTGAGAGAAAAAGTTTACACCTTTCTCTCGTGGACTCTCCGACGACTTGTAAAATCGATGCTGGTGAATCTTGCTAGTTACGATCTAAAACGATGTACCCTGTTGTTTTGAGCCGGTATACAAGTTTTCGCGCAGTTCTGAGAGAAAAAGTTTACACCTTTCTCTCGTGGACTCTCCGAAGACTTGTAAAATCAATGCTCGTGAATCTTGCTAGTTACGATCTAAAACGATGTAACCCGTTGTTTTGAGCCGGAATACAAGTTTTCGTGCAGTTCTTAGAGAAAAAGTTTACACCTTTCTCTTGTCTACTCTCGACGACTGGTAAAATCGATGCTCGTGAATCTTGCTAGTTTCGACCTAAAACGATGTATCGCGTTGTTTTGAGCCGGAATACAAGTTTTCGGGCAGTTCTAAGAGAAAAAGTTTACACCTTTCTCTCGTGTACTCTTTGACGACTTGTAAAATCGATGCTCGTGAATCTTGCTAGTTTCGATCTACAACGATGTATCTCGTTGTTTTGAGCTGGAATAGAAGTTTTCGCGCAGTTCTGAGAGAAAAAGTTTACACCTTTCTCTCGTCTACTATTCGACGACTTGTAAAATCGATGCTCGTGAATCTTGCTACTTTCGATCTAAAACGATATATCCCGTTATTTTGAGCCGGAATACAAGTTTTCGCGCAGTTCTGAGAGAAAAAGTTTACACCTTTCTCTCGTCTACTATTCGACGACTTGTAAAATCGATGCTCGTGAATATTGCTAGTTTCGACCTAAAACGATGTATCCCGTTGTTTTGAGCCGGATTACAAGTCTTGGCGCAGTTCTGAGAGAAAAAGTTTACACCTTTCTCTCGTCTACTCTTCGACGACTTGTAAAATCGATGCTCGTGAATCTTGCTGGTTTCGATCTAAAACGATGTATCCCGTTGTTTTGAGCCGGAATACAAGTTTTCGCGCAGTTCTGAGAGAAAAAGTTTACACCTTTCTCTCGTATACTCTTCGACGACTTGTAAAATCTATGCTCGTAAATCTTGCTAGTTTCGATTTAAAACGATGTATCCCGTTTTTTTTTGAGCCGGTATACAAGTTTTCGCGCAGTTCTGAGAGAAAACGTTTACACCTTTCTCTCGTGTACTCTTCGACGACGTGTAAAATCGATGCTCGTGAATCTTGCTAGTTTCGATCTAAAACGATGTATCCCGTTGTTTTGAGCCAGAATACAAGTTTTCGCGCAGTTCTGAGAGAAAAAGTTTAGACCTTTCTCTCGTCTACACTTCGACGACTTGTAATATCGATGCTCGTGAATCCTGCTAGTTTCGATCTAAAACGATGTATCCCGTTTTTTGAGCCGGAATACCACTTTTCGCGCAGTTCTGAGAGAAAAAGTTTACACCTTTCTCTCGTCTACTCTTCAAGGACTTGTAAAATTGATGCTCGTGAATCTTGCTAGTTTGGATCTAATACGATGTACCCCGTTGTTTTGAGCCGGAATACAAGTTTTCGTGCAGTTCTGAGAGAAAACGTTTACACCTTTCTCTCGTCTACTCTTCGACGGCTTGTAAAATCGATGCTCGTGAATCTTGCTACTTTCGATCTAAAACGATATATCTCGTTGTTTTGAGCTGGAATAGAAGTTTTCGCACAGTTCTGAGAGAAAAAGTTTACACCTTTCTCTCGTCTACTCTTCGAGGACTTGTAAAATCGATGCTCCTGAATCTTGCTAGTTTCATTCTACAACGATGTATCTCGTTGTTTTGAGCTGGAATAGAAGTTTTCGCGCAGTTCTGAGAGAAAAAGTTTACACCTTTCTCTCGTCTACTCTTCGAGGACTTGTAAAATCGATGCTCGTGAATCTTGCTAGTTTCGATCTACAACGATGTATCTCGTTGTTTTGAGCTGGAATAGAAGTTTTCGCGCAGTTCTAAGAGAAAAAGTTTACACCTTTCTCTCGTCTAATCTTCGACGACTTGTAAAATCGATGCTCGTGAATCTTGCTAGTTTCGATCTACAACGATGTATCTCGTTGTTTTGAGCTGGAATAGAAGTTTTCGCGCAGTTCTGAGAGAAAAAGTTTACACCTTTCTCTCGTCTACTCTTCGAGGACTTGTAAAATCGATGCTCGTGAATCTTGCTAGTTTCGATCTAAAACGATGTATCCTTTTGTTTTGAGCCGGAATACAAGTTTTCGCGCAGTTCTGAGAGAAAAAGTTTACACCTTTCTCTCTTCTACTCTTCGAAGACTTGTAAAATCGATGCTCGTGAGTCTTGCTAGTTTCGATCTAAAACGATGTATCCCGTTTTTTGAGCCGGAATACCACTTTTCGCGCAGTTCTGAGAGAAAAAGTTTACACCTTTCTCTCGTCTACTCTTCGAGGACTTGTAAAATCGATGCTCCTGAATCTTGCTAGTTTCATTCTACAACGATGTATCTCGTTGTTTTGAGCTGGAATAGAAGTTTTCGCGCAGTTCTGAGAGAAAAAGTTTACACCTTTCTCTCGTCTACTCTTCGAGGACTTGTAAAATCGATGCTCGTGAATCTTGCTAGTTTGGATCTAATACGATGTACCCCGTTGTTTTGAGCCGGAATACAAGTTTTCGTGCAGTTCTGAGAGAAAACGTTTACACCTTTCTCTCGTCTACTCTTCGACGACTTGTAATATCGATGCTGGTGAATCCTGCTAGTTTCGATCTAAAACGATGTATCTCGTTGTTTTGAGCTGGAATAGAAGTTTTCGCACAGTTCTGAGAGAAAAAGTTTACACCTTTCTCTCGTGGACTCTCCGACGACTTGTAAAATCGATGCTGGTGAATCTTGCTAGTTACGATCTAAAACGATGTACCCTGTTGTTTTGAGCCGGTATACAAGTTTTCGCGCAGTTCTGAGAGAAAAAGTTTACACCTTTCTCTCGTGGACTCTCCGAAGACTTGTAAAATCGATGCTCGTGAATCTTGCTAGTTTCGATCTACAACGATGTATCTCGTTGTTTTGAGCTGGAATAGAAGTTTTCGCGCAGTTCTGAGAGAAAAAGTTTACACCTTTCTCTCGTCTACTCTTCGAGGACTTGTAAAATCGATGCTCGTGAATCTTGCTACTTTCGATCTAAAACGATATATCCCGTTAATTTGAGCCGGAATACAAGTTTTCGCGCAGTTCTGAGAGAAAAAGTTTACACCTTTCTCTCGTCTACTATTCGGCGACTTGTAAAATCGATGCTCGTGAATATTGCTAGTTTCGACCTAAAACGATGTATCCCGTTGTTTTGAGCCGGAATACAAGTTTTCGCGCAGTTCTGAGAGAAAAAGTTTACACCTTTCTCTCGTCTACTCTTCGACGACTTGTAAAATCGATGCTCCTGAATCTTGCTAGTTTCGATCTAAAACGATGTATCCTGTTGTTTTGAGCCGGAATACAAGTTTTCGCGCAGTTCTGAGAGAAAAAGTTTACACCTTTCTCTCGTCTAATCTTCGAAGACTTGTAAAATCGATGCTTGTGATTCTTGCTAGTTTCGATCTAAAACGATGTATCCCGTTTTTTTGAGCCGGAATACAACTTTTCGCGCAGTTCTGAGAGAAAAAGTTTACACCTTTCTCTCGTCTACTATTCGACGACTTGTAAAATCGATGCTCGTGAATATTGCTAGTTTCGACCTAGAACGATGTATCCCGTTGTTTTTAGCCGGAATACAAGTTTTCGCGCAGTTCTGAGAGAAAATTTTACACCTTTCTCTCGTGGACTCTCCGACGACTTGTAAAATCGATGCTGGTGAATCTTGCTAGTTACGATCTAAAACGATGTACCCTGTTGTTTTGAGCCGGTTTACAAGTTTTCGCGCAGTTCTGAGAGAAAAAGTTTACACCTTTCTCTCGTGGACTCTCCGAAGACTTGTAAAATCAATGCTCGTGAATCTTGCTAGTTACGATCTAAAACGATGTAACCCGTTGTTTTGAGCCGGAATACAAGTTTTCGTGCAGTTCTGAGAGAAAAAGTTTACACCTTTCTCTTGTCTACTCTCGACGACTGGTAAAATCGATGCTCGTGAATCTTGCTAGTTTCGACCTAAAACGATGTATCGCGTTGTTTTGAGCCGGAATACAAGTTTTCGGGCAGTTCTAAGAGAAAAAGTTTACACCTTTCTCTCGTGTACTCTTTGACGACTTGTAAAATCGATGCTCGTGAATCTTGCTAGTTTCGATCTACAACGATGTATCTCGTTGTTTTGAGCTGGAATAGAAGTTTTCGCGCAGTTCTGAGAGAAAAAGTTTACACCTTTCTCTCGTCTACTATTCGACGACTTGTAAAATCGATGCTCGTGAATATTGCTAGTTTCGACCTAAAACGATGTATCCCGTTGTTTTGAGCCGGATTACAAGTCTTGGCGCAGTTCTGAGAGAAAAAGTTTACACCTTTCTCTCGTCTACTCTTCGACGACTTGTAAAATCGATGCTCGTGAATCTTGCTGGTTTCGATCTAAAACGATGTATCCCGTTGTTTTGAGCCGGAATACAAGTTTTCGCGCAGTTCTGAGAGAAAAAGTTTACACCTTTCTCTCGTATACTCTTCGACGACTTGTAAAATCTATGCTCGTGAATCTTGCTAGTTTCGATTTAAAACGATGTATCCCGTTTTTTTTTGAGCCGGTATACAAGTTTTCGCGCAGTTCTGAGAGAAAACGTTTACACCTTTCTCTCGTGTACTCTTCGACGACGTGTAAAATCGATGCTCGTGAATCTTGCTAGTTTCGATCTAAAACGATGTATCCCGTTGTTTTGAGCCAGAATACAAGTTTTCGCGCAGTTCTGAGAGAAAAAGTTTAGACCTTTCTCTCGTCTACTCTTCGACGACTTGTAATATCGATGCTCGTGAATCCTGCTAGTTTCGATCTAAAACGATGTATCTCGTTGTTTTGAGCTGGAATAGAAGTTTTCGCACAGTTCTGAGAGAAAAAGTTTACACCTTTCTCTCGTGGACTCTCCGACGACTTGTAAAATCGATGCTGGTGAATCTTGCTAGTTACGATCTAAAACGATGTACCCTGTTGTTTTGAGCCGGTATACAAGTTTTCGCGCAGTTCTGAGAGAAAAAGTTTACACCTTTCTCTCGTGGACTCTCCGAAGACTTGTAAAATCGATGCTCGTGAATCTTGCTAGTTTCGATCTACAACGATGTATCTCGTTGTTTTGAGCTGGAATAGAAGTTTTCGCGCAGTTCTGAGAGAAAAAGTTTACACCTTTCTCTCGTCTACTCTTCGAGGACTTGTAAAATCGATGCTCGTGAATCTTGCTACTTTCGATCTAAAACGATATATCCCGTTAATTTGAGCCGGAATACAAGTTTTCGCGCAGTTCTGAGAGAAAAAGTTTACACCTTTCTCTCGTCTACTATTCGGCGACTTGTAAAATCGATGCTCGTGAATATTGCTAGTTTCGACCTAAAACGATGTATCCCGTTGTTTTGAGCCGGAATACAAGTTTTCGCGCAGTTCTGAGAGAAAAAGTTTACACCTTTCTCTCGTCTACTCTTCGACGACTTGTAAAATCGATGCTCCTGAATCTTGCTAGTTTCGATCTAAAACGATGTATCCTGTTGTTTTGAGCCGGAATACAAGTTTTCGCGCAGTTCTGAGAGAAAAAGTTTACACCTTTCTCTCGTCTAATCTTCGAAGACTTGTAAAATCGATGCTTGTGATTCTTGCTAGTTTCGATCTAAAACGATGTATCCCGTTTTTTTGAGCCGGAATACAACTTTTCGCGCAGTTCTGAGAGAAAAAGTTTACACCTTTCTCTCGTCTACTATTCGACGACTTGTAAAATCGATGCTCGTGAATATTGCTAGTTTCGACCTAGAACGATGTATCCCGTTGTTTTTAGCCGGAATACAAGTTTTCGCGCAGTTCTGAGAGAAAATTTTACACCTTTCTCTCGTGGACTCTCCGACGACTTGTAAAATCGATGCTGGTGAATCTTGCTAGTTACGATCTAAAACGATGTACCCTGTTGTTTTGAGCCGGTTTACAAGTTTTCGCGCAGTTCTGAGAGAAAAAGTTTACACCTTTCTCTCGTGGACTCTCCGAAGACTTGTAAAATCAATGCTCGTGAATCTTGCTAGTTACGATCTAAAACGATGTAACCCGTTGTTTTGAGCCGGAATACAAGTTTTCGTGCAGTTCTGAGAGAAAAAGTTTACACCTTTCTCTTGTCTACTCTCGACGACTGGTAAAATCGATGCTCGTGAATCTTGCTAGTTTCGACCTAAAACGATGTATCGCGTTGTTTTGAGCCGGAATACAAGTTTTCGGGCAGTTCTAAGAGAAAAAGTTTACACCTTTCTCTCGTGTACTCTTTGACGACTTGTAAAATCGATGCTCGTGAATCTTGCTAGTTACGATCTAAAACGATGTACCCTGTTGTTTTGAGCCGGTATACAAGTTTTCGCGCAGTTCTGAGAGAAAAAGTTTACACCTTTCTCTCGTGGACTCTCCGAAGACTTGTAAAATCGATGCTCGTGAATCTTGCTAGTTTCGATCTACAACGATGTATCTCGTTGTTTTGAGCTGGAATAGAAGTTTTCGCGCAGTTCTGAGAGAAAAAGTTTACACCTTTCTCTCGTCTACTCTTCGAGGACTTGTAAAATCGATGCTCGTGAATCTTGCTACTTTCGATCTAAAACGATATATCCCGTTAATTTGAGCCGGAATACAAGTTTTCGCGCAGTTCTGAGAGAAAAAGTTTACACCTTTCTCTCGTCTACTATTCGGCAACTTGTAAAATCGATGCTCGTGAATATTGCTAGTTTCGACCTAAAACGATGTATCCCGTTGTTTTGAGCCGGAATACAAGTTTTCGCGCAGTTCTGAGAGAAAAAGTTTACACCTTTCTCTCGTCTACTCTTCGACGACTTGTAAAATCGATGCTCCTGAATCTTGCTAGTTTCGATCTAAAACGATGTATCCTGTTGTTTTGAGCCGGAATACAAGTTTTCGCGCAGTTCTGAGAGAAAAAGTTTACACCTTTCTCTCGTCTAATCTTCGAAGACTTGTAAAATCGATGCTTGTGATTCTTGCTAGTTTCGATCTAAAACGATGTATCCCGTTTTTTTGAGCCGGAATACAACTTTTCGCGCAGTTCTGAGAGAAAAAGTTTACACCTTTCTCTCGTCTACTATTCGACGACTTGTAAAATCGATGCTCGTGAATATTGCTAGTTTCGACCTAGAACGATGTATCCCGTTGTTTTTAGCCGGAATACAAGTTTTCGCGCAGTTCTGAGAGAAAATTTTACACCTTTCTCTCGTGGACTCTCCGACGACTTGTAAAATCGATGCTGGTGAATCTTGCTAGTTACGATCTAAAACGATGTACCCTGTTGTTTTGAGCCGGGTTACAAGTTTTCGCGCAGTTCTGAGAGAAAAAGTTTACACCTTTCTCTCGTGGACTCTCCGAAGACTTGTAAAATCAATGCTCGTGAATCTTGCTAGTTACGATCTAAAACGATGTAACCCGTTGTTTTGAGCCGGAATACAAGTTTTCGTGCAGTTCTGAGAGAAAAAGTTTACACCTTTCTCTTGTCTACTCTCGACGACTGGTAAAATCGATGCTCGTGAATCTTGCTAGTTTCGACCTAAAACGATGTATCGCGTTGTTTTGAGCCGGAATACAAGTTTTCGGGCAGTTCTAAGAGAAAAAGTTTACACCTTTCTCTCGTGTACTCTTTGACGACTTGTAAAATCGATGCTCGTGAATCTTGCTAGTTTCGATCTACAACGATGTATCTCGTTGTTTTGAGCTGGAATAGAAGTTTTCGCGCAGTTCTGAGAGAAAAAGTTTACACCTTTCTCTCGTCTACTATTCGACGACTTGTAAAATCGATGCTCGTGAATCTTGCTACTTTCGATCTAAAACGATATATCCCGTTATTTTGAGCCGGAATACAAGTTTTCGCGCAGTTCTGAGAGAAAAAGTTTACACCTTTCTCTCGTCTACTATTCGACGACTTGTAAAATCGATGCTCGTGAATATTGCTAGTTTCGACCTAAAACGATGTATCCCGTTGTTTTGAGCCGGATTACAATTCTTGGCGCAGTTCTGAGAGAAAAAGTTTACACCTTTCTCTCGTCTACTCTTCGACGACTTGTAAAATCGATGCTCGTGAATCTTGCTGGTTTCGATCTAAAACGATGTATCCCGTTGTTTTGAGCCGGAATACAAGTTTTCGCGCAGTTCTGAGAGAAAAAGTTTACACCTTTCTCTCGTATACTCTTCGACGACTTGTAAAATCTATGCTCGTGAATCTTGCTAGTTTCGATTTAAAACGATGTATCCCGTTTTTTTTGAGCCGGTATACAAGTTTTCGCGCAGTTCTGAGAGAAAACGTTTACACCTTTCTCTCGTGTACTCTTCGACGACGTGTAAAATCGATGCTCGTGAATCTTGCTAGTTTCGATCTAAAACGATGTATCCTTTTGTTTTGAGCCGGAATACAAGTTTTCGCGCAGTTCTGAGAGAAAAAGTTTACACCTTTCTCTCTTCTACTCTTCGAAGACTTGTAAAATCGATGCTCGTGAGTCTTGCTAGTTTCGATCTAAAACGATGTATCCCGTTTTTTGAGCCGGAATACCACTTTTCGCGCAGTTCTGAGAGAAAAAGTTTACACCTTTCTCTCGTCTACTCTTCAAGGACTTGTAAAATTGATGCTCGTGAATCTTGCTTGTTTGGATCTAATACGATGTACCCCGTTGTTTTTAGCCTGAATACAAGTTTTCGCGCAGTTATGAGAGAAAAAGTTTACACCTTTCTCTCGTCTACTCTTCGAGGACTTGTAAAATCGATGCCCATGAATCTTGCTAGTTTCGATCTACAACGATGTATCCCGTTGTTTTGAGCCAGAATACAAGTTTTCGAGCAGTTATGAGAGAAAAAGTTTACACCTTTCTCTCGTCTACTCTTCGAGGACTTGTAAAATCGATGCTCGTGAATCTTGCTAGTTTCGATCTACAACGATGTATCTCGTTGTTTTGAGCTGGAATAGAAGTTTTCGCGCAGTTCTGAGAGAGAAAGTTTACACCTTTCTCTCGTCTACTCTTCGAGGACTTGTAAAATCGATGCTCGTGAATCTTGCTAGTTTCGATCTACAACGATGTATCTCGTTGTTTTGAGCTGGAATAGAAGTTTTCGCGCAGTTCTGAGAGAAAAAGTTTACACCTTTCTCTCGTCTAATCTTCGACGACTTGTAAAATCGATGCTCGTGAATCTTGCTAGTTTCGATCTACAACGATGTATCTCGTTGTTTTGAGCCGGAATACCACTTTTCGCGCAGTTCTGAGAGAAAAAGTTTACACCTTTCTCTCGTCTACTCTTCGAGGACTTGTAAAATCGATGCTCGTGAATCTTGCTAGTTTCGATCTAAAACGATGTATCCTGTTGTTTTGAGCCGGAATACAAGTTTTCGCGCAGTTCTGAGAGAAAAAGTTTACACCTTTCTCTCGTCTAATCTTCGAAGACTTGTAAAATCGATTCTTGTGATTCTTGCTAGTTTCGATCTAAAACGATGTATCCCGTTTTTTTGAGCCGGAATACAACTTTTCGCGCAGTTCTGAGAGAAAAAGTTTACACCTTTCTCTCGTCTACTATTCGACGACTTGTAAAATCGATGCTCGTGAATATTGCTAGTTTCGACCTAGAACGATGTATCCCGATGTTTTTAGCCGGAATACAAGTTTTCGCGCAGTTCTGAGAGAAAAAGTTTACACCTTTCTCTCGTGGACTCTCCGACGACTTGTAAAATCGATGCTGGTGAATCTTGCTAGTTACGATCTAAAACGATGTACCCTGTTGTTTTGAGCCGGTATACAAGTTTTCGCGCAGTTCTGAGAGAAAAAGTTTACACCTTTCTCTCGTGGACTCTCCGAAGACTTGTAAAATCAATGCTCGTGAATCTTGCTAGTTACGATCTAAAACGATGTAACCCGTTGTTTTGAGCCGGAATACAAGTTATCGTGCAGTTCTGAGAGAAAAAGTTTACACCTTTCTCTTGTCTACTCTCGACGACTGGTAAAATCGATGCTCGTGAATCTTGCTAGTTTCGACCTAAAACGATGTATCGCGTTGTTTTGAGCCGGAATACAAGTTTTCGGGCAGTTCTAAGAGAAAAAGTTTACACCTTTCTCTCGTGTACTCTTTGACGACTTGTAAAATCGATGCTCGTGAATCTTGCTAGTTTCGATCTACAACGATGTATCTCGTTGTTTTGAGCTGGAATAGAAGTTTTCGCGCAGTTCTGAGAGAAAAAGTTTACACCTTTCTCTCGTCTACTATTCGACGACTTGTAAAATCGATGCTCGTGAATCTTGCTACTTTCGATCTAAAACGATATATCCCGTTATTTTGAGCCGGAATACAAGTTTTCGCGCAGTTCTGAGAGAAAAAGTTTACACCTTTCTCTCGTCTACTATTCGACGACTTGTAAAATCGATGCTCGTGAATATTGCTAGTTTCGACCTAAAACGATGTATCCCGTTGTTTTGAGCCGGATTACAAGTCTTGGCGCAGTTCTGAGAGAAAAAGTTTACACCTTTCTCTCGTCTACTCTTCGACGACTTGTAAAATCGATGCTCGTGAATCTTGCTGGTTTCGATCTAAAACGATGTATCCCGTTGTTTTGAGCCGGAATACAAGTTTTCGCGCAGTTCTGAGAGAAAAAGTTTACACCTTTCTCTCGTATACTCTTCGACGACTTGTAAAATCTATGCTCGTGAATCTTGCTAGTTTCGATTTAAAACGATGTATCCCGTTTTTTTTTGAGCCGGTATACAAGTTTTCGCGCAGTTCTGAGAGAAAACGTTTACACCTTTCTCTCGTGTACTCTTCGACGACGTGTAAAATCGATGCTCGTGAATCTTGCTAGTTTCGATCTAAAACGATGTATCCCGTTGTATTGAGCCAGAATACAAGTTTTCGCGCAGTTCTGAGAGAAAAAGTTTAGACCTTTCTCTCGTCTACTCTTCGACGACTTGTAATATCGATGCTCGTGAATCCTGCTAGTTTCGATCTAAAACGATGTATCCCGTTTTTTGAGCCGGAATACCACTTTTCGCGCAGTTCTGAGAGAAAAAGTTTACACCTTTCTCTCGTCTACTCTTCAAGGACTTGTAAAATTGATGCTCGTGAATCTTGCTAGTTTGGATCTAATACGATGTACCCCGTTGTTTTGAGCCGGAATACAAGTTTTCGTGCAGTTCTGAGAGAAAACGTTTACACCTTTCTCTCGTCTACTCTTCGACGACTTGTAAAATCGATGCTCGTGAATCTTGCTACTTTCGATCTAAAACGATATATCTCTTTGTTTTGAGCTGGAATAGAAGTTTTCGCACAGTTCTGAGAGAAAAAGTTTACACCTTTCTCTCGTCTACTCTTCGAGGACTTGTAAAATCGATGCTCCTGAATCTTGCTAGTTTCATTCTACAACGATGTATCTCGTTGTTTTGAGCTGGAATAGAAGTTTTCGCGCAGTTCTGAGAGAAAAAGTTTACACCTTTCTCTCGTCTACTCTTCGAGGACTTGTAAAATCGCTGCTCGTGAATCTTGCTAGTTTCGATCTACAACGATGTATCTCGTTGTTTTGAGCTGGAATAGAAGTTTTCGCGCAGTTCTAAGAGAAAAAGTTTACACCTTTCTCTCGTCTAATCTTCGACGACTTGTAAAATCGATGCTCGTGAATCTTGCTAGTTTCGATCTACAACGATGTATCTCGTTGTTTTGAGCTGGAATAGAAGTTTTCGCGCAGTTCTGAGAGAAAAAGTTTACACCTTTCTCTCGTCTACTCTTCGAGGACTTGTAAAATCGATGCTCGTGAATCTTGCTAGTTTCGATCTAAAACGACGTATCCTTTTGTTTTGAGCCGGAATACAAGTTTTCGCGCAGTTCTGAGAGAAAAAGTTTACACCTTTCTCTCTTCTACTCTTCGAAGACTTGTAAAATCGATGCTCGTGAGTCTTGCTAGTTTCGATCTAAAACGATGTATCCCGTTTTTTGAGCCGGAATACCACTTTTCGCGCAGTTCTGAGAGAAAAAGTTTACACCTTTCTCTCGTCTACTCTTCAAGGACTTGTAAAATTGATGCTCGTGAATCTTGCTTGTTTGGATCTAATACGATGTACCCCGTTGTTTTTAGCCTGAATACAAGTTTTCGCGCAGTTATGAGAGAAAAAGTTTACACCTTTCTCTCGTCTACTCTTCGAGGACTTGTAAAATCGATGCCCATGAATCTTGCTAGTTTCGATCTACAACGATGTATCCCGTTGTTTTGAGCCAGAATACAAGTTTTCGAGCAGTTATGAGAGAAAAAGTTTACACCTTTCTCTCGTCTACTCTTCGAGGACTTGTAAAATCGATGCTCGTGAATCTTGCTAGTTTCGATCTACAACGATGTATCTCGTTGTTTTGAGCTGGAATAGAAGTTTTCGCGCAGTTCTGAGAGAGAAAGTTTACACCTTTCTCTCGTCTACTCTTCGAGGACTTGTAAAATCGATGCTCGTGAATCTTGCTAGTTTCGATCTACAACGATGTATCTCGTTGTTTTGAGCTGGAATAGAAGTTTTCGCGCAGTTCTGAGAGAAAAAGTTTACACCTTTCTCTCGTCTAATCTTCGACGACTTGTAAAATCGATGCTCGTGAATCTTGCTAGTTTCGATCTACAACGATGTATCTCGTTGTTTTGAGCTGGAATAGAAGTTTTCGCGCAGTTCTGAGAGAAAAAGTTTACACCTTTCTCTCGTCTACTCTTCGAGGACTTGTAAAATCGATGCTCGTGAATCTTGCTAGTTTCGATCTAAAACGATGTATCCTGTTGTTTTGAGCCGGAATACAAGTTTTCGCGCAGTTCTGAGAGAAAAAGTTTACACCTTTCTCTCGTCTACTATTCGACGACTTGTAAAATCGATGCTCGTGAATATTGCTAGTTTCGACCTAGAACGATGTATCCCGTTGTTTTTAGCCGGAATACAAGTTTTCGCGCAGTTCTGAGAGAAAAAGCTTACACCTTTCTCTCGTCTACTCTTCGAGGACTTGTAAAATCGATGCTCGTGAATCTTGCTAGTTTCGATCTAAAACGATGTATCCCGTTTTTTTGAGCCGGAATACAACTTTTCGCGCAGTTCTGAGAGAAAAAGTTTTCACATTTCTCTCGTCTACTCTTCGAGGACTTGTAAAATTGATGCTAGTGAATCTTGCTAGTTTCAATCTAAAACGATGAATCCCGTTGTTTTGAGCCGGAATACAAGTTTTTGCGCTGTTCTGAGAAAAAGTTCACATCTTTCTCTCGTCTAGTATTCGACAACTTGCAAAATCGATGCTCGTGAATCTTGCTAGTTTCGATTTAAAACGATGTATCCCGTTTTTTTTTGAGCCGGTATACAAGTTTTCGCGCAGTTCTGAGAGAAAACGTTTACACCTTTCTCTCGTGTACTCTTCGACGACGTGTAAAATCGATGCTCGTGAATCTTGCTAGTTTCGATCTAAAACGATGTATCCCGTTGTTTTGAGCCAGAATACAAGTTTTCGCGCAGTTCTGAGAGAAAAAGTTTAGACCTTTCTCTCGTCTACTCTTCGACGACTTGTAATATCGATGCTCGTGAATCCTGCTAGTTTCGATCTAAAACGATGTATCCCGTTTTTTGAGCCGGAATACCACTTTTCGCGCAGTTCTGAGAGAAAAAGTTTACACCTTTCTCTCGTCTACTCTTCAAGGACTTGTAAAATTGATGCTCGTGAATCTTGCTAGTTTGGATCTAATACGATGTACCCCGTTGTTTTGAGCCGGAATACAAGTTTTCGTGCAGTTCTGAGAGAAAACGTTTACACCTTTCTCTCGTCTACTCTTCGACGACTTGTAAAATCGATGCTCGTGAATCTTGCTACTTTCGATCTAAAACGATATATCTCGTTGTTTTGAGCTGGAATAGAAGTTTTCGCACAGTTCTGAGAGAAAAAGTTTACACCTTTCTCTCGTCTACTCTTCGAGGACTTGTAAAATCGATGCTCCTGAATCTTGCTAGTTTCATTCTACAACGATGTATCTCGTTGTTTTGAGCTGGAATAGAAGTTTTCGCGCAGTTCTGAGAGAAAAAGTTTACACCTTTCTCTCGTCTACTCTTCGAGGACTTGTAAAATCGATGCTCGTGAATCTTGCTAGTTTCGATCTACAACGATGTATCTCGTTGTTTTGAGCTGGAATAGAAGTTTTCGCGCAGTTCTAAGAGAAAAAGTTTACACCTTTCTCTCGTCTAATCTTCGACGACTTGTAAAATCGATGCTCGTGAATCTTGCTAGTTTCGATCTGCAACGATGTATCTCGTTGTTTTGAGCTGGAATAGAAGTTTTCGCGCAGTTCTGAGAGAAAAAGTTTACACCTTTCTCTCGTCTACTCTTCGAGGACTTGTAAAATCGATGCTCGTGAATCTTGCTAGTTTCGATCTAAAACGATGTATCCTTTTGTTTTGAGCCGGAATACAAGTTTTCGCGCAGTTCTGAGAAAAAAAGTTTACACCTTTCTCTCTTCTACTCTTCGAAGACTTGTAAAATCGATGCTCGTGAGTCTTGCTAGTTTCGATCTAAAACGATGTATCCCGTTTTTTGAGCCGGAATACCACTTTTCGCGCAGTTCTGAGAGAAAAAGTTTACACCTTTCTCTCGTCTACTCTTCAAGGACTTGTAAAATTGATGCTCGTGAATCTTGCTTGTTTGGATCTAATACGATGTACCCCGTTGTTTTGAGCCGGAATACAAGTTTTCGTGCAGTTCTGAGAGAAAACGTTTACACCTTTCTCTCGTCTACTCTTCGACGACTTGTAAAATCGATGCTCGTGAATCTTGCTACTTTCGAGCTAAAACGATATATTCCGTTGTTTTGAGCCAGAATACAAGTTTTCGCGCAGTTCTGAGAGAAAAAGTTTAGACCTTTCTCTCGTCTACTCTTCGACGACTTGTAATATCGATGCTGGTGAATCCTGCTAGTTTCGATCTAAAACGATGTATCTCGTTGTTTTGAGCTGGAATAGAAGTTTTCGCACAGTTCTGAGAGAAAAAGTTTACACCTTTCTCTCGTCTACTCTTCGAGGACTTGTAAAATCGATGCTCGTGAATCTTGCTAGTTTCGATCTACAACGATGTATCTCGTTGTTTTGAGCTGGAATAGAAGTTTTCGCGCAGTTCTGAGAGAGAAAGTTTACACCTTTCTCTCGTCTACTCTTCGAGGACTTGTAAAATCGATGCTCGTGAATCTTGCTAGTTTCGATCTACAACGATGTATCTCGTTGTTTTGAGCTGGAATAGAAGTTTTCGCGCAGTTCTGAGAGAAAAAGTTTACACCTTTCTCTCGTCTAATCTTCGACGACTTGTAAAATCGATGCTCGTGAATCTTGCTAGTTTCGATCTACAACGATGTATCTCGTTGTTTTGAGCTGGAATAGAAGTTTTCGCGCAGTTCTGAGAGAAAAAGTTTACACCTTTCTCTCGTCTACTCTTCGAGGACTTGTAAAATCGATGCTCGTGAATCTTGCTAGTTTCGATCTAAAACGATGTATCCTGTTGTTTTGAGCCGGAATACAAGTTTTCGCGCAGTTCTGAGAGAAAAAGTTTACACCTTTCTCTCGTCTACTATTCGACGACTTGTAAAATCGATGCTCGTGAATATTGCTAGTTTCGACCTAGAACGATGTATCCCGTTGTTTTTAGCCGGAATACAAGTTTTCGCGCAGTTCTGAGAGAAAAAGCTTACACCTTTCTCTCGTGGACTCTCCGACGACTTGTAAAATCGATGCTCGTGAATCTTGCTAGTTACGATCTAAAACGATGTACCCTGTTGTTTTGAGCCGGTATACAAGTTTTCGCGCAGTTCTGAGAGAAAAAGTTTACACCTTTCTCTCGTCTACTCTTCGAAGACTTGCAAAATCGATGCTCGTGATTCTTGCTAGTTTTGATCTAAAACGATGTATCCCGTTTTTTTGAGCCGGAATACAACTTTTCGCGCAGTTCTGAGAGAAAAAGTTTTCACATTTCTCTCGTGTACTCTTCGAGGACTTGTAAAATTGATGCTAGTGAATCTTGCTAGTTTCAATCTAAAACGATGAATCCCGTTGTTTTGAGCCGGAATACAAGTTTTTGCGCTGTTCTGAGAAAAAGTTCACATCTTTCTCTCGTCTAGTATTCGACAACTTGTAAAATCGATGCGCGTGAATCTTGCTAGTTTCGAGCTAAAACAATGTATACCGTTGTTTTGAGCCGGAATACAAGTTTTCGCGCAGTTCTAAGAGAAAAAGTTTCCACCTTTCTCTCGAGTACTCTTCGACGACTTGTAAAATCGATGCTCGTGAATCTTGCTAGTTTCGATCTAAAACGATGTATCCCGTTGTTTTGAGCCGGATTACAAGTTTTGGCGCAGTTCTGAGAGAAAAAGTTTATACCTTTCTCTCGTCTACTCTTCGACGACTTGTAAAATCGATGCTCGTGAATCTTGCTGGTTTCGATCTAAAACGATGTATCCCGTTGTTTTGAGCCGGAATACAAGCTTTCGCGCAGTTCTGAGAGAAAAAGTTTACACCTTTCTCTCGTATACTCTTCGACGACTTGTAAAATCTATGCTCGTGAATCTTGCTAGTTTCGATCTAAAACGATGTATCCCGTTTTTTTGAGCCGGAATACAAGTTTTCGCGCAGTTCTAAGAGAAAAAGTTTCCACCTTTCTCTCGAGTACTCTTCGACGACTTGTAAAATCGATGCTCGTGAATCTTGCTAGTTTCGATCTAAAACGATGTATCCCGTTGTTTTGAGCCGGATTACAAGTTTTGGCGCAGTTCTGAGAGAAAAAGTTTATACCTTTCTCTCGTCTACTCTTCGACGACTTGTAAAATCGATGCTCGTGAATCTTGCTGGTTTCGATCTAAAACGATGTATCCCGTTGTTTTGAGCCGGAATACAAGCTTTCGCGCAGTTCTGAGAGAAAAAGTTTACACCTTTCTCTCGTATACTCTTCGACGACTTGTAAAATCTATGCTCGTGAATCTTGCTAGTTTCGATCTAAAACGATGTATCCCGTTTTTTTTGAGCCGGTATACAAGTTTTCGCGCAGTTCTGAGAGAAAAAGTTTACACCTTTCTCTCGTGTACTCTTCGACGACGTGTAAAATCGATGCTCGTGAATCTTGCTAGTTTCGATCTAAAACGATGTATCCCGTTGTTTTGAGCCAGAATACAAGTTTTCGCGCAGTTCTGAGAGAAAAAGTTTAGACCTTTCTCTCGTCTACTCTTCGACGACTTGTAATATCGATGCTCGTGAATCCTGCTAGTTTCGATCTAAAACGATGTATCTCGTTGTTTTGAGCTGGAATAGAAGTTTTCGCACAGTTCTGAGAGAAAAAGTTTACACCTTTCTCTCGTCTACTCTTCGAGGACTTGTAAAATCGATGCTCGTGAATCTTGCTAGTTTCGATCTACAACGATGTATCTCGTTGTTTTGAGCTGGAATAGAAGTTTTCGCGCAGTTCTGAGAGAAAAAGTTTACACCTTCCTCTCGTCTACTCTTCGAGGACTTGTAAAATCGATGCTCGTGAATCTTGCTAGTTTCGATCTACAACGATGTATCTCGTTGTTTTGAGCTGGAATAGAAGTTTTCGCGCAGTTCTGAGAGAAAAAGTTTACACCTTTCTCTCGTCTAATCTTCGACGACTTGTAAAATCGATGCTCGTGAATCTTGCTAGTTTCGATCTACAACGATGTATCTCGTTGTTTTGAGCTGGAATAGAAGTTTTCGCGCAGTTCTGAGAGAAAAAGTTTACACCTTTCTCTCGTCTACTCTTCGAGGACTTGTAAAATCGATGCTCGTGAATCTTGCTAGTTTCGATCTAAAACGATGTATCCTGTTGTTTTGAGCCGGAATACAAGTTTTCGCGCAGTTCTGAGAGAAAAAGTTTACACCTTTCTCTCTTCTACTCTTCGAAGACTTGTAAAATCGATGCTCGTGAGTCTTGCTAGTTTCGATCTAAAACGATGTATCCCGTTTTTTGAGCCGGAATACCACTTTTCGCGCAGTTCTGAGAGAAAACGTTTACACCTTTCTCTCGTCTACTCTTCGACGACTTGTAAAATCGATGCTCGTGAATCTTGCTACTTTCGATCTAAAACGATATATCCCGTTGTTTTGAGCCAGAATACAAGTTTTCGCGCAGTTCTGAGAGAAAAAGTTTAGACCTTTCTCTCGTCTACTCTTCGACGACTTGTAATATCGATGCTCGTGAATCCTGCTAGTTTCGATCTAAAACGATGTATCTCGTTGTTTTGAGCTGGAATAGAAGTTTTCGCACAGTTCTGAGAGAAAAAGTTTACACCTTTCTCTCGTCTACTCTTCGAGGACTTGTAAAATCGATGCTCGTGAATCTTGCTAGTTTCGATCTACAACGATGTATCTCGTTGTTTTGAGCTGGAATAGAAGTTTTCGCGCAGTTCTGAGAGAAAAAGTTTACACCTTTCTCTCGTCTACTCTTCGAGGACTTGTAAAATCGATGCTCGTGAATCTTGCTAGTTTCGATCTACAACGATGTATCTCGTTGTTTTCAGCTGGAATAGAAGTTTTCGCGCAGTTCTGAGAGAAAACGTTTACACCTTTCTCTCGTCTAATCTTCGACGACTTGTAAAATCGATGCTCGTGAATCTTGCTAGTTTCGATCTACAACGATGTATCTCGTTGTTTTGAGCTGGAATAGAAGTTTTCGCGCAGTTCTGAGAGAAAAAGTTTACACCTTTCTCTCGTCTACTCTTCGAGGACTTGTAAAATCGATGCTCGTGAATCTTGCTAGTTTCGATCTAAAACGATGTATCCTGTTGTTTTGAGCCGGAATACAAGTTTTCGCGCAGTTCTGAGAGAAAAAGTTTACACCTTTCTCTCTTCTACTCTTCGAAGACTTGTAAAATCGATGCTCGTGAGTCTTGCTAGTTTCGATCTAAAACGATGTATCCCGTTTTTTGAGCCGGAATACCACTTTTCGCGCAGTTCTGAGAGAAAAAGTTTACACCTTTCTCTCGTCTACTCTTCAAGGACTTGTAAAATTGATGCTCGTGAATCTTGCTAGTTTGGATCTAAAACGATGTACCCCGTTGTTTTGAGCCGGAATACAAGTTTTCGTGCAGTTCTGAGAGAAAACGTTTACACCTTTCTCTCGTCTACTCTTCGACGACTTGTAAAATCGATGCTCGTGAATCTTGCTACTTTCGATCTAAAACGATATATCCCGTTGTTTTGAGCCGGAATACAAGTTTTCGCGCAGTTCTGAGAGAAAAAGTTTACACCTTTCTCTCGTCTACTCTTCGACGACTTGTAAAATCGATGCTCGTGAATCTTGATAGTTTCGATTTAAAACGATGTATCCTGTTGTTTTGAGCCGGAATACAAGTTTTCGTGCAGATCTGAGAGAAAAAGTTTACACCTTTCTCTCGTCTACTCTTCGGGGACTTGTAAAATCGATGCTCGTGAATCTTGCTAGTTTCGATCTAAAACGATGTATCCTGTTGTTTTGAGCCGGAATACAAGTTTTCGCGCAGTTCTGAGAGAAAAAGTTTACACCTTTCTCTCTTCTACTCTTCGAAGACTTGTAAAATCGATGCTCGTGAGTCTTGCTAGTTTCGATCTAAAACGATGTATCCCGTTTTTTGAGCCGGAATACCACTTTTCGCGCAGTTCTGAGAGAAAAAGTTTACACCTTTCTCTCGTCTACTATTCGACGACTTGTAAAATCGATGCTCGTGAATATTGCTAGTTTCGACCTAGAACGATGTATCCCGTTGTTTTTAGCCGGAATACAAGTTTTCGCGCAGTTCTGAGAGAAAAAGCTTACACCTTTCTCTCGTGGACTCTCCGACGACTTGTAAAATCGATGCTCGTGAATCTTGCTAGTTACGATCTAAAACGATGTACCCTGTTGTTTTGAGCCGGTATACAAGTTTTCGCGCAGTTCTGAGAGAAAAAGTTTACACCTTTCTCTCGTGGACTCTCCGACGACTTGTAAAATCAATGCTCGTGAATCTTGCTAGTTACGATCTAAAACGATGTAACCCGTTGTTTTGAGCCGGAATACAAGTTTTCGTGCAGATCTGAGAGAAAAAGTTTACACCTTTCTCTCGTCTACTCTTCGAAGACTTGCAAAATCGATGCTCGTGATTCTTGCTAGTTTCGATCTAAAACGATGTATCCCGTTTTTTTGAGCCGGAATACAACTTTTCGCGCAGTTCTGAGAGAAAAAGTTTTCACCTTTCTCTCGTCTACTCTTCGAGGACTTGTAAAATTGATGCTAGTGAATCTTGCTAGTTTCAATCTAAAACGATGAATCCCGTTGTTTTGAGCCGGAATACAAGTTTTTGCGCTGTTCTGAGAAAAAGTTCACATCTTTCTCTCGTCTAGTATTCGACAACTTGTAAAATCGATGCTCGTGAATCTTGCTAGTTTCGAGCTAAAACAATGTATACCGTTGTGTTGAGCCGGAATACAAGTTTTCGCGCAGTTCTAAGAGAAAAAGTTTCCACCTTTCTCTCGAGTACTCTTCGACGACTTGTAATATCGATGCTCGTGAATCTTGCTAGTTTCGATCTAAAACGATGTATCCCGTTGTTTGGAGCCGGATTACAAGTTTTGGCGCAGTTCTGAGAGAAAAAGTTTATACCTTTCTCTCGTCTACTCTTCGACGACTTGTAAAATCGATGCTCGTGAATCTTGCTGGTTTCGATCTAAAACGATGTATCCCGTTGTTTTGAGCCGGAATACAAGCTTTCGCGCAGTTCTGAGAGAAAAAGTTTACACCTTTCTCTCGTATACTCTTCGACGACTTGTAAAATCTATGCTCGTGAATCTTGCTAGTTTCGATCTCAAACGATGTATCCCGTTTTTTTTGAGCCGGTATACAAGTTTTCGCGCAGTTCTGAGAGAAAAAGTTTACACCTTTCTCTTGTGTACTCTTCGACGACGTGTAAAATCGATGCTCGTGAATCTTGCTAGTTTCGATCTAAAACGATGTATCCCGTTGTTTTGAGCCAGAATACAAGTTTTCGCGCAGTTCTGAGAGAAAAAGTTTAGACCTTTCTCTCGTCTACTCTTCGACGACTTGTAATATCGATGCTCGTGAATCCTGCTAGTTTCGATCTAAAACGATGTATCTCGTTGTTTTGAGCTGGAATAGAAGTTTTCGCACAGTTCTGAGAGAAAAAGTTTACACCTTTCTCTCGTCTACTCTTCGAGGACTTGTAAAATCGATGCTCGTGAATCTTGCTAGTTTCAATCTACAACGATGTATCTCGTTGTTTTGAGCTGGAATAGAAGTTTTCGCGCAGTTCTGAGAGAAAAAGTTTACACCTTTCTCTCGTCTACTCTTCGAGGACTTGTAAAATCGATGCTCGTGAATCTTGCTAGTTTCGATCTACAACGATGTATCTCGTTGTTTTGAGCTGGAATAGAAGTTTTCGCGCAGTTCTGAGAGAAAAAGTTTACACCTTTCTCTCGTCTAATCTTCGACGACTTGTAATATCGATGCTCGTGAATCTTGCTAGTTTGGATCTAAAACGATGTACCCCGTTGTTTTGAGCCGGAATACAAGTTTTCGTGCAGTTCTGAGAGAAAACGTTTACACCTTTCTCTCGTCTACTCTTCGACGACTTGTAAAATCGATGCTCGTTTAATCTTGCTAGTTTCGATTTAAAACGATGTATCCTGTTGTTTTGAGCCGGAATACAAGTTTTCGCGCAGTTCTGAGAGAAAAAGTTTACACCTTTCTCTCGTCTACTCTTCGAAGACTTGTAGAATCGATGCTCGTGAATCTTGCTAGTTTCGATCTAAAACGATGTATCCCATTTTTTTTGAGCCGGAATACAAGTTTTGGCGCAGTTCTGAGAGAAAAAGTTTACACCTTTCTCTCGTCTACTCTTCGACGACTTGTAAAATCAATGCTCGTATATCTTGCTAGTTTCGATCTACAACGATGTATCCTGTTGTTTTGAGCTGGAATAGAAGTTTTCGCGCAGTTCTGAGAGAAAAAGTTTACGCATTTCTCTCGTCTACTCTTCGAGGACTTGTAAAATCGATGCTCGTGAATCTTGCTAGTTTCGATCTAAAACGATGTATCCTGTTTTTTTGAGCCGGAATACAAGTTTTCGCGCAGTTCTGAGAGAAAAAGTTTACACCTTTCTCTCGTGTACTCTTCGACGACTTGTAAAATCGATGCTCCTGAATCTTGCTAGTTTCGATCTAAAACGATGTATCCTGTTGTTTTGAGCCGGAATACAAGTTTTGGCGCAGTTCTGAGAGAAAAAGTTTACACCTTTCTCTCGTGGACTCTCCGACGACTTGTAAAATCGATGCTCGTGAATCTTGCTAGTTACGATCTAAAACGATGTACCCCGTTGTTTTGAGCCGGTATACAAGTTTTCGCGCAGTTCTGAGAGAAAAAGTTTACACCTTTCTCTCGTGGACTCTCCGACGACTTGTAAAATCGATGCTCGTGAATCTTGTTAGTTACGATCCAAAACGATGTACCCCGTTGTTTTGAGCCGGAATACAAGTTTTCGTGCAGTTCTGAGAGAAAACGTTTACACCTTTCTCTTGTCTACTCTCGACGACTGGTAAAATCAATGCTCGTGAATCTTGCTAGTTTCGACCTAAAACGATGTATCGCGTTGTTTTGAGCCGGAATACAAGTTTTCGCGCCGTTCTGAGAGAAAAAGTTTACACCTTTCTCTCGTCTACTATTCGACGACTTGTAATATCGATGCTCGTGAATCTTGCTAGTTTCGACCTAAAACGATGTATCCCGTTGTTTTGAGCCGGAATACAAGTTTTCGCGCAGTTCTGAGAGAAAAAGTTTACACCTTTCTCTCGTCTACTCTTCGACGACATGTAAAATCGATGCTCCTGAATCTTGCTAGTTTCGATCTAAAACGATGCATCCTGTTGTTTTGAGCCGGAATACAAGTTTTCGCGCAGTTCTGAGAGAAAAAGTTTACACCTTTCTCTCGTCTAATCTTCGAATACTTGTAAAATCGATGCTCGTGAATCTTGCTAGTTTCGATCTACAACGATGTATCTCGTTGTTTTGAGCTGGAATAGAAGTTTTCGCGCAGTTCTGAGAGAAAACGTTTACACCTTTCTCTCGTCTAATCTTCGACGACTTGTAAAATCGATGCTCGTGAATCTTGCTAGTTTAGATCTACAACGATGTATCTCGTTGTTTTGAGCTGGAATAGAAGTTTTCGCGCAGTTCTGAGAGAAAAAGTTTACACCTTTCTCTCGTCTACTCTTCAAGGACTTGTAAAATCGATGCTCGTGAATCTTGCTACTTTCGATCTAAAACGATATATCCCGTTATTTTCAGCTGGAATAGAAGTTTTCGCGCAGTTCTGAGAGAAAAAGTTTACACCTTTCTCTCGTCTACTCTTCGAGGACTTGTAAAATCGATGCTCGTGAATCTTGCTAGTTTCGATCTAAAACTATGTATCCCGTTGTTTTGAGCCGGAATACCACTTTTCGCGCAGTTCTGAGAGAAAAAGTTTACACCTTTCTCTCGTCTACTCTTCAAGGACTTGTAAAATCGATGCTCGTGAATCTTGCTACTTTCGATCTAAAACGATATATCCCGTTATTTTGAGCTGGAATAGAAGTTTTCGCGCAGTTCTGAGAGAAAAAGTTTACACCTTTCTCTCGTCTACTCTTCGAGGACTTGTAAAATCGATGCTCGTGAATCTTGCTAGTTTCGATCTAAAACGATGTATTCTGTTGTTTTGAGCCGGAATACAAGTTTTCGCGCAGTTCTGAGAGAAAAAGTTTACACCTTTCTCTCGTCTACTCTTCGAGGACTTGTAAAATCGATGCTCGTGAATCTTGCTAGTTTCGATCTAAAACGATGTATCCTGTTGTTTTGAGCCGGAATACAAGTTTTCGCGCAGTTCTGAGAGAAAAAGTTTACACCTTTCTCTCTTCTACTCTTCGAAGACTTGTAAAATCGATGCTCGTGAATCTTGCTAGTTTGGATCTAAAACGATGTACCCTGTTGTTTTGAGCCGGAATACAAGTTTTCGTGCAGTTCTGAGAGAAAACGTTTACACCTTTCTCTCGTCTACTCTTCGACGACTTGTAAAATCGATGCTCGTGAATCTTGCTAGTTTCGATTTAAAACGATGTATCCTGTTGTTTTGAGCCGGAATACAAGTTTTCGCGCAGTTCTGAGTGAAAAAGTTTACACCTTTCTCTCGTCTACTCTTCGAAGACTTGTAGAATCGATGCTCGTGGATCTTGCTAGTTTCGATCTAAAACGATGTATCCCATTTTTTTGAGCCGGAATACAAGTTTTGGCGCAGTTCTGAGAGAAAAAGTTTACACCTTTCTCTCGTCTACTCTTCGACGACTTGTAAAATCAATGCTCGTATATCTTGCTAGTTTCGATCTACAACAATGTATCCTGTTGTTTTGAGATGGAATAGAAGTTTTCGCGCAGTTCTGAGAGAAAAAGTTTACGCATTTCTCTCGTCTACTCTTCGAGGACATGTAAAATCGATGCTCGTGAATCTTGCTAGTTTCGATCTAAAACGATGTATCCCGTTTTTTTGAGCCGGAATACAAGTTTTCGCGCAGTTCTGAGAGAAAAAGTTTACACCTTTCTCTCGTCTACTCTTCGACGACTTGTAAAATCGATGCTCGTGAATCTTGCTAGTTACGATCTAAAACGATGTACCCCGTTGTTTTGAGCCGGTATACAAGTTTTCGCGCAGTTCTGAGAGAAAAAGTTTACACCTTTCTCTCGTGGACTCTCCGACGACTTGCAAAATCGATGCTCGTGAATCTTGTTAGTTACGATCTAAAACGATGTACCCCGTTGTTTTGAGCCGGAATACAAGTTTTCGTGCAGTTCTGAGAGAAAACGTTTACACCTTTCTCTTGTCTACTCTCGACGACTGGTAAAATCGATGCTCGTGAATCTTGCTAGTTTTGACCTAAAACGATGTATCGTGTTGTTTTGAGCCGGAATACAAGTTTTCGCGCCGTTCTGAGAGAAAAAGTTTACACCTTTCTCTCGTCTACTATTCGACGACTTGTAATATCGATGCTCGTGAATCTTGCTAGTTTCGACCTAAAACGATGTATCCCGTTGTTTTGAGCCGGAATACAAGTTTTCGCGCAGTTCTGAGAGAAAAAGCTTACACCTTTCTCTCGTGGACTCTCCGACGACTTGTAAAATCGATGCTCGTGAATCTTGCTAGTTACGATCTAAAACGATGTACCCTGTTGTTTTGAGCCGGTATACAAGTTTTCGCGCAGTTCTGAGAGAAAAAGTTTACACCTTTCTCTCGTGGACTCTCCGACGACTTGTAAAATCAATGCTCGTGAATCTTGCTAGTTACGATCTAAAACGATGTAACCCGTTGTTTTGAGCCGGAATACAAGTTTTCGTGCAGATCTGAGAGAAAAAGTTTACACCTTTCTCTCGTCTACTCTTCGAAGACTTGCAAAATCGATGCTCGTGATTCTTGCTAGTTTCGATCTAAAGCGATGTATCCCGTTTTTTTGAGCCGGAATACAACTTTTCGCGCAGTTCTGAGAGAAAAAGTTTTCACCTTTCTCTCGTCTACTCTTCGAGGACTTGTAATATTGATGCTAGTGAATCTTGCTAGTTTCAATCTAAAACGATGAATCCCGTTGTTTTGAGCCGGAATACAAGTTTTTGCGCTGTTCTGAGAAAAAGTTCACATCTTTCTCTCGTCTAGTATTCGACAACTTGTAAAATCGATGCTCGTGAATCTTGCTAGTTTCGAGCTAAAACAATGTATACCGTTGTGTTGAGCCGGAATACAAGTTTTCGCGCAGTTCTAAGAGAAAAAGTTTCCACCTTTCTCTCGAGTACTCTTCGACGACTTGTAAAATCGATGCTCGTGAATCTTGCTAGTTTCGATCTAAAACGATGTATCCCGTTGTTTTGAGCCGGATTACAAGTTTTGGCGCAGTTCTGAGAGAAAAAGTTTATACCTTTCTCTCGTCTACTCTTCGACGACTTGTAAAATCGATGCTCGTGAATCTTTCTGGTTTCGATCTAAAACGATGTATCCCGTTGTTTTTTGAGCCGGAATACAAGCTTTCGCGCAGTTCTGAGAGAAAAAGATTACACCTTTCTCTCGTATACTCTTCGACGACTTGTAAAATCTATGCTCGTGAATCTTGCTAGTTTCGATCTAAAACGATGTATCCCGTTTTTTTTCAGCCGGTATACAAGTTTTTGCGCAGTTCTGAGAGAAAAAGTTTACACCTTTCTCTTGTGTACTCTTCGACGACGTGTAAAATCGATGCTCGTGAATCTTGCTAGTTTCGATCTAAAACGATGTATCCCGTTGTTTTGAGCCAGAATACAAGTTTTCGCGCAGTTCTGAGAGAAAAAGTTTAGACCTTTCTCTCGTCTACTCTTCGACGACTTGTAATATCGATGCTCGTGAATCCTGCTAGTTTCGATCTAAAACGATGTATCTCGTTGTTTTGAGCTGGAATAGAAGTTTTCGCACAGTTCTGAGAGAAAAAGTTTACACCTTTCTCTCGTCTACTCTTCGAGGACTTGTAAAATCGATGCTCGTGAATCTTGCTAGTTTCAATCTACAACGATGTATCTCGTTGTTTTGAGCTGGAATAGAAGTTTTCGCGCAGTTCTGAGAGAAAAAGTTTACACCTTTCTCTCGTCTACTCTTCGAGGACTTGTAAAATCGATGCTCGTGAATCTTGCTAGTTTCGATCTACAACGATGTATCTCGTTGTTTTGAGCTGGAATAGAAGTTTTCGCGCAGTTCTGAGAGAAAAAGTTTACACCTTTCTCTCGTCTAATCTTCGACGACTTGTAATATCGATGCTCGTGAATCTTGCTAGTTTGGATCTAAAACGATGTACCCCGTTGTTTTGAGCCGGAATACAAGTTTTCGTGCAGTTCTGAGAGAAAACGTTTACACCTTTCTCTCGTCTACTCTTCGACGACTTGTAAAATCGATGCTCGTGAATCTTGCTAGTTTCGATTTAAAACGATGTATCCTGTTGTTTTGAGCCGGAATACAAGTTTTCGCGCAGTTCTGAGAGAAAAAGTTTACACCTTTCTCTCGTCTACTCATCGAAGACTTGTAGAATCGATGCTCGTGAATCTTGCTAGTTTCGATCTAAAACGATGTATCCCATTTTTTTTGAGCCGGAATACAAGTTTTGGCGCAGTTCTGAGAGAAAAAGTTTACACCTTTCTCTCGTGTACTCTTCGACGACTTGTAAAATCGATGCTCCTGAATCTTGCTAGTTTCGATCTAAAACGATGTATCCTGTTGTTTTGAGCCGGAATACAAGTTTTGGCGCAGTTCTGAGAGAAAAAGTTTACACCTTTCTCTCGTGGACTCTCCGACGACTTGTAAAATCGATGCTCGTGAATCTTGCTAGTTACGATCTAAAACGATGTACCCCGTTGTTTTGAGCCGGTATACAAGTTTTCGCGCAGTTCTGAGAGAAAAAGTTTACACCTTTCTCTCGTGGACTCTCCGACGACTTGTAAAATCGATGCTCGTGAATCTTGTTAGTTACGATCTAAAACGATGTACCCCGTTGTTTTGAGCCGGAATACAAGTTTTCGTGCAGTTCTGAGAGAAAACGTTTACACCTTTCTCTTGTCTACTCTCGACGACTGGTAAAATCAATGCTCGTGAATCTTGCTAGTTTCGACCTAAAACGATGTATCGCGTTGTTTTGAGCCGGAATACAAGTTTTCGCGCCGTTCTGAGAGAAAAAGTTTCCACCTTTCTCTCGTCTACTATTCGACGACTTGTAATATCGATGCTCGTGAATCTTGCTAGTTTCGACCTAAAACGATGTATCCCGTTGTTTTGAGCCGGAATACAAGTTTTCGCGCAGTTCTGAGAGAAAAAGTTTCCACCTTTCTCTCGTGTACTCTTCGACGACTTGTAAAATCGATGCTCGTGAATCTTGCTAGTTTGGATCTAAAACGATGTACCCCGTTGTTTTGAGCCGGAATACAAGTTTTCGCGCAGTTCTGAGAGAAAAAGTTTACACCTTTCTCTCGTCTACTATTCGACGACTTGTAAAATCGATGCTCGTGAATATTGCTAGTTTCGACCTAAAACGATGTATCCCGTTGTTTTGAGCCGGAATACAAGTTTTCGCGCAGTTCTGAGAGAAAAAGTTTACACCTTTCTCTCGTCTACTCTTCGACGACATGTAAAATCGATGCTCCTGAATCTTGCTAGTTTCGATCTAAAACGATGTATCCTGTTGTTTTGAGCCGGAATACAAGTTTTCGCGCAGTTCTGAGAGAAAAAGTTTACACCTTTCTCTCGTCTAATCTTCGAATACTTGTAAAATCGATGCTCGTGAATCTTGCTAGTTTCGATCTACAACGATGTATCTCGTTGTTTTGAGCTGGAATAGAAGTTTTCGCGCAGTTCTGAGAGAAAACGTTTACACCTTTCTCTCGTCTAATCTTCGACGACTTGTAAAATCGATGCTCGTGAATCTTGCTAGTTTAGATCTACAACGATGTATCTCGTTGTTTTGAGCTGGAATAGAAGTTTTCGCGCAGTTCTGAGAGAAAAAGTTTACACCTTTCTCTCGTCTACTCTTCAAGGACTTGTAAAATCGATGCTCGTGAATCTTGCTACTTTCGATCTAAAACGATATATCCCGTTATTTTGAGCTGGAATAGAAGTTTTCGCGCAGTTCTGAGAGAAAAAGTTTACACCTTTCTCTCGTCTACTCTTCGAGGACTTGTAAAATCGATGCTCGTGAATCTTGCTAGTTTCGATCTAAAACTATGTATCCCGTTGTTTTGAGCCGGAATACCACTTTTCGCGCAGTTCTGAGAGAAAAAGTTTACACCTTTCTCTCGTCTACTCTTCAAGGACTTGTAAAATCGATGCTCGTGAATCTTGCTACTTTCGATCTAAAACGATATATCCCGTTATTTTGAGCTGGAATAGAAGTTTTCGCGCAGTTCTGAGAGAAAAAGTTTACACCTTTCTCTCGTCTACTCTTCGAGGACTTGTAAAATCGATGCTCGTGAATCTTGCTAGTTTCGATCTAAAACGATGTATTCTGTTGTTTTGAGCCGGAATACAAGTTTTCGCGCAGTTCTGAGAGAAAAAGTTTACACCTTTCTCTCGTCTACTCTTCGAGGACTTGTAAAATCGATGCTCGTGAATCTTGCTAGTTTCAATCTAAACGATGTATCCTGTTGTTTTGAGCCGGAATACAAGTTTTCGCGCAGTTCTGAGAGAAAAAGTTTACACCTTTCTCTCTTCTACTCTTCGAAGACTTGTAAAATCGATGCTCGTGAGTCTTGCTAGTTTCGATCTAAAACGATGTATCCCGTTTTTTGATCCGGAATAGCACTTTTCGCGCAGTTCTGAGAGAAAAAGTTTACACCTTTCTCTCGTCTACTCTTCAAGGACTTGTAAAATTGATGCTCGTGAATCTTGCTAGTTTGGATCTAAAACGATGTACCCTGTTGTTTTGAGCCGGAATACAAGTTTTCGTGCAGTTCTGAGAGAAAACGTTTACACCTTTCTCTCGTCTACTCTTCGACGACTTGTAAAATCGATGCTCGTGAATCTTGCTAGTTTCGATTTAAAACGATGTATCCTGTTGTTTTGAGCCGGAATACAAGTTTTCGCGCAGTTCTGAGTGAAAAAGTTTACACCTTTCTCTCGTCTACTCTTCGAAGACTTGTAGAATCGATGCTCGTGGATCTTGCTAGTTTCGATCTAAAACGATGTATCCCATTTTTTTTGAGCCGGAATACAAGTTTTGGCGCAGTTCTGAGAGAAAAAGTTTACACCTTTCTCTCGTGGACTCTCCGACGACTTGCAAAATCGATGCTCGTGAATCTTGTTAGTTACGATCTAAAACGATGTACCCCGTTGTTTTGAGCCGGAATACAAGTTTTCGTGCAGTTCTGAGAGAAAACGTTTACACCTTTCTCTTGTCTACTCTCGACGACTGGTAAAATCGATGCTCGTGAATCTTGCAAGTTTCGACCTAAAACGATGTATCGCGTTGTTTTGAGCCGGAATACAAGTTTTCGCGCCGTTCTGAGAGAAAAAGTTTACACCTTTCTCTCGTCTACTATTCGACGACTTGTAATATCGATGCTCGTGAATCTTGCTAGTTTCGACCTAAAACGATGTATCCCGTTGTTTTGAGCCGGAATACAAGTTTTCGCGCAGTTCTGAGAGAAAAAGTTTCCACCTTTCTCTCGTGTACTCTTCGACGACTTGTAAAATCGATGCTCGTGAATCTTGCTAGTTACGATCTAAAACGATGTACCCTGTTGTTTTGAGCCGGTATACAAGTTTTCGCGCAGTTCTGAGAGAAAAAGTTTACACCTTTCTCTCGTGGACTCTCCGACGACTTGTAAAATCAATGCTCGTGAATCTTGCTAGTTACGATCTAAAACGATGTAACCCGTTGTTTTGAGCCGGAATACAAGTTTTCGTGCAGATCTGAGAGAAAAAGTTTACACCTTTCTCTCGTCTACTCTTCGAAGACTTGCAAAATCGATGCTCGTGATTCTTGCTAGTTTCGATCTAAAGCGATGTATCCCGTTTTTTTGAGCCGGAATACAACTTTTCGCGCAGTTCTGAGAGAAAAAGTTTTCACCTTTCTCTCGTCTACTCTTCGAGGACTTGTAATATTGATGCTAGTGAATCTTGCTAGTTTCAATCTAAAACGATGAATCCCGTTGTTTTGAGCCGGAATACAAGTTTTTGCGCTGTTCTGAGAAAAAGTTCACATCTTTCTCTCGTCTAGTATTCGACAACTTGTAAAATCGATGCTCGTGAATCTTGCTAGTTTCGAGCTAAAACAATGTATACCGTTGTGTTGAGCCGGAATACAAGTTTTCGCGCAGTTCTAAGAGAAAAAGTTTCCACCTTTCTCTCGAGTACTCTTCGACGACTTGTAAAATCGATGCTCGTGAATCTTGCTAGTTTCGATCTAAAACGATGTATCCCGTTGTTTTGAGCCGGATTACAAGTTTTGGCGCAGTTCTGAGAGAAAAAGTTTATACCTTTCTCTCGTCTACTCTTCGACGACTTGTAAAATCGATGCTCGTGAATCTTTCTGGTTTCGATCTAAAACGATGTATCCCGTTGTTTTTTGAGCCGGAATACAAGCTTTCGCGCAGTTCTGAGAGAAAAAGATTACACCTTTCTCTCGTATACTCTTCGACGACTTGTAAAATCTATGCTCGTGAATCTTGCTAGTTTCGATCTAAAACGATGTATCCCGTTTTTTTTCAGCCGGTATACAAGTTTTCGCGCAGTTCTGAGAGAAAAAGTTTACACCTTTCTCTTGTGTACTCTTCGACGACGTGTAAAATCGATGCTCGTGAATCTTGCTAGTTTCGATCTAAAACGATGTATCCCGTTGTTTTGAGCCAGAATACAAGTTTTCGCGCAGTTCTGAGAGAAAAAGTTTAGACCTTTCTCTCGTCTACTCTTCGACGACTTGTAATATCGATGCTCGTGAATCCTGCTAGTTTCGATCTAAAACGATGTATCTCGTTGTTTTGAGCTGGAATAGAAGTTTTCGCACAGTTCTGAGAGAAAAAGTTTACACCTTTCTCTCGTCTACTCTTCGAGGACTTGTAAAATCGATGCTCGTGAATCTTGCTAGTTTCAATCTACAACGATGTATCTCGTTGTTTTGAGCTGGAATAGAAGTTTTCGCGCAGTTCTGAGAGAAAAAGTTTACACCTTTCTCTCGTCTACTCTTCGAGGACTTGTAAAATCGATGCTCGTGAATCTTGCTAGTTTCGATCTACAACGATGTATCTCGTTGTTTTGAGCTGGAATAGAAGTTTTCGCGCAGTTCTGAGAGAAAAAGTTTACACCTTTCTCTCGTCTAATCTTCGACGACTTGTAATATCGATGCTCGTGAATCTTGCTAGTTTGGATCTAAAACGATGTACCCCGTTGTTTTGAGCCGGAATACAAGTTTTCGTGCAGTTCTGAGAGAAAACGTTTACACCTTTCTCTCGTCTACTCTTCGACGACTTGTAAAATCGATGCTCGTGAATCTTGCTAGTTTCGATTTAAAACGATGTATCCTGTTGTTTTGAGCCGGAATACAAGTTTTCGCGCAGTTCTGAGAGAAAAAGTTTACACCTTTCTCTCGTCTACTCTTCGAAGACTTGTAGAATCGATGCTCGTGAATCTTGCTAGTTTCGATCTAAAACGATGTATCCCATTTTTTTTGAGCCGGAATACAAGTTTTGGCGCAGTTCTGAGAGAAAAAGTTTACACCTTTCTCTCGTGTACTCTTCGACGACTTGTAAAATCGATGCTCCTGAATCTTGCTAGTTTCGATCTAAAACGATGTATCCTGTTGTTTTGAGCCGGAATACAAGTTTTGGCGCAGTTCTGAGAGAAAAAGTTTACACCTTTCTCTCGTGGACTCTCCGACGACTTGTAAAATCGATGCTCGTGAATCTTGCTAGTTACGATCTAAAACGATGTACCCCGTTGTTTTGAGCCGGTATACAAGTTTTCGCGCAGTTCTGAGAGAAAAAGTTTACACCTTTCTCTCGTGGACTCTCCGACGACTTGTAAAATCGATGCTCGTGAATCTTGTTAGTTACGATCTAAAACGATGTACCCCGTTGTTTTGAGCCGGAATACAAGTTTTCGTGCAGTTCTGAGAGAAAACGTTTACACCTTTCTCTTGTCTACTCTCGACGACTGGTAAAATCAATGCTCGTGAATCTTGCTAGTTTCGACCTAAAACGATGTATCGCGTTGTTTTGAGCCGGAATACAAGTTTTCGCGCCGTTCTGAGAGAAAAAGTTTCCACCTTTCTCTCGTCTACTATTCGACGACTTGTAATATCGATGCTCGTGAATCTTGCTAGTTTCGACCTAAAACGATGTATCCCGTTGTTTTGAGCCGGAATACAAGTTTTCGCGCAGTTCTGAGAGAAAAAGTTTCCACCTTTCTCTCGTGTACTCTTCGACGACTTGTAAAATCGATGCTCGTGAATCTTGCTAGTTTGGATCTAAAACGATGTACCCCGTTGTTTTGAGCCGGAATACAAGTTTTCGCGCAGTTCTGAGAGAAAAAGTTTACACCTTTCTCTCGTCTACTATTCGACGACTTGTAAAATCGATGCTCGTGAATATTGCTAGTTTCGACCTAAAACGATGTATCCCGTTGTTTTGAGCCGGAATACAAGTTTTCGCGCAGTTCTGAGAGAAAAAGTTTACACCTTTCTCTCGTCTACTCTTCGACGACATGTAAAATCGATGCTCCTGAATCTTGCTAGTTTCGATCTAAAACGATGTATCCTGTTGTTTTGAGCCGGAATACAAGTTTTCGCGCAGTTCTGAGAGAAAAAGTTTACACCTTTCTCTCGTCTAATCTTCGAATACTTGTAAAATCGATGCTCGTGAATCTTGCTAGTTTCGATCTACAACGATGTATCTCGTTGTTTTGAGCTGGAATAGAAGTTTTCGCGCAGTTCTGAGAGAAAACGTTTACACCTTTCTCTCGTCTAATCTTCGACGACTTGTAAAATCGATGCTCGTGAATCTTGCTAGTTTAGATCTACAACGATGTATCTCGTTGTTTTGAGCTGGAATAGAAGTTTTCGCGCAGTTCTGAGAGAAAAAGTTTACACCTTTCTCTCGTCTACTCTTCAAGGACTTGTAAAATCGATGCTCGTGAATCTTGCTACTTTCGATCTAAAACGATATATCCCGTTATTTTGAGCTGGAATAGAAGTTTTCGCGCAGTTCTGAGAGAAAAAGTTTACACCTTTCTCTCGTCTACTCTTCGAGGACTTGTAAAATCGATGCTCGTGAATCTTGCTAGTTTCGATCTAAAACTATGTATCCCGTTGTTTTGAGCCGGAATACCACTTTTCGCGCAGTTCTGAGAGAAAAAGTTTACACCTTTCTCTCGTCTACTCTTCAAGGACTTGTAAAATCGATGCTCGTGAATCTTGCTACTTTCGATCTAAAACGATATATCCCGTTATTTTGAGCTGGAATAGAAGTTTTCGCGCAGTTCTGAGAGAAAAAGTTTACACCTTTCTCTCGTCTACTCTTCGAGGACTTGTAAAATCGATGCTCGTGAATCTTGCTAGTTTCGATCTAAAACGATGTATTCTGTTGTTTTGAGCCGGAATACAAGTTTTCGCGCAGTTCTGAGAGAAAAAGTTTACACCTTTCTCTCGTCTACTCTTCGAGGACTTGTAAAATCGATGCTCGTGAATCTTGCTAGTTTCAATCTAAACGATGTATCCTGTTGTTTTGAGCCGGAATACAAGTTTTCGCGCAGTTCTGAGAGAAAAAGTTTACACCTTTCTCTCTTCTACTCTTCGAAGACTTGTAAAATCGATGCTCGTGAGTCTTGCTAGTTTCGATCTAAAACGATGTATCCCGTTTTTTGATCCGGAATAGCACTTTTCGCGCAGTTCTGAGAGAAAAAGTTTACACCTTTCTCTCGTCTACTCTTCAAGGACTTGTAAAATTGATGCTCGTGAATCTTGCTAGTTTGGATCTAAAACGATGTACCCTGTTGTTTTGAGCCGGAATACAAGTTTTCGTGCAGTTCTGAGAGAAAACGTTTACACCTTTCTCTCGTCTACTCTTCGACGACTTGTAAAATCGATGCTCGTGAATCTTGCTAGTTTCGATTTAAAACGATGTATCCTGTTGTTTTGAGCCGGAATACAAGTTTTCGCGCAGTTCTGAGTGAAAAAGTTTACACCTTTCTCTCGTCTACTCTTCGAAGACTTGTAGAATCGATGCTCGTGGATCTTGCTAGTTTCGATCTAAAACGATGTATCCCATTTTTTTTGAGCCGGAATACAAGTTTTGGCGCAGTTCTGAGAGAAAAAGTTTACACCTTTCTCTCGTGGACTCTCCGACGACTTGCAAAATCGATGCTCGTGAATCTTGTTAGTTACGATCTAAAACGATGTACCCCGTTGTTTTGAGCCGGAATACAAGTTTTCGTGCAGTTCTGAGAGAAAACGTTTACACCTTTCTCTTGTCTACTCTCGACGACTGGTAAAATCGATGCTCGTGAATCTTGCAAGTTTCGACCTAAAACGATGTATCGCGTTGTTTTGAGCCGGAATACAAGTTTTCGCGCCGTTCTGAGAGAAAAAGTTTACACCTTTCTCTCGTCTACTATTCGACGACTTGTAATATCGATGCTCGTGAATCTTGCTAGTTTCGACCTAAAACGATGTATCCCGTTGTTTTGAGCCGGAATACAAGTTTTCGCGCAGTTCTGAGAGAAAAAGTTTCCACCTTTCTCTCGTGTACTCTTCGACGACTTGTAAAATCGATGCTCGTGAATCTTGCTAGTTTGGATCTAAAACGATGTACCCCGTTGTTTTGAGCCGGAATACAAGTTTTCGTGCAGTTCTGAGAGAAAAAGTTTACACCTTTCTCTCGTCTACTCTTCGACGACTTGTAAAATCGATGCTCGTGAATCTTGCTACTTTCGATCTAAAACGATATATCCCGTTATTTTGAGCCGGAATACAAGTTTTCGCGCAGTTCTGAGAGAAAAAGTTTACACCTTTCTCTCGTCTACTATTCGACGACTTGTAAAATCGATGCTCGTGAATATTGCTAGTTTCGACCTAAAACGATGTATCCCGTTGTTTTGAGCCGGAATACAAGTTTTCGCGCAGTTCTGAGAGAAAAAGTTTACACCTTTCTCTCGTCTACTCTTCGACGACTTGTAATATCGATGCTCGTGAATCTTGCTAGTTTCGACCTAAAACGATGTATCCCGTTGTTTTGAGCCGGAATACAAGTTTTCGCGCAGTTCTGAGAGAAAAAGTTTCCACCTTTCTCTCGTGTACTCTTCGACGACTTGTAAAATCGATGCTCGTGAATCTTGCTAGTTTGGATCTAAAACGATGTACCCCGTTGTTTTGAGCCGGAATACAAGTTTTCGTGCAGTTCTGAGAGAAAAAGTTTACACCTTTCTCTCGTCTACTCTTCGACGACTTGTAAAATCGATGCTCGTGAATCTTGCTACTTTCGATCTAAAACGATATATCCCGTTATTTTGAGCCGGAATACAAGTTTTCGCGCAGTTCTGAGAGAAAAAGTTTACACCTTTCTCTCGTCTACTATTCGACGACTTGTAAAATCGATGCTCGTGAATATTGCTAGTTTCGACCTAAAACGATGTATCCCGTTGTTTTGAGCCGGAATACAAGTTTTCGCGCAGTTCTGAGAGAAAAAGTTTACACCTTTCTCTCGTCTACTCTTCGACGACTTGTAAAATCGATGCTCCTGAATCTTGCTAGTTTCGATCTAAAACGATGTATCCTGTTGTTTTGAGCCGGAATACAAGTTTTCGCGCAGTTCTGAGAGAAAAAGTTTACACCTTTCTCTCGTCTAATCTTCGAATACTTGTAAAATCGATGCTCGTGAATCTTGCTAGTTTCGATCTACAACGATGTATCTCGTTGTTTTGAGCTGGAATAGATGTTTTCGCGCAGTTCTGAGAGAAAAAGTTTACACCTTTCTCTCGTCTATTCTTCGACGACTTGTAAAATCGATGCTCGTGAATCTTGCTAGTTTCGATCTACAACGATGTATCTCGTTGTTTTGAGCTGGAATAGAAGTTTTCGCGCAGTTCTGAGAGAAAAAGTTTACACCTTTCTCTCGTCTACTCTTCGAGGACTTGTAAAATCGATGCTCGTGAATCTTGCTAGTTTCGATCTAAAACGATGTATCCTGTTGTTTTGAGCCGGAATACCACTTTTCGCGCAGTTCTGAGAGAAAACGTTTACACCTTTCTCTCGTCTACTCTTCGACGACTTGTAAAATCGATGCTCGTGAATCTTGCTACTTTCAATCTAAAACGATATATCCCGTTGTTTTGAGCCGGAATACCACTTTTCGCGCAGTTCTGAGAGAAAAAGTTTACACCTTTCTCTCGTCTACTCTTCGAGGACTTGTAAAATCGATGCTCGTGAATCTTGCTAGTTTCGATCTACAACGATGTATCTCGTTGTTTTGAGCTGGAATAGAAGTTTTCGCGCAGTTCTGAGAGAAAAAGTTTACACCTTTCTCTCGTCTACTCTTCGAGGACTTGTAAAATCGATGCTCGTGAATCTTGCTAGTTTCGATCTACAACGATGTATCTCGTTGTTTTGAGCTGGAATAGAAGTTTTCGCGCAGTTCTGAGAGAAAAACTTTACACCTTTCTCTCGTCTAATCTTCGACGACTTGTAAAATCGATGCTCGTGAATCTTGCTAGTTTCGAACTACAACGATGTATCTCGTTGTTTTGAGCTGGAATAGAAGTTTTCGCGCAGTTCTGAGAGAAAAAGTTTACACCTTTCTCTCTTCTACTCTTCGAAGACTTGTAAAATCGATGCTCGTGAGTCTTGCTAGTTTCGATCTAAAACGATGTATCCCGTTTTTTGAGCCGGAATACCACTTTTCGCGCAGTTCTGAGAGAAAAAGTTTACACCTTTCTCTCGTCTACTCTTCAAGGACTTGTAAAATTGATGCTCGTGAATCTTGCTAGTTTGGATCTAAAACGATGTACCCCGTTGTTTTGAGCCGGAATACAAGTTTTCGTGCAGTTCTGAGAGAAAACGTTTACACCTTTCTCTCGTCTACTCTTCGACGACTTGTAAAATCGATGCTCGTGAATCTTGCTACTTTCGATCTAAAACGATATATCCCGTTGTTTTGAGCCGGAATACACGTTTTCGCGCAGTTCTGAGAGAAAAAGTTTACACCTTTCTCTCGTCTACTCTTCGACGACTTGTAAAATCGATGCTCGTGAATCTTGATAGTTTCGATTTAAAACGATGTATCCTGTTGTTTTGAGCCGGAATACAAGTTTTCGCGCAGTTCTGAGAGAAAAAGTTTACACCTTTCTCTCGTCTACTATTCGACGACTTGTAAAATCGATGCTCGTGAATATTGCTAGTTTCGACCTAGAACGATGTATCCCGTTGTTTTTAGCCGGAATACAAGTTTTCGCGCAGTTCTGAGAGAAAAAGCTTACACCTTTCTCTCGTGGACTCTCCGACGACTTGTAAAATCGATGCTCGTGAATCTTGCTAGTTACGATCTAAAACGATGTACCCTGTTGTTTTGAGCCGGTATACAAGTTTTCGCGCAGTTCTGAGAGAAAAAGTTTACACCTTTCTCTCGTGGACTCTCCGACGACTTGTAAAATCAATGCTCGTGAATCTTGCTAGTTACGATCTAAAACGATGTAACCCGTTGTTTTGAGCCGGAATACAAGTTTTCGTGCAGATCTGAGAGAAAAAGTTTACACCTTTCTCTCGTCTACTCTTCGAAGACTTGCAAAATCGATGCTCGTGATTCTTGCTAGTTTCGATCTAAAACGATGTATCCCGTTTTTTTGAGCCGGAATACAACTTTTCGCGCAGTTCTGAGAGAAAAAGTTTTCACCTTTCTCTCGTCTACTCTTCGAGGACTTGTAAAATTGATGCTAGTGAATCTTGCTAGTTTCAATCTAAAACGATGAATCCCGTTGTTTTGAGCCGGAATACAAGTTTTTGCGCTGTTCTGAGAAAAAGTTCACATCTTTCTCTCGTCTAGTATTCGACAACTTGTAAAATCGATGCTCGTGAATCTTGCTAGTTTCGAGCTAAAACAATGTATACCGTTGTGTTGAGCCGGAATACAAGTTTTCGCGCAGTTCTAAGAGAAAAAGTTTCCACCTTTCTCTCGAGTACTCTTCGACGACTTGTAAAATCGATGCTCGTGAATCTTGCTAGTTTCGATCTAAAACGATGTATCCCGTTGTTTTGAGCCGGATTACAAGTTTTGGCGCAGTTCTGAGAGAAAAAGTTTATACCTTTCTCTCGTCTACTCTTCGACGACTTGTAAAATCGATGCTCGTGAATCTTGCTGGTTTCGATCTAAAACGATGTATCCCGTTGTTTTGAGCCGGAATACAAGCTTTCGCGCAGTTCTGAGAGAAAAAGTTTACACCTTTCTCTCGTATACTCTTCGACGACTTGTAAAATCTATGCTCGTGAATCTTGCTAGTTTCGATCTAAAACGATGTATCCCGTTTTTTTTGAGCCGGTATACAAGTTTTCGCGCAGTTCTGAGAGAAAAAGTTTACACCTTTCTCTTGTGTACTCTTCGACGACGTGTAAAATCGATGCTCGTGAATCTTGCTAGTTTCGATCTAAAACGATGTATCCCGTTGTTTTGAGCCAGAATACAAGTTTTCGCGCAGTTCTGAGAGAAAAAGTTTAGACCTTTCTCTCGTCTACTCTTCGACGACTTGTAATATCGATGCTCGTGAATCCTGCTAGTTTCGATCTAAAACGATGTATCTCGTTGTTTTGAGCTGGAATAGAAGTTTTCGCACAGTTCTGAGAGAAAAAGTTTACACCTTTCTCTCGTCTACTCTTCGAGGACTTGTAAAATCGATGCTCGTGAATCTTGCTAGTTTCAATCTACAACGATGTATCTCGTTGTTTTGAGCTGGAATAGAAGTTTTCGCGCAGTTCTGAGAGAACATTTTACACCTTTCTCTCGTCTACTCTTCGAGGACTTGTAAAATCGATGCTCGTGAATCTTGCTAGTTTCGATCTACAACGATGTATCTCGTTGTTTTGAGCTGGAATAGAAGTTTTCGCGCAGTTCTGAGAGAAAAAGTTTACACCTTTCTCTCGTCTAATCTTCGACGACTTGTAATATCGATGCTCGTGAATCTTGCTAGTTTGGATCTAAAACGATGTACCCCGTTGTTTTGAGCCGGAATACAAGTTTTCGTGCAGTTCTGAGAGAAAACGTTTACACCTTTCTCTCGTCTACTCTTCGACGACTTGTAAAATCGATGCTCGTGAATCTTGCTAGTTTCGATTTAAAACGATGTATCCTGTTGTTTTGAGCCGGAATACAAGTTTTCGCGCAGTTCTGAGAGAAAAAGTTTACACCTTTCTCTCGTCTACTCTTCGAAGACTTGTAGAATCGATGCTCGTGAATCTTGCTAGTTTCGATCTAAAACGATGTATCCCATTTTTTTTGAGCCGGAATACAAGTTTTGGCGCAGTTCTGAGAGAAAAAGTTTACACCTTTCTCTCGTCTACTCTTCGACGACTTGTAAAATCAATGCTCGTATATCTTGCTAGTTTCGATCTACAACGATGTATCCTGTTGTTTTGAGCTGGAATAGAAGTTTTCGCGCAGTTCTGAGAGAAAAAGTTTACGCATTTCTCTCGTCTACTCTTCGAGGACTTGTAAAATCGATGCTCGTGAATCTTGCTAGTTTCGATCTAAAACGATGTATCCTGTTTTTTTGAGCCGGAATACAAGTTTTCGCGCAGTTCTGAGAGAAAAAGTTTACACCTTTCTCTCGTGTACTCTTCGACGACTCGTAAAATCGATGCTCCTGAATCTTGCTAGTTTCGATCTAAAACGATGTATCCTGTTGTTTTGAGCCGGAATACAAGTTTTGGCGCAGTTCTGAGAGAAAAAGTTTACACCTTTCTCTCGTGGACTCTCCGACGACTTGTAAAATCGATGCTCGTGAATCTTGCTAGTTACGATCTAAAACGATGTACCCCGTTGTTTTGAGCCGGTATACAAGTTTTCGCGCAGTTCTGAGAGAAAAAGTTTACACCTTTCTCTCGTCTACTATTCGACGACTTGTAAAATCGATGCTCGTGAATATTGCTAGTTTCGACCTAAAACGATGTATCCCGTTGTTTTGAGCCGGAATACAAGTTTTCGCGCAGTTCTGAGAGAAAAAGTTTACACCTTTCTCTCGTCTACTCTTCGACGACATGTAAAATCGATGCTCCTGAATCTTGCTAGTTTCGATCTAAAACGATGTATCCTGTTGTTTTGAGCCGGAATACAAGTTTTCGCGCAGTTCTGAGAGAAAAAGTTTACACCTTTCTCTCGTCTAATCTTCGAATACTTGTAAAATCGATGCTCGTGAATCTTGCTAGTTTCGATCTACAACGATGTATCTCGTTGTTTTGAGCTGGAATAGAAGTTTTCGCGCAGTTCTGAGAGAAAACGTTTACACCTTTCTCTCGTCTAATCTTCGACGACTTGTAAAATCGATGCTCGTGAATCTTGCTAGTTTCGATCTAAAACGATGTATTCTGTTGTTTTGAGCCGGAGTACAAGTTTTCGCGCAGTTCTGAGAGAAAAAGTTTACACCTTTCTCTCGTGTACTCTTTGACGACTTGTAAAATCGATGCTCGTGAATCTTGCTACTTTCGATCTAAAACAATATATCCCGTTATTTTGAGCTGGAATAGAAGTTTTCGCGCAGTTCTGAGAGAAAAAGTTTACACCTTTCTCTCGTCTACTCTTCGAGGACTTGTAAAATCGATGCTCGTGAATCTTGCTAGTTTCGATCTAAAACTATGTATCCCGTTGATTTGAGCCGGAATACCACTTTTCGCGCAGTTCTGAGAGAAAAAGTTTACACCTTTCTCTCGTCTACTCTTCAAGGACTTGTAAAATCGATGCTCGTGAATCTTGCTACTTTCGATCTAAAACGATATATCCCGTTATTTTGAGCTGGAATAGAAGTTTTCGCGCAGTTCTGAGAGAAAAAGTTTACACCTTTCTCTCGTCTACTCTTCGAGGACTTGTAAAATCGATGCTCGTGAATCTTGCTAGTTTCGATCTAAAACGATGTATTCTGTTGTTTTGAGCCGGAATACAAGTTTTCGCGCAGTTCTGAGAGAAAAAGTTTACACCTTTCTCTCGTCTACTCTTCGAGGACTTGTAAAATCGATGCTCGTGAATCTTGCTAGTTTCGATCTAAAACGATGTATCCTGTTGTTTTGAGCCGGAATACAAGTTTTCGCGCAGTTCTGAGAGAAAAAGTGTACACCTTTCTCTCTTCTACTCTTCGAAGACTTGTAAAATCGATGCTCGTGAGTCTTGCTAGTTTCGATCTAAAACGATGTATCCCGTTTTTTGAGCCTGAATAGCACTTTTCGCGCAGTTCTGAGAGAAAAAGTTTACACCTTTCTCTCGTCTACTCTTCAAGGACCCCCTAAAATTGATGCTCGTGAATCTTGCTAGTTTGGATCTAAAACGATGTACCCTGTTGTTTTGAGCCGGAAAACAAGTTTTCGTGCAGTTCTGAGAGAAAACGTTTACACCTTTCTCTCGTCTACTCTTCGACGACTTGTAAAATCGATGCTCGTGAATCTTGCTAGTTTCGATTTAAAACGATGTATCCTGTTGTTTTGAGCCGGAATACAAGTTTTCGCGCAGTTCTGAGTGAAAAAGTTTACACCTTTCTCTCGTCTACTCTTCGAAGACTTGTAGAATCGATGCTCGTGGATCTTGCTAGTTTCGATCTAAAACGATGTATCCCATTTTTTTGAGCCGGAATACAAGTTTTGGCGCAGTTCTGAGAGAAAAAGTTTACACCTTTCTCTCGTCTACTCTTCGACGACTTGTAAAATCAATGCTCGTATATCTTGCTAGTTTCGATCTACAACGATGTATCCTGTTGTTTTGAGCTGGAATAGAAGTTTTCGCGCAGTTCTGAGAGAAAAAGTTTACGCATTTCTCTCGTCTACTCTTCGAGGACATGTAAAATCGATGCTCGTGAATCTTGCTAGTTTCGATCTAAAACGATGTATCCCGGTTTTTTGAGCCGGAATACAAGTTTTCGCGCAGTTCTGAGAGAAAAAGTTTACACCTTTCTCTCGTCTACTCTTCGACGACTTGTAAAATCGATGCTCCTGAATCTTGCTAGTTTCGATCTAAAACGATGTATCCTGTTGTTTTGAGCCGGAATACAAGTTTTGGCGCAGTTCTGAGAGAAAAAGTTTACACCTTTCTCTCGTGGACTCTCCGACGACTTGTAAAATCGATGCTCGTGAATCTTGCTAGTTACGATCTAAAACGATGTACCCCGTTGTTTTGAGCCGGTATACAAGTTTTCGCGCAGTTCTGAGAGAAAAAGTTTACACCTTTCTCTCGTGGACTCTCCGACGACTTGTAAAATCGATGCTCGTGAATCTTGTTAGTTACGATCTAAAACGATGTACCCCGTTGTTTTGAGCCGGAATACAAGTTTTCGTGCAGTTCTGAGAGAAAACGTTTACACCTTTCTCTTGCCTACTCTCGACGACTGGTAAAATCAATGCTCGTGAATCTTGCTAGTTTCGACCTAAAACGATGTATCGCGTTGTTTTGAGCCGGAATACAAGTTTTCGCGCCGTTCTGAGAGAAAAAGTTTACACCTTTCTCTCGTCTACTATTCGACGACTTGTAATATCGATGCTCGTGAATCTTGCTAGTTTCGACCTAAAACGATGTATCCCGTTGTTTTGAGCCGGAATACAAGTTTTCGCGCAGTTCTGAGAGAAAAAGTTTCCACCTTTCTCTCGTGTACTCTTCGACGACTTGTAAAATCGATGCTCGTGAATCTTGCTAGTTTGGATCTAAAACGATGTACCCCGTTGTTTTGAGCCGGAATACAAGTTTTCGCGCAGTTCTGAGAGAAAAAGTTTACACCTTTCTCTCGTCTACTATTCGACGACTTGTAAAATCGATGCTCGTGAATATTGCTAGTTTCGACCTAAAACGATGTATCCCGTTGTTTTGAGCCGGAATACAAGTTTTCGCGCAGTTCTGAGAGAAAAAGTTTACACCTTTCTCTCGTCTACTCTTCGACGACATGTAAAATCGATGCTCCTGAATCTTGCTAGTTTCGATCTAAAACGATGTATCCTGTTGTTTTGAGCCGGAATACAAGTTTTCGCGCAGTTCTGAGAGAAAAAGTTTACACCTTTCTCTCGTCTAATCTTCGAATACTTGTAAAATCGATGCTCGTGAATCTTGCTAGTTTCGATCTACAACGATGTATCTCGTTGTTTTGAGCTGGAATAGAAGTTTTCGCGCAGTTCTGAGAGAAAACGTTTACACCTTTCTCTCGTCTAATCTTCGACGACTTGTAAAATCGATGCTCGTGAATCTTGCTAGTTTAGATCTACAACGATGTATCTCGTTGTTTTGAGCTGGAATAGAAGTTTTCGCGCAGTTCTGAGAGAAAAAGTTTACACCTTTCTCTCGTCTACTCTTCGAGGACTTGTAAAATCGATGCTCGTGAATCTTGCTAGTTTCGATCTAAAACTATGTATCCCGTTGTTTTGAGCCGGAATACCACTTTTCGCGCAGTTCTGAGAGAAAAAGTTTACACCTTTCTCTCGTCTACTCTTCAAGGACTTGTAAAATCGATGCTCGTGAATCTTGCTACTTTCGATCTAAAACGATATATCCCGTTATTTTGAGCTGGAATAGAAGTTTTCGCGCAGTTCTGAGAGAAAAAGTTTACACCTTTCTCTCGTCTACTCTTCGAGGACTTGTAAAATCGATGCTCGTGAATCTTGCTAGTTTCGATCTAAAACGATGTATTCTGTTGTTTTGAGCCGGAATACAAGTTTTCGCGCAGTTCTGAGAGAAAAAGTTTACACCTTTCTCTCGTCTACTCTTCGAGGACTTGTAAAATCGATGCTCGTGAATCTTGCTAGTTTCGATCTAAAACGATGTATCCTGTTGTTTTGAGCCGGAATACAAGTTTTCGCGCAGTTCTGAGAGAAAAAGTTTACACCTTTCTCTCTTCTACTCTTCGAAGACTTGTAAAATCGATGCTCGTGAGTCTTGCTAGTTTCGATCTAAAACGATGTATCCCGTTTTTTGAGCCGGAATAGCACTTTTCGCGCAGTTCTGAGAGAAAAAGTTTACACCTTTCTCTCGTCTACCCTTCAAGGACCCCCTAAAATTGATGCTCGTGAATCTTGCTAGTTTGGATCTAAAACGATGTACCCTGTTGTTTTGAGCCGGAAAACAAGTTTTCGTGCAGTTCTAAGAGAAAACGTTTACACCTTTCTCTCGTCTACTCTTCGACGACTTGTAAAATCGATGCTCGTGAATCTTGCTAGTTTCGATTTAAAACGATGTATCCTGTTGTTTTGAGCCGGAATACAAGTTTTCGCGCAGTTCTGAGTGAAAAAGTTTACACCTTTCTCTCGTCTACTCTTCGAAGACTTGTAGAATCGATGCTCGTGGATCTTGCTAGTTTCGATCTAAAACGATGTATCCCATTTTTTTTTAGCCGGAATACAAGTTTTGGCGCAGTTCTGAGAGAAAAAGTTTACACCTTTCTCTCGTCTACTCTTCGACGACTTGTAAAATCAATGCTCGTATATCTTGCTAGTTTCGATCTACAACGATGTATCCTGTTGTTTTGAGCTGGAATAGAAGTTTTCGCGCAGTTCTGAGAGAAAAAGTTTACGCATTTCTCTCGTCTACTCTTCGAGGACATGTAAAATCGATGCTCGTGAATCTTGCTAGTTTCGATCTAAAACGATGTATCCCGGTTTTTTGAGCCGGAATACAAGTTTTCGCGCAGTTCTGAGAGAAAAAGTTTACACCTTTCTCTCGTCTACTCTTCGACGACTTGTAAAATCGATGCTCCTGAATCTTGCTAGTTTCGATCTAAAACAATGTATCCTGTTGTTTTGAGCCGGAATACAAGTTTTGGCGCAGTTCTGAGAGAAAAAGTTTACACCTTTCTCTCGTGGACTCTCCGACGACTTGTAAAATCGATGCTCGTGAATCTTGCTAGTTACGATCTAAAACGATGTACCCCGTTGTTTTGAGCCGGTATACAAGTTTTCGCGCAGTTCTGAGAGAAAAAGTTTACACCTTTCTCTCGTGGACTCTCCGACGACTTGCAAAATCGATGCTCGTGAATCTTGTTAGTTACGATCTAAAACGATGTACCCCGTTGTTTTGAGCCGGAATACAAGTTTTCGTGCAGTTCTGAGAGAAAACGTTTACACCTTTCTCTTGTCTACTCTCGACGACTGGTAAAATCGATGCTCGTGAATCTTGCTAGTTTCGACCTAAAACGATGTATCGCGTTGTTTTGAGCCGGAATACAAGTTTTCGCGCCGTTCTGAGAGAAAAAGTTTACACCTTTCTCTCGTCTACTATTCGACGACTTGTAATATCGATGCTCGTGAATCTTGCTAGTTTCGACCTAAAACGATGTATCCCGTTGTTTTGAGCCGGAATACAAGTTTTCGCGCAGTTCTGAGAGAAAAAGTTTACACCTTTCTCTCGTGTACTCTTCGACGACTTGTAAAATCGATGCTCGTGAATCTTGCTAGTTTGGATCTAAAACGATGTACCCCGTTGTTTTGAGCCGGAATACAAGTTTTCGTGCAGTTCTGAGAGAAAAAGTTTACACCTTTCTCTCGTCTACTCTTCGACGACTTGTAAAATCGATGCTCGTGAATCTTGCTACTTTCGATCTAAAACGATATATCCCGTTATTTTGAGCCGGAATACAAGTTTTCGCGCAGTTCTGAGAGAAAAAGTTTACACCTTTCTCTCGTCTACTATTCGACGACTTGTAAAATCGATGCTCGTGAATATTGCTAGTTTCGACCTAAAACGATGTATCCCGTTGTTTTGAGCCGGAATACAAGTTTTCGCGCAGTTCTGAGAGAAAAAGTTTACACCTTTCTCTCGTCTACTCTTCGACGACATGTAAAATCGATGCTCCTGAATCTTGCTAGTTTCGATCTAAAACGATGTATCCTGTTGTTTTGAGCCGGAATACAAGTTTTCGCGCAGTTCTGAGAGAAAAAGTTTACACCTTTCTCTCGTCTAATCTTCGAATACTTGTAAAATCGATGCTCGTGAATCTTGCTAGTTTCGATCTACAACGATGTATCTCGTTGTTTTGAGCTGGAATAGAAGTTTTCGCGCAGTTCTGAGAGAAAACGTTTACACCTTTCTCTCGTCTAATCTTCGACGACTTGTAAAATCGATGCTCGTGAATCTTGCTAGTTTAGATCTACAACGATGTATCTCGTTGTTTTGAGCTGGAATAGAAGTTTTCGCGCAGTTCTGAGAGAAAAAGTTTACACCTTTCTCTCGTCTACTCTTCGAGGACTTGTAAAATCGATGCTCGTGAATCTTGCTAGTTTCGATCTAAAACTATGTATCCCGTTGTTTTGAGCCGGAATACCACTTTTCGCGCAGTTCTGAGAGAAAAAGTTTACACCTTTCTCTCGTCTACTCTTCAAGGACTTGTAAAATCGATGCTCGTGAATCTTGCTACTTTCGATCTAAAACGATATATCCCGTTATTTTGAGCTGGAATAGAAGTTTTCGCGCAGTTCTGAGAGAAAAAGTTTACACCTTTCTCTCGTCTACTCTTCGAGGACTTGTAAAATCGATGCTCGTGAATCTTGCTAGTTTCGATCTAAAACGATGTATTCTGTTGTTTTGAGCCGGAATACAAGTTTTCGCGCAGTTCTGAGAGAAAAAGTTTACACCTTTCTCTCGTCTACTCTTCGAGGACTTGTAAAATCGATGCTCGTGAATCTTGCTAGTTTCGATCTAAAACGATGTATCCTGTTGTTTTGAGCCGGAATACAAGTTTTCGCGCAGTTCTGAGAGAAAAAGTTTACACCTTTCTCTCTTCTACTCTTCGAAGACTTGTAAAATCGATGCTCGTGAGTCTTGCTAGTTTCGATCTAAAACGATGTATCCCGTTTTTTGAGCCGGAATAGCACTTTTCGCGCAGTTCTGAGAGAAAAAGTTTACACCTTTCTCTCGTCTACCCTTCAAGGACCCCCTAAAATTGATGCTCGTGAATCTTGCTAGTTTGGATCTAAAACGATGTACCCTGTTGTTTTGAGCCGGAAAACAAGTTTTCGTGCAGTTCTAAGAGAAAACGTTTACACCTTTCTCTCGTCTACTCTTCGACGACTTGTAAAATCGATGCTCGTGAATCTTGCTAGTTTCGATTTAAAACGATGTATCCTGTTGTTTTGAGCCGGAATACAAGTTTTCGCGCAGTTCTGAGTGAAAAAGTTTACACCTTTCTCTCGTCTACTCTTCGAAGACTTGTAGAATCGATGCTCGTGGATCTTGCTAGTTTCGATCTAAAACGATGTATCCCATTTTTTTTGAGCCGGAATACAAGTTTTGGCGCAGTTCTGAGAGAAAAAGTTTACACCTTTCTCTCGTCTACTCTTCGACGACTTGTAAAATCAATGCTCGTATATCTTGCTAGTTTCGATCTACAACGATGTATCCTGTTGTTTTGAGCTGGAATAGAAGTTTTCGCGCAGTTCTGAGAGAAAAAGTTTACGCATTTCTCTCGTCTACTCTTCGAGGACATGTAAAATCGATGCTCGTGAATCTTGCTAGTTTCGATCTAAAACGATGTATCCCGGTTTTTTGAGCCGGAATACAAGTTTTCGCGCAGTTCTGAGAGAAAAAGTTTACACCTTTCTCTCGTCTACTCTTCGACGACTTGTAAAATCGATGCTCCTGAATCTTGCTAGTTTCGATCTAAAACAATGTATCCTGTTGTTTTGAGCCGGAATACAAGTTTTGGCGCAGTTCTGAGAGAAAAAGTTTACACCTTTCTCTCGTGGACTCTCCGACGACTTGTAAAATCGATGCTCGTGAATCTTGCTAGTTACGATCTAAAACGATGTACCCCGTTGTTTTGAGCCGGTATACGTTTTCGCGCAGTTCTGAGAGAAAAAGTTTACACCTTTCTCTCGTGGACTCTCCGACGACTTGCAAAATCGATGCTCGTGAATCTTGTTAGTTACGATCTAAAACGATGTACCCCGTTGTTTTGAGCCGGAATACAAGTTTTCGTGCAGTTCTGAGAGAAAACGTTTACACCTTTCTCTTGTCTACTCTCGACGACTGGTAAAATCGATGCTCGTGAATCTTGCTAGTTTCGACCTAAAACGATGTATCGCGTTGTTTTGAGCCGGAATACAAGTTTTCGCGCCGTTCTGAGAGAAAAAGTTTACACCTTTCTCTCGTCTACTATTCGACGACTTGTAATATCGATGCTCGTGAATCTTGCTAGTTTCGACCTAAAACGATGTATCCCGTTGTTTTGAGCCGGAATACAAGTTTTCGCGCAGTTCTGAGAGAAAAAGTTTACACCTTTCTCTCGTGTACTCTTCGACGACTTGTAAAATCGATGCTCGTGAATCTTGCTAGTTTGGATCTAAAACGATGTACCCCGTTGTTTTGAGCCGGAATACAAGTTTTCGTGCAGTTCTGAGAGAAAAAGTTTACACCTTTCTCTCGTCTACTCTTCGACGACTTGTAAAATCGATGCTCGTGAATCTTGCTACTTTCGATCTAAAACGATATATCCCGTTATTTTGAGCCGGAATACAAGTTTTCGCGCAGTTCTGAGAGAAAAAGTTTACACCTTTCTCTCGTCTACTATTCGACGACTTGTAAAATCGATGCTCGTGAATATTGCTAGTTTCGACCTAAAACGATGTATCCCGTTGTTTTGAGCCGGAATACAAGTTTTCGCGCAGTTCTGAGAGAAAAAGTTTACACCTTTCTCTCGTCTAATCTTCGAATACTTGTAAAATCGATGCTCGTGAATCTTGCTAGTTTCGATCTACAACGATGTATCTCGTTGTTTTGAGCTGGAATAGAAGTTTTCGCGCAGTTCTGAGAGAAAAAGTTTACACCTTTCTCTCGTCTAATCTTCGACGACTTGTAAAATCGATGCTCGTGAATCTTGCTAGTTTCGATCTACAACGATGTATCTCGTTGTTTTGAGCTGGAATAGAAGTTTTCGCGCAGTTCTGAGAGAAAAAGTTTACACCTTTCTCTCGTCTACTCTTCGAGGACTTGTAAAATCGATGCTCGTGAATCTTGCTAGTTTCGATCTAAAACGATGTATCCTGTTGTTTTGAGCCGGAATACCACTTTTCGCGCAGTTCTGAGAGAAAACGTTTACACCTTTCTCTCGTCTACTCTTCGACGACTTGTAAAATCGATGCTCGTGAATCTTGCTACTTTCGATCTAAAACGATATATCCCGTTGTTTTGAGCTGGAATAGAAGTTTTCGCGCAGTTCTGAGAGAAAAAGTTTACACCTTTCTCTCGTCTACTCTTCGAGGACTTGTAAAATCGATGCTCGTGAATCTTGCTAGTTTCGATCTAAAACGATGTATTCTGTTGTTTTGAGCCGGAATACAAGTTTTCGCGCAGTTCTGAGAGAAAAAGTTTACACCTTTCTCTCGTCTACTCTTCGAGGACTTGTAAAATCGATGCTCGTGAATCTTGCTAGTTTCGATCTAAAACGATGTATCCTGTTGTTTTGAGCCGGAATACAAGTTTTCGCGCAGTTCTGAGAGAAAAAGTTTACACCTTTCTCTCTTCTACTCTTCGAAGACTTGTAAAATCGATGCTCGTGAGTCTTGCTAGTTTCGATCTAAAACGATGTATCCCGTTCTTTGAGCCGGAATAGCACTTTTCGCGCAGTTCTGAGAGAAAAAGTTTACACCTTTCTCTCGTCTACCCTTCAAGGACCCCCTAAAATTGATGCTCGTGAATCTTGCTAGTTTGGATCTAAAACGATGTACCCTGTTGTTTTGAGCCGGAAAACAAGTTTTCGTGCAGTTCTAAGAGAAAACGTTTACACCTTTCTCTCGTCTACTCTTCGACGACTTGTAAAATCGATGCTCGTGAATCTTGCTAGTTTCGATTTAAAACGATGTATCCTGTTGTTTTGAGCCGGAATACAAGTTTTCGCGCAGTTCTGAGTGAAAAAGTTTACACCTTTCTCTCGTCTACTCTTCGAAGACTTGTAGAATCGATGCTCGTGGATCTTGCTAGTTTCGATCTAAAACGATGTATCCCATTTTTTTTGAGCCGGAATACAAGTTTTGGCGCAGTTCTGAGAGAAAAAGTTTACACCTTTCTCTCGTCTACTCTTCGACGACTTGTAAAATCAATGCTCGTATATCTTGCTAGTTTCGATCTACAACGATGTATCCTGTTGTTTTGAGCTGGAATAGAAGTTTTCGCGCAGTTCTGAGAGAAAAAGTTTACGCATTTCTCTCGTCTACTCTTCGAGGACATGTAAAATCGATGCTCGTGAATCTTGCTAGTTTCGATCTAAAACGATGTATCCCGGTTTTTTGAGCCGGAATACAAGTTTTCGCGCAGTTCTGAGAGAAAAAGTTTACACCTTTCTCTCGTCTACTCTTCGACGACTTGTAAAATCGATGCTCCTGAATCTTGCTAGTTTCGATCTAAAACAATGTATCCTGTTGTTTTGAGCCGGAATACAAGTTTTGGCGCAGTTCTGAGAGAAAAAGTTTACACCTTTCTCTCGTGGACTCTCCGACGACTTGTAAAATCGATGCTCGTGAATCTTGCTAGTTACGATCTAAAACGATGTACCCCGTTGTTTTGAGCCGGTATACAAGTTTTCGCGCAGTTCTGAGAGAAAAAGTTTACACCTTTCTCTCGTGGACTCTCCGACGACTTGCAAAATCGATGCTCGTGAATCTTGTTAGTTACGATCTAAAACGATGTACCCCGTTGTTTTGAGCCGGAATACAAGTTTTCGTGCAGTTCTGAGAGAAAACGTTTACACCTTTCTTTTGTCTACTCTCGACGACTGGTAAAATCGATGCTCGTGAATCTTGCTAGTTTCGACCTAAAACGATGTATCGCGTTGTTTTGAGCCGGAATACAAGTTTTCGCGCCGTTCTGAGAGAAAAAGTTTACACCTTTCTCTCGTCTACTATTCGACGACTTGTAATATCGATGCTCGTGAATCTTGCTAGTTTCGACCTAAAACGATGTATCCCGTTGTTTTGAGCCGGAATACAAGTTTTCGCGCAGTTCTGAGAGAAAAAGTTTACACCTTTCTCTCGTGTACTCTTCGACGACTTGTAAAATCGATGCTCGTGAATCTTGCTAGTTTGGATCTAAAACGATGTACCCCGTTGTTTTGAGCCGGAATACAAGTTTTCGTGCAGTTCTGAGAGAAAAAGTTTACACCTTTCTCTCGTCTACTCTTCGACGACTTGTAAAATCGATGCTCGTGAATCTTGCTACTTTCGATCTAAAACGATATATCCCGTTATTTTGAGCCGGAATACAAGTTTTCGGGCAGTTCTGAGAGAAAAAGTTTACACCTTTCTCTCGTCTACTATTCGACGACTTGTAAAATCGATGCTCGTGAATATTGCTAGTTTCGACCTAAAACGATGTATCCCGTTGTTTTGAGCCGGAATACAAGTTTTCGCGCAGTTCTGAGAGAAAAAGTTTACACCTTTCTCTCGTCTACTCTTCGACGACTTGTAAAATCGATGCTCCTGAATCTTGCTAGTTTCGATCTAAAACGATGTATCCTGTTGTTTTGAGCCGGAATACAAGTTTTCGCGCAGTTCTGAGAGAAAAAGTTTACACCTTTCTCTCGTCTAATCTTCGAATACTTGTAAAATCGATGCTCGTGAATCTTGCTAGTTTCGATCTACAACGATGTATCCGTTGTTTTGAGCTGGAATAGAAGTTTTCGCGCAGTTCTGAGAGAAAAAGTTTACACCTTTCTCTCGTCTACTATTCGACGACTTGTAATATCGATGCTCGTGAATCTTGCTAGTTTCGACCTAAAACGATGTATCCCGTTGTTTTGAGCCGGAATACAAGTTTTCGCGCAGTTCTGAGAGAAAAAGTTTACACCTTTCTCTCGTGTACTCTTCGACGACTTGTAAAATCGATGCTCGTGAATCTTGCTAGTTTGGATCTAAAACGATGTACCCCGTTGTTTTGAGCCGGAATACAAGTTTTCGTGCAGTTCTGAGAGAAAAAGTTTACACCTTTCTCTCGTCTACTCTTCGACGACTTGTAAAATCGATGCTCGTGAATCTTGCTACTTTCGATCTAAAACGATATATCCCGTTATTTTGAGCCGGAATACAAGTTTTCGCGCAGTTCTGAGAGAAAAAGTTTACACCTTTCTCTCGTCTACTATTCGACGACTTGTAAAATCGATGCTCCTGAATCTTGCTAGTTTCGATCTAAAACGATGTATCCTGTTGTTTTGAGCCGGAATACAAGTTTTCGCGCAGTTCTGAGAGAAAAAGTTTACACCTTTCTCTCGTCTAATCTTCGAATACTTGTAAAATCGATGCTCGTGAATCTTGCTAGTTTCGATCTACAACGATGTATCTCGTTGTTTTGAGCTGGAATAGAAGTTTTCGCGCAGTTCTGAGAGAAAAAGTTTACACCTTTCTCTCGTCTAATCTTCGACGACTTGTAAAATCGATGCTCGTGAATCTTGCTAGTTTCGATCTACAACGATGTATCTCGTTGTTTTGAGCTGGAATAGAAGTTTTCGCGCAGTTCTGAGAGAAAAAGTTTACACCTTTCTCTCGTCTACTCTTCGAGGACTTGTAAAATCGATGCTCGTGAATCTTGCTAGTTTCGATCTAAAACGATGTATCCTGTTGTTTTGAGCCGGAATACCACTTTTCGCGCAGTTCTGAGAGAAAACGTTTACACCTTTCTCTCGTCTACTCTTCGACGACTTGTAAAATCGATGCTCGTGAATCTTGCTACTTTCGATCTAAAACGATATATCCCGTTGTTTTGAGCTGGAATAGAAGTTTTCGCGCAGTTCTGAGAGAAAAAGTTTACACCTTTCTCTCGTCTACTCTTCGAGGACTTGTAAAATCGATGCTCGTGAATCTTGCTAGTTTCGATCTAAAACGATGTATTCTGTTGTTTTGAGCCGGAATACAAGTTTTCGCGCAGTTCTGAGAGAAAAAGTTTACACCTTTCTCTCGTCTACTCTTCGAGGACTTGTAAAATCGATGCTCGTGAATCTTGCTAGTTTCGATCTAAAACGATGTATCCTGTTGTTTTGAGCCGGAATACAAGTTTTCGCGCAGTTCTGAGAGAAAAAGTTTACACCTTTCTCTCTTCTACTCTTCGAAGACTTGTAAAATCGATGCTCGTGAGTCTTGCTAGTTTCGATCTAAAACGATGTATCCCGTTCTTTGAGCCGGAATAGCACTTTTCGCGCAGTTCTGAGAGAAAAAGTTTACACCTTTCTCTCGTCTACCCTTCAAGGACCCCCTAAAATTGATGCTCGTGAATCTTGCTAGTTTGGATCTAAAACGATGTACCCTGTTGTTTTGAGCCGGAAAACAAGTTTTCGTGCAGTTCTAAGAGAAAACGTTTACACCTTTCTCTCGTCTACTCTTCGACGACTTGTAAAATCGATGCTCGTGAATCTTGCTAGTTTCGATTTAAAACGATGTATCCTGTTGTTTTGAGCCGGAATACAAGTTTTCGCGCAGTTCTGAGTGAAAAAGTTTACACCTTTCTCTCGTCTACTCTTCGAAGACTTGTAGAATCGATGCTCGTGGATCTTGCTAGTTTCGATCTAAAACGATGTATCCCATTTTTTTTGAGCCGGAATACAAGTTTTGGCGCAGTTCTGAGAGAAAAAGTTTACACCTTTCTCTCGTCTACTCTTCGACGACTTGTAAAATCAATGCTCGTATATCTTGCTAGTTTCGATCTACAACGATGTATCCTGTTGTTTTGAGCTGGAATAGAAGTTTTCGCGCAGTTCTGAGAGAAAAAGTTTACGCATTTCTCTCGTCTACTCTTCGAGGACATGTAAAATCGATGCTCGTGAATCTTGCTAGTTTCGATCTAAAACGATGTATCCCGGTTTTTTGAGCCGGAATACAAGTTTTCGCGCAGTTCTGAGAGAAAAAGTTTACACCTTTCTCTCGTCTACTCTTCGACGACTTGTAAAATCGATGCTCCTGAATCTTGCTAGTTTCGATCTAAAACAATGTATCCTGTTGTTTTGAGCCGGAATACAAGTTTTGGCGCAGTTCTGAGAGAAAAAGTTTACACCTTTCTCTCGTGGACTCTCCGACGACTTGTAAAATCGATGCTCGTGAATCTTGCTAGTTACGATCTAAAACGATGTACCCCGTTGTTTTGAGCCGGTATACAAGTTTTCGCGCAGTTCTGAGAGAAAAAGTTTACACCTTTCTCTCGTGGACTCTCCGACGACTTGCAAAATCGATGCTCGTGAATCTTGTTAGTTACGATCTAAAACGATGTACCCCGTTGTTTTGAGCCGGAATACAAGTTTTCGTGCAGTTCTGAGAGAAAACGTTTACACCTTTCTCTTGTCTACTCTCGACGACTGGTAAAATCGATGCTCGTGAATCTTGCTAGTTTCGACCTAAAACGATGTATCGCGTTGTTTTGAGCCGGAATACAAGTTTTCGCGCCGTTCTGAGAGAAAAAGTTTACACCTTTCTCTCGTCTACTATTCGACGACTTGTAATATCGATGCTCGTGAATCTTGCTAGTTTCGACCTAAAACGATGTATCCCGTTGTTTTGAGCCGGAATACAAGTTTTCGCGCAGTTCTGAGAGAAAAAGTTTACACCTTTCTCTCGTGTACTCTTCGACGACTTGTAAAATCGATGCTCGTGAATCTTGCTAGTTTGGATCTAAAACGATGTACCCCGTTGTTTTGAGCCGGAATACAAGTTTTCGTGCAGTTCTGAGAGAAAAAGTTTACACCTTTCTCTCGTCTACTCTTCGACGACTTGTAAAATCGATGCTCGTGAATCTTGCTACTTTCGATCTAAAACGATATATCCCGTTATTTTGAGCCGGAATACAAGTTTTCGCGCAGTTCTGAGAGAAAAAGTTTACACCTTTCTCTCGTCTACTATTCGACGACTTGTAAAATCGATGCTCGTGAATATTGCTAGTTTCGACCTAAAACGATGTATCCCGTTGTTTTGAGCCGGAATACAAGTTTTCGCGCAGTTCTGAGAGAAAAAGTTTACACCTTTCTCTCGTCTACTCTTCGACGACTTGTAAAATCGATGCTCCTGAATCTTGCTAGTTTCGATCTAAAACGATGTATCCTGTTGTTTTGAGCCGGAATACAAGTTTTCGCGCAGTTCTGAGAGAAAAAGTTTACACCTTTCTCTCGTCTAATCTTCGAATACTTGTAAAATCGATGCTCGTGAATCTTGCTAGTTTCGATCTACAACGATGTATCTCGTTGTTTTGAGCTGGAATAGAAGTTTTCGCGCAGTTCTGAGAGAAAAAGTTTACACCTTTCTCTCGTCTAATCTTCGACGACTTGTAAAATCGATGCTCGTGAATCTTGCTAGTTTCGATCTACAACGATGTATCTCGTTGTTTTGAGCTGGAATAGAAGTTTTCGCGCAGTTCTGAGAGAAAAAGTTTACACCTTTCTCTCGTCTACTCTTCGAGGACTTGTAAAATCGATGCTCGTGAATCTTGCTAGTTTCGATCTAAAACGATGTATCCTGTTGTTTTGAGCCGGAATACCACTTTTCGCGCAGTTCTGAGAGAAAACGTTTACACCTTTCTCTCGTCTACTCTTCGACGACTTGTAAAATCGATGCTCGTGAATCTTGCTACTTTCGATCTAAAACGATATATCCCGTTGTTTTGAGCTGGAATAGAAGTTTTCGCGCAGTTCTGAGAGAAAAAGTTTACACCTTTCTCTCGTCTACTCTTCGAGGACTTGTAAAATCGATGCTCGTGAATCTTGCTAGTTTCGATCTAAAACGATGTATTCTGTTGTTTTGAGCCGGAATACAAGTTTTCGCGCAGTTCTGAGAGAAAAAGTTTACACCTTTCTCTCGTCTACTCTTCGAGGACTTGTAAAATCGATGCTCGTGAATCTTGCTAGTTTCGATCTAAAACGATGTATCCTGTTGTTTTGAGCCGGAATACAAGTTTTCGCGCAGTTCTGAGAGAAAAAGTTTACACCTTTCTCTCTTCTACTCTTCGAAGACTTGTAAAATCGATGCTCGTGAGTCTTGCTAGTTTCGATCTAAAACGATGTATCCCGTTCTTTGAGCCGGAATAGCACTTTTCGCGCAGTTCTGAGAGAAAAAGTTTACACCTTTCTCTCGTCTACCCTTCAAGGACCCCCTAAAATTGATGCTCGTGAATCTTGCTAGTTTGGATCTAAAACGATGTACCCTGTTGTTTTGAGCCGGAAAACAAGTTTTCGTGCAGTTCTAAGAGAAAACGTTTACACCTTTCTCTCGTCTACTCTTCGACGACTTGTAAAATCGATGCTCGTGAATCTTGCTAGTTTCGATTTAAAACGATGTATCCTGTTGTTTTGAGCCGGAATACAAGTTTTCGCGCAGTTCTGAGTGAAAAAGTTTACACCTTTCTCTCGTCTACTCTTCGAAGACTTGTAGAATCGATGCTCGTGGATCTTGCTAGTTTCGATCTAAAACGATGTATCCCATTTTTTTTGAGCCGGAATACAAGTTTTGGCGCAGTTCTGAGAGAAAAAGTTTACACCTTTCTCTCGTCTACTCTTCGACGACTTGTAAAATCAATGCTCGTAAATCTTGCTAGTTTCGATCTACAACGATGTATTCTGTTGTTTTGAGCTGGAATAGAAGTTTTCGCGCAGTTCTGAGAGAAAAAGTTTACGCATTTCTCTCGTCTACTCTTCGAGGACATGTAAAATCGATGCTCGTGAATCTTGCTAGTTTCGATCTAAAACGATGTATCCCGGTTTTTTGAGCCGGAATACAAGTTTTCGCGCAGTTCTGAGAGAAAAAGTTTACACCTTTCTCTCGTCTACTCTTCGACGACTTGTAAAATCGATGCTCCTGAATCTTGCTAGTTTCGATCTAAAACAATGTATCCTGTTGTTTTGAGCCGGAATACAAGTTTTGGCGCAGTTCTGAGAGAAAAAGTTTACACCTTTCTCTCGTGGACTCTCCGACGACTTGTAAAATCGATGCTCGTGAATCTTGCTAGTTACGATCTAAAACGATGTACCCCGTTGTTTTGAGCCGGTATACAAGTTTTCGCGCAGTTCTGAGAGAAAAAGTTTACACCTTTCTCTCGTGGACTCTCCGACGACTTGCAAAATCGATGCTCGTGAATCTTGTTAGTTACGATCTAAAACGATGTACCCCGTTGTTTTGAGCCGGAATACAAGTTTTCGTGCAGTTCTGAGAGAAAACGTTTACACCTTTCTCTTGTCTACTCTCGACGACTGGTAAAATCGATGCTCGTGAATCTTGCTAGTTTCGACCTAAAACGATGTATCGCGTTGTTTTGAGCCGGAATACAAGTTTTCGCGCCGTTCTGAGAGAAAAAGTTTACACCTTTCTCTCGTCTACTATTCGACGACTTGTAATATCGATGCTCGTGAATCTTGCTAGTTTCGACCTAAAACGATGTATCCCGTTGTTTTGAGCCGGAATACAAGTTTTCGCGCAGTTCTGAGAGAAAAAGTTTACACCTTTCTCTCGTGTACTCTTCGACGACTTGTAAAATCGATGCTCGTGAATCTTGCTAGTTGGGATCTAAAACGATGTACCCCGTTGTTTTGAGCCGGAATACAAGTTTTCGTGCAGTTCTGAGAGAAAAAGTTTACACCTTTCTCTCGTCTACTCTTCGACGACTTGTAAAATCGATGCTCGTGAATCTTGCTACTTTCGATCTAAAACGATATATCCCGTTATTTTGAGCCGGAATACAAGTTTTCGCGCAGTTCTGAGAGAAAAAGTTTACACCTTTCTCTCGTCTACTATTCGACGACTTGTAAAATCGATGCTCGTGAATATTGCTAGTTTCGACCTAAAACGATGTATCCCGTTGTTTTGAGCCGGAATACAAGTTTTCGCGCAGTTCTGAGAGAAAAAGTTTACACCTTTCTCTCGTCTACTCTTCGACGACTTGTAAAATCGATGCTCCTGAATCTTGCTAGTTTCGATCTAAAACGATGTATCCTGTTGTTTTGAGCCGGAATACAAGTTTTCGCGCAGTTCTGAGAGAAAAAGTTTACACCTTTCTCTCGTCTAATCTTCGAATACTTGTAAAATCGATGCTCGTGAATCTTGCTAGTTTCGATCTACAACGATGTATCTCGTTGTTTTGAGCTGGAATAGAAGTTTTCGCGCAGTTCTGAGAGAAAAAGTTTACACCTTTCTCTCGTCTAATCTTCGACGACTTGTAAAATCGATGCTCGTGAATCTTGCTAGTTTCGATCTACAACGATGTATCTCGTTGTTTTGAGCTGGAATAGAAGTTTTCGCGCAGTTCTGAGAGAAAAAGTTTACACCTTTCTCTCGTCTACTCTTCGAGGACTTGTAAAATCGATGCTCGTGAATCTTGCTAGTTTCGATCTAAAACGATGTATCCTGTTGTTTTGAGCCGGAATACCACTTTTCGCGCAGTTCTGAGAGAAAACGTTTACACCTTTCTCTCGTCTACTCTTCGACGACTTGTAAAATCGATGCTCGTGAATCTTGCTACTTTCGATCTAAAACGATATATCCCGTTGTTTTGAGCCGGAATACCACTTTTCGCGCAGTTCTGAGAGAAAAAGTTTACACCTTTCTCTCGTCTACTCTTGAAGGACTTGTAAAATCGATGCTCGTGAATCTTGCTACTTTCGATCTAAAACGATATATCCCGTTATTTTGAGCTGGAATAGAAGTTTTCGCGCAGTTCTGAGAGAAAAAGTTTACACCTTTCTCTCGTCTACTCTTCGAGGACTTGTAAAATCGATGCTCGTGAATCTTGCTAGTTTCGATCTAAAACGATGTATCCTGTTGTTTTGAGCCGGAATACAAGTTTTCGCGCAGTTCTGAGAGAAAAAGTTTACACCTTTCTCTCGTCTACTATTCGACGACTTGTAAAATCGATGCTCGTGAATATTGCTAGTTTCGACCTAGAACGATGTATCCCGTTGTTTTTAGCCGGAATACAAGTTTTCGCGCAGTTCTGAGAGAAAAAGTTTAGACCTTTCTCTCGTCTACTCTTCGACGACTTGTAATATCGATGCTCGTGAATCCTGCTAGTTTCGATCTAAAACGATGTATCTCGTTGTTTTGAGCTGGAATAGAAGTTTTCGCACAGTTCTGAGAGAAAAAGTTTACACCTTTCTCTCGTCTACTCTTCGAGGACTTGTAAAATCGATGCTCGTGAATCTTGCTAGTTTCGATCTACAACGATGTATCTCGTTGTTTTGAGCTGGAATAGAAGTTTTCGCGCAGTTATGAGAGAAAAAGTTTACACCTTTCTCTCGTCTACTCTTCGAGGACTTGTAAAATCGATGCTCGTGAATCTTGCTAGTTTCGATCTACAACGATGTATCTCGTTTTTTTGAGCTGGAATAGAAGTTTTCGCGCAGTTCAGAGAGAAAAAGTTTACACCTTTCTCTCGTCTAATCTTCGACGACTTGTAAAATCGATGCTCGTGAATCTTGCTAGTTTCGATCTACAACGATGTATCTCGTTGTTTTGAGCTGGAATAGAAGTTTTCGCGCAGTTCTGAGAGAAAAAGTTTACACCTTTCTCTCGTCTACTCTTCGAGGACTTGTAAAATCGATGCTCGTGAATCTTGCTACTTTCGATCTAAAACGATATATCCCGTTATTTTGAGCCGGAATACAAGTTTTCGCGCAGTTCTGAGAGAAAAAGTTTACACCTTTCTCTCGTCTACTATTCGGCGACTTGTAAAATCGATGCTCGTGAATATTGCTAGTTTCGACCTAAAACGATGTATCCCGTTGTTTTGAGCCGGAATACAAGTTTTCTCGCAGTTCTGAGAGAAAAAGTTTACACCTTTCTCTCGTCTACTCTTCGACGACTTGTAAAATCGATGCTCCTGAATCTTGCTAGTTTCGATCTAAAACGATGTATCCTGTTGTTTTGAGCCGGAATACAAGTTTTCGCGCAGTTCTGAGAGAAAAAGTTTACACCTTTCTCTCGTCTAATCTTCGAAGACTTGTAAAATCGATGCTTGTGATTCTTGCTAGTTTCGATCTAAAACGATGTATACTCTCCGACGACTTGTAAAATCGATGCTCGTGAATCTTGCTAGTTACGATCTAAAACGATGTACCCCTTTGTTTTGAGCCGGAATACAAGTTTTCGTGCAGTTCTGAGAGAAAACGTTTACACCTTTCTCTTGTCTACTCTCGACGACTGGTAAAATCGATGCGCGTGAATCTTGCTAGTTTCGACCTAAAACGATGTATCGCGTTGTTTTGAGCCGCAATACAAGTTTTCGCGCAGTTCTGAGGGAAAAAGTTTACACCTTTCTCTCGTGTACTCTTTGACGACTTGTAAAATCCATGCTCGTGAATCTTGCTAGTTTCGATCTACAACGATGTATCTCGTTGTTTTGAGCTGGAATAGAAGTTTTCGCGCAGTTCTGAGAGAAAAAGTTTACACCTTTCTCTCGTCTACTATTCGACGACTTGTAATATCGATGCTCGTGAATCTTGCTAGTTACGATCTAAAACGATGTACCCCGTTGTTTTGAGCCGGTATACAAGTTTTCGCGCAGTTCTGAGAGAAAAAGTTTACACCTTTCTCTCGTGGACTCTCCGACGACTTGTAAAATCGATGCTCGTGAATCTTGTTAGTTACGATCTAAAACGATGTACCCCGTTGTTTTGAGCCGGAATACAAGTTTTCGTGCAGTTCTGAGAGAAAACGTTTACACCTTTCTCTTGTCTACTCTCGACGACTGGTAAAATCGATGCTCGTGAATCTTGCTAGTTTCGACCTAAAACGATGTATCGCGTTGTTTTGAGCCGGAATACAAGTTTTCGCGCCGTTCTGAGAGAAAAAGTTTACACCTTTCTCTCGTGTTCTCTTTGACGACTTGTAAAATCGATGCTCGTGAATTTTGCTAGTTTCGATCTACAACGATGTATCTCGTTGTTTTGAGCTGGAATAGAAGTTTTCGCGCAGTTCTGAGAGAAAAAGTTTACACCTTTCTCTCGTCTACTATTCGACGACTTGTAATATCGATGCTCGTGAATCTTGCTAGTTTCGACCTAAAACGATGTATCCCGTTGTTTTGAGCCGGAATACAAGTTTTCGCGCAGTTCTGAGAGAAAAAGTTTCCACCTTTCTCTCGTGTACTCTTCGACGACTTGTAAAATCGATGCTCGTGAATCTTCCTAGTTTGGATCTAAAACGATGTACCCCGTTGTTTTGAGCCGGAATACAAGTTTTCGTGCAGTTCTGAGAGAAAAAGTTTACACCTTTCTCTCGTCTACTCTTCGACGACTTGTAAAATCGATGCTCGTGAATCTTGCTACTTTCGATCTAAAACGATATATCCCGTTATTTTGAGCCGGAATACAAGTTTTCGCGCAGTTCTGAGAGAAAAAGTTTACACCTTTCTCTCGTCTACTATTCGACGACTTGTAAAATCGATGCTCGTGAATATTGCTAGTTTCGACCTAAAACGATGTATCCCGTTGTTTTGAGCCGGAATACAAGTTTTCGCGCAGTTCTGAGAGAAAAAGTTTACACCTTTCTCTCGTCTACTCTTCGACGACTTGTAAAATCGATGCTCCTGAATCTTGCTAGTTTCGATCTAAAACGATGTATCCTGTTGTTTTGAGCCGGAATACAAGTTTTCGCGCAGTTCTGAGAGAAAAAGTTTACACCTTTCTCTCGTCTACTCTTCGAAGACTTGTAAAATCGATGCTTGTGATTCTTGCTAGTTTCGATCTAAAACGATGTATCCCGTTTTTTTGAGCCGGAATACAACTTTTGGCGCAGTTCTGAGAGAAAAAGTTTACACCTTTCTCTCGTCTACTATTCGACGACTTGTAAAATCGATGCTCGTGAATATTGCTAGTTTCGACCTAGAACGATGTATCCCGTTGTTTTTAGCCGGAATACAAGTTTTCGCGCAGTTCTGAGAGAAAAAGTTTACACCTTTCTCTTGTCTACTCTCGACGACTGGTAAAATCGATGCTCGTGAATCTTGCTAGTTTCGACCTAAAACGATGTATCGCGTTGTTTTGAGCCGGAATACAAGTTTTCGCGCAGTTCTGAGAGAAAACGTTTACACCTTTCTCTCGTGTACTCTTTGACGACTTGTAAAATCGATGCTCGTGAATCTTGCTAGTTTCGATCTACAACGATGTACCCCGTTGTTTTGAGCCGGAATACAAGTTTTCGTGCAGTTCTGAGAGAAAAAGTTTACACCTTTCTCTCGTCTACTCTTCGACAACTTGTAAAATCGATGCTCGTGAATCTTGCTACTTTCGATCTAAAACGATATATCCCGTTATTTTGAGCCGGAATACAAGTTTTCGCGCAGTTCTGAGAGAAAAAGTTTACACCTTTCTCTCGTCTACTATTCGACGACTTGTAAAATCGATGCTCGTGAATATTGCTAGTTTCGACCTAAAACGATGTATCCCGTTGTTTTGAGCCGGAATACAAGTTTTCGCGCAGTTCTGAGAGAAAAATTTTACACCTTTCTCTCGTCTACTCTTCGACGACTTGTAAAATCGATGCTCCTGAATCTTGCTAGTTTCGATCTAAAACGATGTATCCTGTTGTTTTGAGCCGGAATACAAGTTTTCGCGCAGTTCTGAGAGAAAAAGTTTACACCTTTCTCTCGTCTACTCTTCGACGACTTGTAAAATCGATGCTCCTGAATCTTGCTAGTTTCGATCTAAAACGATGTATCCTGTTGTTTTGAGCCGGAATACAAGTTTTCGCGCAGTTCTGAGAGAAAAAGTTTACACCTTTCTCTCGTCTAATCTTCGAAGACTTGTAAAATCGATGCCTGTGATTCTTGCTAGTTTCGATCTAAAACGATGTATACTCTCCGACGACTTGTAAAATCGATGCTCGTGAATCTTGCTAGTTACGATCTAAAACGATGTACCCCGTTGTTTTGAGCCGGAATACAAGTTTTCGTGCAGTTCTGAGAGAAAAAGTTTACACCTTTCTCTTGTCTACTCTCGACGACTGGTAAAATCGATGCGCGTGAATCTTGCTAGTTTCGACCTAAAACGATGTATCGCGTTGTTTTGAGCCGGAATACAAGTTTTCGCGCAGTTCTGAGGGAAAAAGTTTACACCTTTCTCTCGTGTACTCTTTGACGACTTGTAAAATCCATGCTCGTGAATCTTGCTAGTTTCGATCTACAACGATGTATCTCGTTGTTTTGAGCTGGAATAGAAGTTTTCGCGCAGTTCTGAGGGAAAAAGTTTACACCTTTCTCTCGTCTACTATTCGACGACTTGTAATATCGATGCTCGTGAATCTTGCTAGTTACGATCTAAAACGATGTACCCCGTTGTTTTGAGCCGGTATACAAGTTTTCGCGCAGTTCTGAGAGAAAAAGTTTACACCTTTCTCTCCTGGACTCTCCGACGACTTGTAAAATCGATGCTCGTGAATCTTGTTAGTTACGATCTAAAACGATGTACCCCGTTGTTTTGAGCCGGAATACAAGTTTTCGTGCAGTTCTGAGAGAAAACGTTTACACCTTTCTCTTGTCTACTCTCGACGACTGGTAAAATCGATGCTCGTGAATCTTGCTAGTTTCGACCTAAAACGATGTATCGCGTTGTTTTGAGCCGGAATACAAGTTTTCGCGCCGTTCTGAGAGAAAAAGTTTACACCTTTCTCTCGTGTTCTCTTTGACGACTTGTAAAATCGATGCTCGTGAATTTTGCTAGTTTCGATCTACAACGATGTATCTCGTTGTTTTGAGCTGGAATAGAAGTTTTCGCGCAGTTCTGAGAGAAAAAGTTTACACCTTTCTCTCGTCTACTATTCGACGACTTGTAATATCGATGCTCGTGAATCTTGCTAGTTTCGACCTAAAACGATGTACCCCGTTGTTTTGAGCCGGAATACAAGTTTTCGCGCAGTTCTGAGAGAAAAAGTTTCCACCTTTCTCTCGTGTACTCTTCGACGACTTGTAAAATCGATGCTCGTGAATCTTGCTAGTTTGGATCTAAAACGATGTACCCCGTTGTTTTGAGCCGGAATACAAGTTTTCGTGCAGTTCTGAGAGAAAAAGTTTACACCTTTCTCTCGTCTACTCTTCGACGACTTGTAAAATCGATGCTCGTGAATCTTGCTACTTTCGATCTAAAACGATATATCCCGTTATTTTGAGCCGGAATACAAGTTTTCGCGCAGTTCTGAGAGAAAAAGTTTACACCTTTCTCTCGTCTACTATTCGACGACTTGTAAAATCGATGCTCGTGAATATTGCTAGTTTCGACCTAAAACGATGTATCCCGTTGTTTTGAGCCGGAATACAAGTTTTCGCGCAGTTCTGAGAGAAAAAGTTTACACCTTTCTCTCGTCTACTCTTCGACGACTTGTAAAATCGATGCTCCTGAATCTTGCTAGTTTCGATCTAAAACGATGTATCCTGTTGTTTTGAGCCGGAATACAAGTTTTCGCGCAGTTCTGAGAGAAAAAGTTTACACCTTTCTCTCGTCTACTCTTCGAAGACTTGTAAAATCGATGCTTGTGATTCTTGCTAGTTTCGATCTAAAACGATGTATCCCGTTTTTTTGAGCCGGAATACAACTTTTCGCGCAGTTCTGTGAGAAAAAGTTTACACCTTTCTCTCGTCTACTATTCGACGACTTGTAAAATCGATGCTCGTGAATATTGCTAGTTTCGACCTAGAACGATGTATCCCGTTGTTTTTAGCCGGAATACAAGTTTTCGCGCAGTTCTGAGAGAAAAAGTTTACACCTTTCTCTTGTCTACTCTCGACGACTGGTAAAATCGATGCTCGTGAATCTTGCTAGTTTCGACCTAAAACGATGTATCGCGTTGTTTTGAGCCGGAATACAAGTTTTCGCGCAGTTCTGAGAGAAAACGTTTACACCTTTCTCTCGTGTACTCTTTGACGACTTGTAAAATCGATGCTCGTGAATCTTGCTAGTTTCGATCTACAACGATGTACCCCGTTGTTTTGAGCCGGAATACAAGTTTTCGTGCAGTTCTGAGAGAAAAAGTTTACACCTTTCTCTCGTCTACTCTTCGACGACTTGTAAAATCGATGCTCGTGAATCTTGCTACTTTCGATCTAAAACGATATATCCCGTTATTTTGAGCCGCAATACAAGTTTTCGCGCAGTTCTGAGAGAAAAAGTTTACACCTTTCTCTCGTCTACTATTCGACGACTTGTAAAATCGATGCTCGTGAATATTGCTAGTTTCGACCTAAAACGATGTATCCCGTTGTTTTGAGCCGGAATACAAGTTTTCGCGCAGTTCTGAGAGAAAAAGTTTACACCTTTCTCTCGTCTACTCTTCGACGACTTGTAAAATCGATGCTCCTGAATCTTGCTAGTTTCGATCTAAAACGATGTATCCTGTTGTTTTGAGCCGGAATACAAGTTTTCGCGCAGTTCTGAGAGAAAAAGTTTACACCTTTCTCTCGTCTACTCTTCGAAGACTTGTAAAATCGATGCTTGTGATTCTTGCTAGTTTCGATCTAAAACGATGTATCCCGTTTTTTTGAGCCGGAATACAACTTTTCGCGCAGTTCTGAGAGAAAAAGTTTACACCTTTCTCTCGTCTACTATTCGACGACTTGTAAAATCGATGCTCGTGAATATTGCTAGTTTCGACCTAGAACGATGTATCCCGTTGTTTTTAGCCGGAATACAAGTTTTCGCGCAGTTCTGAGAGAAAAAGTTTACACCTTTCTCTTGTCTACTCTCGACGACTGGTAAAATCGATGCTCGTGAATCTTGCTAGTTTCGACCTAAAACGATGTATCGCGTTGTTTTGAGCCGGAATACAAGTTTTCGCGCAGTTCTGAGAGAAAAAGTTTCCACCTTTCTCTCGTGTACTCTTCGACGACTTGTAAAATCGATGCTCGTGAATCTTGCTAGTTTGGATCTAAAACGATGTACCCCGTTGTTTTGAGCCGGAATACAAGTTTTCGTGCAGTTCTGAGAGAAAAAGTTTACACCTTTCTCTCGTCTACTCTTCGACGACTTGTAAAATCGATGCTCGTGAATCTTGCTACTTTCGATCTAAAACGATATATCCCGTTATTTTGAGCCGCAATACAAGTTTTCGCGCAGTTCTGAGAGAAAAAGTTTACACCTTTCTCTCGTCTACTATTCGACGACTTGTAAAATCGATGCTCGTGAATATTGCTAGTTTCGACCTAAAACGATGTATCCCGTTGTTTTGAGCCGGAATACAAGTTTTCGCGCAGTTCTGAGAGAAAAAGTTTACACCTTTCTCTCGTCTACTCTTCGACGACTTGTAAAATCGATGCTCCTGAATATTGCTAGTTTCGATCTAAAACGATGTATCCTGTTGTTTTGAGCCGGAATACAAGTTTTCGCGCAGTTCTGAGAGAAAAAGTTTACACCTTTCTCTCGTCTACTCTTCGAAGACTTGTAAAATCGATGCTTGTGATTCTTGCTAGTTTCGATCTAAAACGATGTATCCCGTTTTTTTGAGCCGGAATACAACTTTTCGCGCAGTTCTGAGAGAAAAAGTTTACACCTTTCTCTCGTCTACTATTCGACGACTTGTAAAATCGATGCTCGTGAATATTGCTAGTTTCGACCTAGAACGATGTATCCCGTTGTTTTTAGCCGGAATACAAGCTTTCGCGCAGTTCTGAGAGAAAAAGTTTACACCTTTCTCTTGTCTACTCTCGACGACTGGTAAAATCGATGCTCGTGAATCTTGCTAGTTTTGACCTAAAACGATGTATCGCGTTGTTTTGAGCCGGAATACAAGTTTTCGCGCAGTTCTGAGAGAAAAAGTTTCCACCTTTCTCTCGTGTACTCTTCGACGACTTGTAAAATCGATGCTCGTGAATCTTGCTAGTTTGAATCTAAAACGATGTACCCCGTTGTTTTGAGCCGGAATACAAGTTTTCGTGCAGTTCTGAGAGAAAAAGTTTATACCTTTCTCTCGTCTACTCTTCGACGACTTGTAAAATCGATGCTCGTGAATCTTGCTACTTTCGATCTAAAACGATATATCCCGTTATTTTGAGCCGGAATACAAGTTTTCGCGCAGTTCTGAGAGAAAAAGTTTACACCTTTCTCTCGTCTACTATTCGACGACTTGTAAAATCGATGCTCGTGAATATTGCTAGTTTCGACCTAAAACGATGTATCCCGTTGTTTTGAGCCGGAATACAAGTTTTCGCGCAGTTCTGAGAGAAAAAGTTTACACCTTTCTCTCGTCTACTCTTCGACGACTTGTAAAATCGATGCTCCTGAATCTTGCTAGTTTCGATCTAAAACGATGTATCCTGTTGTTTTGAGCCGGAATACAAGTTTTCGCGCAGTTCTGAGAGAAAAAGTTTACACCTTTCTCTCGTGGACTCTCCGACGACTTGTAAAATCGATGCTCGTGAATCTTGCTAGTTACGATCTAAAACGATGTACCCTGTTGTTTTGAGCCGGTATACAAGTTTTCGCGCAGTTCTGAGAGAAAAAGTTTACACCTTTCTCTCGTGGACTCTCCGACGACTTGTAAAATCAATGCTCGTGAATCTTGCTAGTTACGATCTAAAACGATGTAACCCGTTGTTTTGAGCCGGAATACAAGTTTTCGTGCAGTTCTGAGAGAAAAAGTTTACACCTTTCTCTTGTCTACTCTCGACGACTGGTAAAATCGATGCTCGTGAATCTTGCTAGTTTCGACCTAAAACGATGTATCGCGTTGTTTTGAGCCGGAATACAAGTTTTCGCGCAGTTCTGAGAGAAAACGTTTACACCTTTCTCTCGTGTACTCTTTGACGACTTGTAAAATCGATGCTCGTGAATCTTGCTAGTTTCGATCTACAACGATGTATCTCGTTGTTTTGAGCTGGAATAGAAGTTTTCGCGCAGTTCTGAGAGAAAAAGTTTACACCTTTCTCTCGTCTACTATTCGACGACTTGTAAAATCGATGCTCGTGAATCTTGCTACTTTCGATCTAAAACGATATATCCCGTTATTTTGAGCCGGAATACAAGTTTTCGCGCAGTTCTGAGAAAAAGTTTACACCTTTCTCTCGTCTACTATTCGACGACTTGTAAAATCGATGCTCCTGAATCTTGCTAGTTTCGATCTAAAACGATGTATCCTGTTGTTTTGAGCCGGAATACAAGTTTTCGCGCAGTTCTGAGAGAAAAAGTTTACACCTTTCTCTCGTCTACTCTTCGAAGACTTGTAAAATCGATGCTTGTGATTCTTGCTAGTTTCGATCTAAAACGATGTATCCCGTTTTTTTGAGCCGGAATACAACTTTTCGCGCAGTTCTGAGAGAAAAAGTTTACACCTTTCTCTCGTCTACTATTCGACGACTTGTAAAATCGATGCTCGTGAATATTGCTAGTTTCGACCTAGAACGATGTATCCCGTTGTTTTTAGCCGGAATACAAGTTTTCGCGCAGTTCTGAGAGAAAAAGTTTACACCTTTCTCTCGTGGACTCTCCGACGACTTGTAAAATCGATGCTCGTGAATCTTGCTAGTTACGATCTAAAACGATGTACCCTGTTGTTTTGAGCCGGTATACAAGTTTTCGCGCAGTTCTGAGAGAAAAAGTTTACACCCTTCTCTCGTGGACTCTCCGACGACTTGTAAAATCAATGCTCGTGAATCTTGCTAGTTACGATCTAAAACGATGTAACCCGTTGTTTTGAGCCGGAATACAAGTTTTCGTGCAGTTCTGAGAGAAAAAGTTTACACCTTTCTCTTGTCTACTCTCGACGACTGGTAAAATCGATGCTCGTGAATCTTGCTAGTTTCGACCTAAAACGATGTATCGCGTTGTTTTGAGCCGGAATACAAGTTTTCGCGCAGTTCTGAGAGAAAACGTTTACACCTTTCTCTCGTGTACTCTTTGACGACTTGTAAAATCGATGCTCGTGAATCTTGCTAGTTTCGATCTACAACGATGTATCTCGTTGTTTTGAGCTGGAATAGAAGTTTTCGCGCAGTTCTGAGAGAAAAAGTTTACACCTTTCTCTCGTCTACTATTCGACGACTTGTAAAATCGATGCTCGTGAATCTTGCTACTTTCGATCTAAAACGATATATCCCGTTATTTTGAGCCGGAATACAAGTTTTCGCGCAGTTCTGAGAAAAAGTTTACACCTTTCTCTCGTCTACTATTTGACGACTTGTAAAATCGATGCTCGTGAATATTGCTAGTTTCGACCTAAAACGATGTATCCCGTTGTTTTGAGCCGGAATACAAGTTTTCGCGCAGTTCTGAGAGAAAAAGTTTACACCTTTCTCTCGTCTACTCTTCGCGACTTGTAAAATCGATGCTCCTGAATCTTGCTAGTTTCGATCTAAAACGATGTATCCTGTTGTTTTGAGCCGGAATACAAGTTTTCGCGCAGTTCTGAGAGAAAAAGTTTACACCTTTCTCTCGTCTACTCTTCGACGACTTGTAAAATCGATGCTCGTGATTCTTGCTAGTTTCGATCTAAAACGATGTATCCCGTTTTTTTGAGCCGGAATACAACTTTTCGCGCAGTTCTGAGAGAAAAAGTTTACACCTTTCTCTCGTCTACTATTCGACGACTTGTAAAATCGACGCTCGTGAATATTGCTAGTTTCGACCTAGAACAATGTATCCCGTTGTTTTGAGCCGGAATACAAGTTTTCGCGCAGTTCTGAGAGAAAAAGTTTACACCTTTCTCTCGTGGACTCTCCGACGACTTGTAAAATCGATGCTCGTGAATCTTGCTGGTTTCGATCTAAAACGATGTATCCCGTTGTTTTGAGCCGGAATACAAGTTTTCGCGCAGTTCTGAGAGAAAAAGTTTACACCTTTCTCTCGTATACTCTTCGACGACTTGTAAAATCTATGCTCGTGAATCTTGCTAGTTTCGATCTAAAACGATGTATCCCGTTTTTTTTTTTGAGCCGGTATACAAGTTTTCGCGCAGTTCTGAGAGAAAACGTTTACACCTTTCTCTCGTGTACTCTTCGACGACGTGTAAAATCGATGCTCGTGAATCTTCCTAGTTTCGATCTAAAACGATGTATCCCGTTGTTTTGAGCCAGAATACAAGTTTTCGCGCAGTTCTGAGAGAAAAAGTTTAGACCTTTCTCTCGTCTACTCTTCGACGACTTGTAATATCGATGCTCGTGAATCCTGCTAGTTTCGATCTAAAACGATGTATCTCGTTGTTTTGAGCTAGGAATAGAAGTTTTCGCACAGTTCTGAGAGAAAAAGTTTACACCTTTCTCTCGTCTACTCTTCGAGGACTTGTAAAATCGATGCTCGTGAATCTTGCTAGTTTCGATCTACAACGATTTATCTCGTTGTTTTGAGCTGGAATAGAAGTTTTCGCGCAGTTCTGAGAGAAAAAGTTTACACCTTTCTCTCGTCTACTCTTCGAGGACTTGTAAAATCGATGCTCGTGAATCTTGCTAGTTTCGATCTACAACGATGTATCTCGTTGTTTTGAGCTGGAATAGAAGTTTTCGCGCAGTTCTGAGAGAAAAAGTTTACACCTTTCTCTCGTCTAATCTTCGACGACTTGTAAAATCGATGCTCGTGAATCTTGCTAGTTTCGATCTACAACGATGTATCTCGTTGTTTTGAGCTGGAATAGAAGTTTTCGCGCAGTTCTGAGAGAAAAAGTTTACACCTTTCTCTCGTCTACTCTTCGAGGACTTGTAAAATCGATGCTCGTGAATCTTGCTAGTTTCGATCTAAAACGATGTATCCTGTTTTTTTGAGCCGGAATACAAGTTTTCGCGCAGTTCTGAGAGAAAAAGTTTACACCTTTCTCTCTTCTACTCTTCGAAGACTTGTAAAATCGATGCTCGTGAGTCTTGCTAGTTTCGATCTAAAACGATGTATCCCGTTTTTTGAGCCGGAATACCACTTTTCGCGAAGTTCTGAGAGAAAAAGTTTACACCTTTCTCTCGTCTACTCTTCAAGGACTTGTAAAATTGATGCTCGTGAATCTTGCTAGTTTGGATCTAAAACGATGTACCCCGTTGTTTTGAGCCGGAATACAAGTTTTCGTGCAGTTCTGAGAGAAAACGTTTACACCTTTCTCTCGTCTACTCTTCGACGACTTGTAAAATCGATGCTCGTGAATCTTGCTACTTTCGATCTAAAACGATATATCCCGTTGTTTTGAGCCGGAATACAAGTTTTCGCGCAGTTCTGAGAGAAAAAGTTTACACCTTTCTCTCGTCTACTCTTCGACGACTTGTAAAATCGATGCTCGTGAATCTTGCTAGTTTCGACTTAAAACGATGTATCCTGTTGTTTTGAGCCGGAATACAAGTTTTCGCGCAGTTCTGAGAGAAAAAGTTTACACCTTTCTCTCGTCTATTCTTCGAAGACTTGTAGAATCGATGCTCGTGAATTTTGCTAGTTTCAATATAAAACGATGTATCCCATTTTTTTGAGCCGGAATACAAGTTTTGGCGCAGTTCTGAGAGAAAAAGTTTACACCTTTCTCTCGTCTACTCTTCGACGACTTGTAAAATCAATGCTCGTATATCTTGCTAGTTTCGATCTAAAACGATGTATCCTGTTGTTTTGAGCTGGAATAGAAGTTTTCGCGCAGTTCTGAGAGAAAAAGTTTACGCATTTCTCTCGTCTACTCTTCGAGGACTTGTAAAATCGATGCTCGTGAATCTTGCTAGTTTCGATCTAAAACGATGTATCCCGTTTTTTTGAGCCGGAATACAAGTTTTCGCGCAGTTCTGAGAGAAAAAGTTTACACCTTTCTCTCGTCTACTCTTCGACGACTTGTAAAATCGATGCTCCTGAATCTTGCTAGTTTCGATCTAAAACGATGTATCCTGTTGTTTTGAGCCGGAATACAAGTTTTGGCGCAGTTCTGAGAGAAAAAGTTTACACCTTTCTCTCGTGGACTCTCCGACGACTTGTAAAATCGATGCTCGTGAATCTTGCTAGTTACGATCTAAAACGATGTACCCCGTTGTTTTGAGCCGGTATACAAGTTTTCGCGCAGTTCTGAGAGAAAAAGTTTACACCTTTCTCTCGTGGACTCTCCGACGACTTGTAAAATCGATGCTCGTGAATCTTGTTAGTTACGATCTAAAACGATGTACCCCGTTGTTTTGAGCCGGAATACAAGTTTTCGTGCAGTTCTGAGAGAAAACGTTTACACCTTTCTCTTGTCTACTCTCGACGACTGGTAAAATCGATGCTCGTGAATCTTGCTAGTTTCGACCTAAAACGATGTATCGCGTTGTTTTGAGCCGGAATACAAGTTTTCGCGCCGTTCTGAGAGAAAAAGTTTACACCTTTCTCTCGTGTTCTCTTTGACGACTTGTAAAATCGATGCTCGTGAATCTTGCTACTTTCGATCTAAAACGATATATCCCGTTATTTTGAGCCGGAATACAAGTTTTCGCGCAGTTCTGAGAGAAAAAGTTTACACCTTTCTCTCGTCTACTATTCGACGACTTGTAAAATCGATGCTCGTGAGTCTTGCTAGTTTCGATCTAAAACGATGTATCCCGTTTTTTGAGCCGGAATACCACTTTTCGCGAAGTTCTGAGAGAAAAAGTTTACACCTTTCTCTCGTCTACTCTTCAAGGACTTGTAAAATTGATGCTCGTGAATCTTGCTAGTTTGGATCTAAAACGATGTACCCCGTTGTTTTGAGCCGGAATACAAGTTTTCGTGCAGTTCTGAGAGAAAACGTTTACACCTTTCTCTCGTCTACTCTTCGACGACTTGTAAAATCGATGCTCGTGAATCTTGCTACTTTCGATCTAAAACGATATATCCCTTTGTTTTGAGCCGGAATACAAGTTTTCGCGCAGTTCTGAGAGAAAAAGTTTACACCTTTCTCTCGTCTACTCTTCGACGACTTGTAAAATCGATGCTCGTGAATCTTGCTAGTTTCGATTTAAAACGATATATCCTGTTGTTTTGAGCCGGAATACAAGTTTTCGCGCAGTTCTGAGAGAAAAAGTTTACACCTTTCTCTCGTCTACTCTTCGAAGACTTGTAGAATCGATGCTCGTGAATCTTGCTAGTTTCGATCTAAAACGATGTATCCCATTTTTTTTTGAGCCGGAATACAAGTTTTGGCGCAGTTCTGAGAGAAAAAGTTTACACCTTTCTCTCGTCTACTCTTCGACGACTTGTAAAATCAATGCTCGTATATCTTGCTAGTTTCGATCTAAAACGATGTATCCTGTTGTTTTGAGCTGGAATAGAAGTTTTCGCGCAGTTCTGAGAGAAAAAGTTTACGCATTTCTCTCGTCTACTCTTCGAGGACTTGTAAAATCGATGCTCGTGAATCTTGCTAGTTTCGATCTAAAACGATGTATCCCGTTTTTTTGAGCCGGAATACAAGTTTTCGCGCAGTTCTGAGAGAAAAAGTTTACACCTTTCTCTCGTCTACTCTTCGACGACTTGTAAAATCGATGCTCCTGAATCTTGCTAGTTTCGATCTAAAACAATGTATCCTGTTGTTTTGAGCCGGAATACAAGTTTTGGCGCAGTTCTGAGAGAAAAAGTTTACACCTTTCTCTCGTGGACTCTCCGACGACTTGTAAAATCGATGCTCGTGAATCTTGCTAGTTACGATCTAAAACGATGTACCCCGTTGTTTTGAGCCGGTATACAAGTTTTCGCGCAGTTCTGAGAGAAAGTTTACACCTTTCTCTCGTGGACTCTCCGACGACTTGTAAAATCGATGCTCGTGAATCTTGTTAGTTACGATCTAAAACGATGTACCCCGTTGTTTTGAGCCGGAATACAAGTTTTCGTGCAGTTCTGAGAGAAAACGTTTACACCTTTCTCTTGTCTACTCTCGACGACTGGTAAAATCGATGCTCGTGAATCTTGCTAGTTTCGACCTAAAACGATGTATCGCGTTGTTTTGAGCCGGAATACAAGTTTTCGCGCAGTTCTGAGAGAAAACGTTTACACCTTTCTCTCGTGTACTCTTTGACGACTTGTAAAATCGATGCTCGTGAATCTTGCTAGTTTCGATCTACAACGATGTATCTCGTTGTTTTGAGCTGGAATAGAAGTTTTCGCGCAGTTCTGAGAGAAAAAGTTTACACCTTTCTCTCGTCTACTATTCGACGACTTGTAAAATCGATGCTCGTGAATCTTGCTACTTTCGATCTAAAACGATATATCCCGTTATTTTGAGCCGGAATACAAGTTTTCGCGCAGTTCTGAGAAAAAGTTTACACCTTTCTCTCGTCTACTCTTCGCGACTTGTAAAATCGATGCTCCTGAATCTTGCTAGTTTCGATCTAAAACGATGTATCCTGTTGTTTTGAGCCGGAATACAAGTTTTCGCGCAGTTCTGAGAGAAAAAGTTTACACCTTTCTCTCGTTTACTCTTCGAAGACTTGTAAAATCGATGCTCGTGATTCTTGCTAGTTTCGATCTAAAACGATGTATCCCGTTTTTTTGAGCCGGAATACAACTTTTCGCGCAGTTCTGAGAGAAAAAGTTTACACCTTTCTCTCGTCTACTATTCGACGACTTGTAAAATCGACGCTCGTGAATATTGCTAGTTTCGACCTAGAACAATGTATCCCGTTGTTTTGAGCCGGAATACAAGTTTTCGCGCAGTTCTGAGAGAAAAAGTTTACACCTTTCTCTCGTGGACTCTCCGACGACTTGTAAAATCGATGCTCGTGAATCTTGCTGGTTTCGATCTAAAACGATGTATCCCGTTGTTTTGAGCCGGAATACAAGTTTTCGCGCAGTTCTGAGAGAAAAAGTTTACACCTTTCTCTCGTATACTCTTCGACGACTTGTAAAATCTATGCTCGTGAATCTTGCTAGTTTCGATCTAAAACGATGTATCCCGTTTTTTTTTTTGAGCCGGTATACAAGTTTTCGCGCAGTTCTGAGAGAAAACGTTTACACCTTTCTCTCGTGTACTCTTCGACGACGTGTAAAATCGATGCTCGTGAATCTTCCTAGTTTCGATCTAAAACGATGTATCCCGTTGTTTTGAGCCAGAATACAAGTTTTCGCGCAGTTCTGAGAGAAAAAGTTTAGACCTTTCTCTCGTCTACTCTTCGACGACTTGTAATATCGATGCTCGTGAATCCTGCTAGTTTCGATCTAAAACGATGTATCTCGTTGTTTTGAGCTAGGAATAGAAGTTTTCGCACAGTTCTGAGAGAAAAAGTTTACACCTTTCTCTCGTCTACTCTTCGAGGACTTGTAAAATCGATGCTCGTGAATCTTGCTAGTTTCGATCTACAACGATTTATCTCGTTGTTTTGAGCTGGAATAGAAGTTTTCGCGCAGTTCTGAGAGAAAAAGTTTACACCTTTCTCTCGTCTACTCTTCGAGGACTTGTAAAATCGATGCTCGTGAATCTTGCTAGTTTCGATCTACAACGATGTATCTCGTTGTTTTGAGCTGGAATAGAAGTTTTCGCGCAGTTCTGAGAGAAAAAGTTTACACCTTTCTCTCGTCTAATCTTCGACGACTTGTAAAATCGATGCTCGTGAATCTTGCTAGTTTCGATCTACAACGATGTATCTCGTTGTTTTGAGCTGGAATAGAAGTTTTCGCGCAGTTCTGAGAGAAAAAGTTTACACCTTTCTCTCGTCTACTCTTCGAGGACTTGTAAAATCGATGCTCGTGAATCTTGCTAGTTTCGATCTAAAACGATGTATCCTGTTTTTTTGAGCCGGAATACAAGTTTTCGCGCAGTTCTGAGAGAAAAAGTTTACACCTTTCTCTCTTCTACTCTTCGAAGACTTGTAAAATCGATGCTCGTGAGTCTTGCTAGTTTCGATCTAAAACGATGTATCCCGTTTTTTGAGCCGGAATACCACTTTTCGCGAAGTTCTGAGAGAAAAAGTTTACACCTTTCTCTCGTCTACTCTTCAAGGACTTGTAAAATTGATGCTCGTGAATCTTGCTAGTTTGGATCTAAAACGATGTACCCCGTTGTTTTGAGCCGGAATACAAGTTTTCGTGCAGTTCTGAGAGAAAACGTTTACACCTTTCTCTCGTCTACTCTTCGACGACTTGTAAAATCGATGCTCGTGAATCTTGCTACTTTCGATCTAAAACGATATATCCCGTTGTTTTGAGCCGGAATACAAGTTTTCGCGCAGTTCTGAGAGAAAAAGTTTACACCTTTCTCTCGTCTACTCTTCGACGACTTGTAAAATCGATGCTCGTGAATCTTGCTAGTTTCGACTTAAAACGATGTATCCTGTTGTTTTGAGCCGGAATACAAGTTTTCGCGCAGTTCTGAGAGAAAAAGTTTACACCTTTCTCTCGTCTATTCTTCGAAGACTTGTAGAATCGATGCTCGTGAATTTTGCTAGTTTCAATATAAAACGATGTATCCCATTTTTTTGAGCCGGAATACAAGTTTTGGCGCAGTTCTGAGAGAAAAAGTTTACACCTTTCTCTCGTCTACTCTTCGACGACTTGTAAAATCAATGCTCGTATATCTTGCTAGTTTCGATCTAAAACGATGTATCCTGTTGTTTTGAGCTGGAATAGAAGTTTTCGCGCAGTTCTGAGAGAAAAAGTTTACGCATTTCTCTCGTCTACTCTTCGAGGACTTGTAAAATCGATGCTCGTGAATCTTGCTAGTTTCGATCTAAAACGATGTATCCCGTTTTTTTGAGCCGGAATACAAGTTTTCGCGCAGTTCTGAGAGAAAAAGTTTACACCTTTCTCTCGTCTACTCTTCGACGACTTGTAAAATCGATGCTCCTGAATCTTGCTAGTTTCGATCTAAAACGATGTATCCTGTTGTTTTGAGCCGGAATACAAGTTTTGGCGCAGTTCTGAGAGAAAAAGTTTACACCTTTCTCTCGTGGACTCTCCGACGACTTGTAAAATCGATGCTCGTGAATCTTGCTAGTTACGATCTAAAACGATGTACCCCGTTGTTTTGAGCCGGTATACAAGTTTTCGCGCAGTTCTGAGAGAAAAAGTTTACACCTTTCTCTCGTGGACTCTCCGACGACTTGTAAAATCGATGCTCGTGAATCTTGTTAGTTACGATCTAAAACGATGTACCCCGTTGTTTTGAGCCGGAATACAAGTTTTCGTGCAGTTCTGAGAGAAAACGTTTACACCTTTCTCTTGTCTACTCTCGACGACTGGTAAAATCGATGCTCGTGAATCTTGCTAGTTTCGACCTAAAACGATGTATCGCGTTGTTTTGAGCCGGAATACAAGTTTTCGCGCCGTTCTGAGAGAAAAAGTTTACACCTTTCTCTCGTGTTCTCTTTGACGACTTGTAAAATCGATGCTCGTGAATCTTGCTACTTTCGATCTAAAACGATATATCCCGTTATTTTGAGCCGGAATACAAGTTTTCGCGCAGTTCTGAGAGAAAAAGTTTACACCTTTCTCTCGTCTACTATTCGACGACTTGTAAAATCGATGCTCGTGAGTCTTGCTAGTTTCGATCTAAAACGATGTATCCCGTTTTTTGAGCCGGAATACCACTTTTCGCGAAGTTCTGAGAGAAAAAGTTTACACCTTTCTCTCGTCTACTCTTCAAGGACTTGTAAAATTGATGCTCGTGAATCTTGCTAGTTTGGATCTAAAACGATGTACCCCGTTGTTTTGAGCCGGAATACAAGTTTTCGTGCAGTTCTGAGAGAAAACGTTTACACCTTTCTCTCGTCTACTCTTCGACGACTTGTAAAATCGATGCTCGTGAATCTTGCTACTTTCGATCTAAAACGATATATCCCTTTGTTTTGAGCCGGAATACAAGTTTTCGCGCAGTTCTGAGAGAAAAAGTTTACACCTTTCTCTCGTCTACTCTTCGACGACTTGTAAAATCGATGCTCGTGAATCTTGCTAGTTTCGATTTAAAACGATATATCCTGTTGTTTTGAGCCGGAATACAAGTTTTCGCGCAGTTCTGAGAGAAAAAGTTTACACCTTTCTCTCGTCTACTCTTCGAAGACTTGTAGAATCGATGCTCGTGAATCTTGCTAGTTTCGATCTAAAACGATGTATCCCATTTTTTTTTGAGCCGGAATACAAGTTTTGGCGCAGTTCTGAGAGAAAAAGTTTACACCTTTCTCTCGTCTACTCTTCGACGACTTGTAAAATCAATGCTCGTATATCTTGCTAGTTTCGATCTAAAACGATGTATCCTGTTGTTTTGAGCTGGAATAGAAGTTTTCGCGCAGTTCTGAGAGAAAAAGTTTACGCATTTCTCTCGTCTACTCTTCGAGGACTTGTAAAATCGATGCTCGTGAATCTTGCTAGTTTCGATCTAAAACGATGTATCCCGTTTTTTTGAGCCGGAATACAAGTTTTCGCGCAGTTCTGAGAGAAAAAGTTTACACCTTTCTCTCGTCTACTCTTCGACGACTTGTAAAATCGATGCTCCTGAATCTTGCTAGTTTCGATCTAAAACAATGTATCCTGTTGTTTTGAGCCGGAATACAAGTTTTGGCGCAGTTCTGAGAGAAAAAGTTTACACCTTTCTCTCGTGGACTCTCCGACGACTTGTAAAATCGATGCTCGTGAATCTTGCTAGTTACGATCTAAAACGATGTACCCCGTTGTTTTGAGCCGGTATACAAGTTTTCGCGCAGTTCTGAGAGAAAGTTTACACCTTTCTCTCGTGGACTCTCCGACGACTTGTAAAATCGATGCTCGTGAATCTTGTTAGTTACGATCTAAAACGATGTACCCCGTTGTTTTGAGCCGGAATACAAGTTTTCGTGCAGTTCTGAGAGAAAACGTTTACACCTTTCTCTTGTCTACTCTCGACGACTGGTAAAATCGATGCTCGTGAATCTTGCTAGTTTCGACCTAAAACGATGTATCGCGTTGTTTTGAGCCGGAATACAAGTTTTCGCGCCGTTCTGAGAGAAAAAGTTTACACCTTTCTCTCGTGTTCTCTTTGACGACTTGTAAAATCGATGCTCGTGAATCTTGCTAGTTTCGATCTACAACGATGTATCTCGTTGTTTTGAGCTGGAATAGAAGTTTTCGCGCAGTTCTGAGAGAAAAAGTTTACACCTTTCTCTCGTCTACTATTCGACGACTTGTAATATCGATGCTCGTGAATCTTGCTAGTTTCGACCTAAATCGATGTATCCCGTTGTTTTGAGCCGGAATACAAGTTTTCGCGCAGTTCTGAGAGAAAAAGTTTCCACCTTTCTCTCGTGTACTCTTCGACGACTTGTAAAATCGATGCTCGTGAATCTTGCTAGTTTGGATCTAAAACGATGTACCCCGTTGTTTTGAGCCGGAATACAAGTTTTCGTGCAGTTCTGAGAGAAAAAGTTTACACCTTTCTCTCGTCTACTCTTCGACGACTTGTAAAATCGATGCTCGTGAATCTTGCTACTTTCGATCTAAAACGATATATCCCGTTATTTTGAGCCGGAATACAAGTTTTTCGCAGTTCTGAGAGAAAAAGTTTACACCTTTCTCTCGTCTACTATTCGACGACTTGTAAAATCGATGCTCGTGAATATTGCTAGTTTCGACCTAAAACGATGTATCCCGTTGTTTTGAGCCGGAATACAAGTTTTCGCGCAGTTCTGAGAGAAAAAGTTTACACCTTTCTCTCGTGGACTCTCCGACGACTTGTAAAATCGATGCTCGTGAATCTTGCTAGTTACGATCTAAAACGATGTACCCCGTTGTTTTGAGCCGGAATACAAGTTTTCGTGCAGTTCTGAGAGAAAAAGTTTACACCTTTCTCTTGTCTACTCTCGACGACTGGTAAAATCGATGCTCGTGAATCTTGCTAGTTTCGACCTAAAACGATGTATCGCGTTGTTTTGAGCCGGAATACAAGTTTTCGCGCAGTTCTGAGGGAAAAAGTTTACACCTTTCTCTCGTGTACTCTTTGACGACTTGTAAAATCGATGCTCGTGAATCTTGCTAGTTTCGATCTACAACGATGTATCTCGTTGTTTTGAGCTGGAATAGAAGTTTTCGCGCAGTTCTGAGAGAAAAAGTTTACACCTTTCTCTCGTCTACTCTTCGACGACTTGTAAAATCGATGCTCGTGAATCTTGCTAGTTTCAATTTAAAACGATGTATCCTGTTGTTTTGAGCCGGAATACAAGTTTTCGCGCAGTTCTGAGAGAAAAAGTTTACACCTTTCTCTCGTCTACTCTTCGAAGACTTGTAGAATCGATGCTCGTGAATCTTGCTAGTTTCGATCTAAAACGATGTATCCCATTTTTTTTGAGCCGGAATACAAGTTTTGGCGCAGTTCTGAGAGAAAAAGTTTACACCTTTCTCTCGTGGACTCTCCGACGACTTGTAAAATCGATGCTCATGAATCTTGCTAGTTACGATCTAAAACGATGTACCCCGTTGTTTTGAGCCGGTATACAAGTTTTCGCGCAGTTCTGAGAGAAAAAGTTTACACCTTTCTCTCGTGGACTCTCCGACGACTTGTAAAATCGATGCTCGTGAATCTTGTTAGTTACGATCTAAAACGATGTACCCCGTTGTTTTGAGCCGGAATACAAGTTTTCGTGCAGTTCTGAGAGAAAACGTTTACACCTTTCTCTTGTCTACTCTCGACGACTGGTAAAATCGATGCTCGTGAATCTTGCTAGTTTCGACCTAAAACGATGTATCGCGTTGTTATGAGCCGGAATACAAGTTTTCGCGCCGTTCTGAGAGAAAAAGTTTACACCTTTCTCTCGTGTTCTCTTTGACGACTTGTAAAATCGATGCTCGTGAATCTTGCTAGTTTCGATCTACAACGATGTATCTCGTTGTTTTGAGCTGGAATAGAAGTTTTCGCGCAGTTCTGAGAGAAAAAGTTTACACCTTTCTCTCGTCTACTATTCGACGACTTGTAATATCGATGCTCGTGAATCTTGCTAGTTTCGACCTAAAACGATGTATCCCGTTGTTTTGAGCCGGAATACAAGTTTTCGCGCAGTTCTGAGAGAAAAAGTTTCCACCTTTCTCTCGTGTACTCTTCGACCACTTGTAAAATCGATGCTCGTGAATCTTGCTAGTTTGGATCTAAAACGATGTACCCCGTTGTTTTGAGCCGGAATACAAGTTTTCGTGCAGTTCTGAGAGAAAAAGTTTACACCTTTCGTCTACTCTTCGACGACTTGTAAAATCGATGCTCGTGAATCTTGCTACTTTCGATCTAAAACGATATATCCCGTTATTTTGAGCCGGAATACAAGTTTTCGCGCAGTTCTGAGAGAAAAAGTTTACACCTTTCTCTTGTCTACTATTCGACGACTTGTAAAATCGATGCTCGTGAATATTGCTAGTTTCGACCTAAAACGATGTACCCGTTGTTTTGAGCCGGAATACAAGTTTTCGCGCAGTTCTGAGAGAAAAAGTTTACACCTTTCTCTCGTGGACTCTCCGACGACTTGTAAAATCGATGCTCGTGAATCTTGCTAGTTACGATCTAAAACGATGTACCCCGTTGTTTTGAGCCGGAATACAAGTTTTCGTGCAGTTCTGAGAGAAAAAGTTTACACCTTTCTCTTGTCTACTCTCGACGACTGGTAAAATCGATGCTCGTGAATCTTGCTAGTTTCGACCTAAAACGATGTATCGCGTTGTTTTGAGCCGGAATACAAGTTTTCGCGCAGTTCTGAGGGAAAAAGTTTACACCTTTCTCTCGTGTACTCTTTGACGACTTGTAAAATCGATGCTCGTGAATCTTGCTAGTTTCGATCTACAACGATGTATCTCGTTGTTTTGAGCTGGAATAGAAGTTTTCGCGCAGTTCTGAGAGACAAAGTTTACACCTTTCTCTCGTCTACTCTTCGACGACTTGTAAAATCGATGCTCGTGAATCTTGCTAGTTTCAATTTAAAACGATGTATCCTGTTGTTTTGAGCCGGAATACAAGTTTTCGCGCAGTTCTGAGAGAAAAAGTTTACACCTTTCTCTCGTCTACTCTTCGAAGACTTGTAGAATCGATGCTCGTGAATCTTGCTAGTTTCGATCTAAAACGATGTATCCCATTTTTTTTTGAGCCGGAATACAAGTTTTGGCGCAGTTCTGAGAGAAAAAGTTTACACCTTTCTCTCGTCTACTCTTCGACGACTTGTAAAATCAATGCTCGTATATCTTGATAGTTTCGATCTACAACGATGTATCCTGTTGTTTTGAGCTGGAATAGAAGTTTTCGCGCAGTTCTGAGAGAAAAAGTTTACGCATTTCTCTCGTCTACTCTTCGAGGACTTGTAAAATCGATGATCGTGAATCTTGCTAGTTTCGATCTAAAACGATGCATCCCGTTTTTTTGAGCCGGAATACAAGTTTTCGCGCAGTTCTGAGAGAAAAAGTTTACACCTTTCTCTCATCTACTCTTCGACGACTTGTAAAATCGATGCGCCTGAATCTTGCTAGTTTCGATCTAAAACGATGTATCCTGTTGTTTTGAGCCGGAATACAAGTTTTGGCGCAGTTCTGAGAGAAAAAGTTTACACCTTTCTCTCGTGGACTCTCCGACGACTTGTAAAATCGATGCTCATGAATCTTGCTAGTTACGATCTAAAACGATGTACCCCGTTGTTTTGAGCCGGTATACAAGTTTTCGCGCTGTTCTGAGAGAAAAAGTTTACACCTTTCTCTCGTGGACTCTCCGACGACTTGTAAAATCGATGCTCGTGAATCTTGTTAGTTACGATCTAAAACGATGTACCCCGTTGTTTTGAGCCGGAATACAAGTTTTCGTGCAGTTCTGAGAGAAAACGTTTACACCTTTCTCTTGTCTACTCTCGACGACTGGTAAAATCGATGCTCGTGAATTTTGCTAGTTTCGACCTAAAACGATGTATCCCGTTGTTTTGAGCCGGAATACAAGTTTTCGCGCAGTTCTGAGAGAAAAAGTTTACACCTTTCTCTCATCTACTCTTCGACGACTTGTAAAATCGATGCTCGTGAATCTTGATAGTTTCGACCTAAAACGATGTATCCCGTTGTTTTGAGCCGGAATACAAGTTTTCGCGCAGTTCTGAGAGAAAAAGTTTACACCTTTCTCTCGTCTACTATTCGACGACTTGTAATATCGATGCTCGTGAATCTTGCTAGTTTCGACCTAAAACGATGTATCCTGTTGTTTTGAGCCGGAATACAAGTTTTCGCGCAGTTCTGAGAGAAAAAGTTTCCACCTTTCTCTCGTGTACTCTTCGACCACTTGTAAAATCGATGCTCGTGAATCTTGCTAGTTTGGATCTAAAACGATGTACCCCGTTGTTTTGAGCCGGAATACAAGTTTTCGTGCAGTTCTGAGAGAAAAAGTTTACACCTTTCGTCTACTCTTCGACGACTTGTAAAATCGATGCTCGTGAATCTTGCTACTTTCGATCTAAAACGATATATCCCGTTATTTTGAGCCGGAATACAAGTTTTCGCGCAGTTCTGAGAGAAAAAGTTTACACCTTTCTCTTGTCTACTATTCGACGACTTGTAAAATCGATGCTCGTGAATATTGCTAGTTTCGACCTAATACGATGTATCCCGTTGTTTTGAGCCGGAATACAAGTTTTCGCGCAGTTCTGAGAGAAAAAGTTTACACCTTTCTCTCGTGGACTCTCCGACGACTTGTAAAATCGATGCTCGTGAATCTTGCTAGTTACGATCTAAAACGATGTACCCCGTTGTTTTGAGCCGGAATACAAGTTTTCGTGCAGTTCTGAGAGAAAAAGTTTACACCTTTCTCTTGTCTACTCTCGACGACTGGTAAAATCGATGCTCGTGAATCTTGCTAGTTTCGACCTAAAACGATGTATCGCGTTGTTTTGAGCCGGAATACAAGTTTTCGCGCAGTTCTGAGGGAAAAAGTTTACACCTTTCTCTCGTGTACTCTTTGACGACTTGTAAAATCGATGCTCGTGAATCTTGCTAGTTTCGATCTACAACGATGTATCTCGTTGTTTTGAGCTGGAATAGAAGTTTTCGCGCAGTTCTGAGAGAAAAAGTTTACACCTTTCTCTCGTCTACTCTTCGACGACTTGTAAAATCGATGCTCGTGAATCTTGCTAGTTTCAATTTAAAACGATGTATCCTGTTGTTTTGAGCCGGAATACAAGTTTTCGCGCAGTTCTGAGAGAAAAAGTTTACACCTTTCTCTCGTCTACTCTTCGAAGACTTGTAGAATCGATGCTCGTGAATCTTGCTAGTTTCGATCTAAAACGATGTATCCCATTTTTTTTTTGAGCCGGAATACAAGTTTTGGCGCAGTTCTGAGAGAAAAAGTTTACACCTTTCTCTCGTCTACTCTTCGACGACTTGTAAAATCAATGCTCGTGAATATTGCTAGTTTCGACCTAAAACGATGTATCCCGTTGTTTTGAGCCGGAATACAAGTTTTCGCGCAGTTCTGAGAGAAAAAGTTTACACCTTTCTCTCGTGGACTCTCCGACGACTTGTAAAATCGATGCTCGTGAATCTTGCTAGTTACGATCTAAAACGATGTACCCCGTTGTTTTGAGCCGGAATACAAGTTTTCGTGCAGTTCTGAGAGAAAAAGTTTACACCTTTCTCTTGTCTACTCTCGACGACTGGTAAAATCGATGCTCGTGAATCTTGCTAGTTTCGACCTAAAACGATGTATCGCGTTGTTTTGAGCCGGAATACAAGTTTTCGCGCAGTTCTGAGGGAAAAAGTTTACACCTTTCTCTCGTGTACTCTTTGACGACTTGTAAAATCGATGCTCGTGAATCTTGCTAGTTTCGATCTACAACGATGTATCTCGTTGATTTGAGCTGGAATAGAAGTTTTCGCGCAGTTCTGAGAGAAAAAGTTTACACCTTTCTCTCGTCTACTCTTCGACGACTTGTAAAATCGATGCTCGTGAATCTTGCTAGTTTCAATTTAAAACGATGTATCCTGTTGTTTTGAGCCGGAATACAAGTTTTCGCGCAGTTCTGAGAGAAAAAGTTTACACCTTTCTCTCGTCTACTCTTCGAAGACTTGTAGAATCGATGCTCGTGAATCTTGCTAGTTTCGATCTAAAACGATGTATCCCATTTTTTTTTGAGCCGGAATACAAGTTTTGGCGCAGTTCTGAGAGAAAAAGTTTACACCTTTCTCTCGTCTACTCTTCGACGACTTGTAAAATCAATGCTCGTATATCTTGCTAGTTTCGATCTACAACGATGTATCCTGTTGTTTTGAGCTGGAATAGAAGTTTTCGCGCAGTTCTGAGAGAAAAAGTTTACGCATTTCTCTCGTCTAATCTTCGAGGACTTGTAAAATCGATGCTCGTGAATCTTGCTAGTTTCGATCTAAAACGATGCATCCCGTTTTTTTGAGCCGGAATACAAGTTTTCGCGCAGTTCTGAGAGAAAAAGTTTACACCTTTCTCTCATCTACTCTTCGACGACTTGTAAAATCGATGCGCCTGAATCTTGCTAGTTTCGATCTAAAACGATGTATCCTGTTGTTTTGAGCCGGAATACAAGTTTTGGCGCAGTTCTGAGAGAAAAAGTTTACACCTTTCTCTCGTGGACTCTCCGACGACTTGTAAAATCGATGCTCATGAATCTTGCTAGTTACGATCTAAAACGATGTACCCCGTTGTTTTGAGCCGGTATACAAGTTTTCGCGCAGTTCTGAGAGAAAAAGTTTACACCTTTCTCTCGTGGACTCTCCGACGACTTGTAAAATCGATGCTCGTGAATCTTGTTAGTTACGATCTAAAACGATGTACCCCGTTGTTTTGAGCCGGAATACAAGTTTTCGTGCAGTTCTGAGAGAAAACGTTTACACCTTTCTCTTGTCTACTCTCGACGACTGGTAAAATCGATGCTCGTGAATTTTGCTAGTTTCGACCTAAAACGATGTATCCCGTTGTTTTGAGCCGGAATACAAGTTTTCGCGCAGTTCTGAGAGAAAAAGTTTACACCTTTCTCTCATCTACTCTTCGACGACTTGTAAAATCGATGCTCGTGAATCTTGATAGTTTCGACCTAAAACGATGTATCCCGTTGATTTGAGCCGGAATACAAGTTTTCGCGCAGTTCTGAGAGAAAAAGTTTACACCTTTCTCTCGTCTACTATTCGACGACTTGTAATATCGATGCTCGTGAATCTTGCTAGTTTCGACCTAAAACGATGTATCCTGTTGTTTTGAGCCGGAATACAAGTTTCCGCGCAGTTCTGAGAGAAAAAGTTTACACCTTTCTCTCGTTTACTCTTCGAAGACTTGTAAAATCGATGCTCGTGATTCTTGCTAGTTTCGATCTAAAACGATGTATCCCGTTTTTTTGAGCCGGAATACAACTTTTCGCGCAGTTCTGAGAGAAAAAGTTTACACCTTTCTCTCGTCTACTATTCGACGACTTGTAAAATCGATGCTCGTGAATATTGCTAGTTTCGACCTAGAACAATGTATCCCGTTGTTTTGAGCCGGAATACAAGTTTTCGCGCAGTTCTGAGAGAAAAAGTTTACACCTTTCTCTCGTGACTCTCCGACGACTTGTAAAATCGATGCTCGTGAATCTTGCTAGTTACGATCTAAAACGATGTACCCCGTTGTTTTGAGCCGGAATACAAGTTTTCGTGCAGTTCTGAGAGAAAAAGTTTACACCTTTCTCTTGTCTACTCTCGACGACTGGTAAAATCGATGCTCGTGAATCTTGCTAGTTTCGATCTAAAACGATGTATCCTGTTGTTTTGAGCCGGAATACAACTTTTCGCGCAGTTCTGAGAGAAAAGTTTACACCTTTCTCTCGTCTACTATTCGACGACTTGTAAAATCGATGCTCGTGAATATTGCTAGTTTCGATCTACAACGATGTATCCTGTTGTTTTGAGCTGGAATAGAAGTTTTCGCGCAGTTCTGAGAGAAAAAGTTTACGCATTTCTCTCGTCTACTCTTCGAGGACTTGTAAAATCGATGCTCGTGAATCTTGCTAGTTTCGATCTAAAACGATGTATCCCGTTTTTTTGAGCCGGAATACAAGTTTTCGCGCAGTTCTGAGAGAAAAAGTTTACACCTTTCTCTCATCTACTCTTCGACGACTTGTAAAATCGATGCTCCTGAATCTTGCTAGTTTCGATCTAAAACGATGTATCCTGTTGTTTTGAGCCGGAATACAAGTTTTGGCGCAGTTCTGAGAGAAAAAGTTTACACCTTTCTCTCGTGGACTCTCCGACGACTTGTAAAATCGATGCTCATGAATCTTGCTAGTTACGATCTAAAACGATGTACCCCGTTGTTTTGAGCCGGTATACAAGTTTTCGCGCAGTTCTGAGAGAAAAAGTTTACACCTTTCTCTCGTGGACTCTCCGACGACTTGTAAAATCGATGCTCGTGAATCTTGTTAGTTACGATCTAAAACGATGTACCCCGTTGTTTTGAGCCGGAATACAAGTTTTCGTGCAGTTCTGAGAGAAAAAGTTTACACCTTTCTCTCGTCTACTCTTCGAAGACTTGTAAAATCGATGCTTGTGATTTTGCTAGTTTCGATCTAAAACGATGTATCCCGTTTTTTTGAGCCGGAATACAACTTTTCGCGCAGTTCTGAGAGAAAAAGTTTACACCTTTCTCTCGTCTACTATTCGACGACTTGTAAAATCGATGCTCGTGAATATTGCTAGTTTCGACCTAGAAGGATGTATCCCGTTGTTTTTAGCCGGAATACAAGTTTTCGCGCAGTTCTGAGAGAAAAAGTTTACACCTTTCTCTCGTGGACTCTCCGACGATGTGTAAAATCGATGCTCGTGAATCTTGCTAGTTACGATCTAAAACGATGTACCCTGTTGTTTTGAGCCGGTATACAAGTTTTCGCGCAGTTCTGAGAGAAAATTTTACACCTTTCTCTCGTGGACTCTCCGACGACTTGTAAAATCAATGCTCGTGAATCTTGCTAGTTACGATCTAAAACGATGTAACCCGTTGTTTTGAGCCGGAATACAAGTTTTCGTGCAGTTCTGAGAGAAAAAGTTTACACCTTTCTCTTGTCTACTCTCGACGACTGGTAAAATCGATGCTCGTGAATCTTGCTAGTTACGATCTAAAACGATGTACCCCGTTGTTTTGAGCCGGAATACAAGTTTTCGTGCAGTTCTGAGAGAAAAAGTTTACACCTTTCTCTTGTCTACTCTCGACGACTGGTAAAATCGATGCTCGTGAATCTTGCTAGTTTCGACCTAAAACGATGTATCGCGTTGTTTTGAGCCGGAATACAAGTTTTCGCGCAGTTCTGAGGAAAAAAGTTTACACCTTTCTCTCGTGTACTCTTTGACGACTTGTAAAATCGATGCTCGTGAATCTTGCTAGTTTCGATCTACAACGATGTATCTCGTTGTTTTGAGCTGGAATAGAAGTTTTCGCGCAGTTCTGAGAGAAAAAGTTTACACCTTTCTCTCGTCTACTCTTCGACGACTTGTAAAATCGATGCTCGTGAATCTTGCTAGTTTCAATTTAAAACGATGTATCCTGTTGTTTTGAGCCGGAATACAAGTTTTCGCGCAGTTCTGAGAGAAAAAGTTTACACCTTTCTCTCGTCTACTCTTCGAAGACTTGTAGAATCGATGCTCGTGAATCTTGCTAGTTTCGATCTAAAACGATGTATCCCATTTTTTTTTGAGCCGGAATACAAGTTTTGGCGCAGTTCTGAGAGAAAAAGTTTACACCTTTCTCTCGTCTACTCTTCGACGACTTGTAAAATCAATGCTCGTATATCTTGCTAGTTTCGATCTACAACGATGTATCCTGTTGTTTTGAGCTGGAATAGAAGTTTTCGCGCAGTTCTGAGAGAAAAAGTTTACGCATTTCTCTCGTCTAATCTTCGAGGACTTGTAAAATCGATGCTCGTGAATCTTGCTAGTTTCGATCTAAAACGATGCATCCCGTTTTGTTGAGCCGGAATACAAGTTTTCGCGCAGTTCTGAGAGAAAAAGTTTACACCTTTCTCTCATCTACTCTTCGACGACTTGTAAAATCGATGCGCCTGAATCTTGCTAGTTTCGATCTAAAACGATGTATCCTGTTGTTTTGAGCCGGAATACAAGTTTTGGCGCAGTTCTGAGAGAAAAAGTTTACACCTTTCTCTCGTGGACTCTCCGACGACTTGTAAAATCGATGCTCATGAATCTTGCTAGTTACGATCTAAAACGATGTACCCCGTTGTTTTGAGCCGGTATACAAGTTTTCGCGCAGTTCTGAGAGAAAAAGTTTACACCTTTCTCTCGTGGACTCTCCGACGACTTGTAAAATCGATGCTCGTGAATCTTGTTAGTTACGATCTAAAACGATGTACCCCGTTGTTTTGAGCCGGAATACAAGTTTTCGTGCAGTTCTGAGAGAAAACGTTTACACCTTTCTCTTGTCTACTCTCGACGACTGGTAAAATCGATGCTCGTGAATTTTGCTAGTTTCGACCTAAAACGATGTATCCCGTTGTTTTGAGCCGGAATACAAGTTTTCGCGCAGTTCTGAGAGAAAAAGTTTACACCTTTCTCTCATCTACTCTTCGACGACTTGTAAAATCGATGCTCGTGAATCTTGATAGTTTCGACCTAAAACGATGTATCCCGTTGATTTGAGCCGGAATACAAGTTTTCGCGCAGTTCTGAGAGAAAAAGTTTACACCTTTCTCTCGTCTACTATTCGACGACTTGTAATATCGATGCTCGTGAATCTTGCTAGTTTCGACCTAAAACGATGTATCCTGTTGTTTTGAGCCGGAATACAAGTTTCCGCGCAGTTCTGAGAGAAAAAGTTTACACCTTTCTCTCGTTTACTCTTCGAAGACTTGTAAAATCGATGCTCGTGATTCTTGCTAGTTTCGATCTAAAACGATGTATCCCGTTTTTTTGAGCCGGAATACAACTTTTCGCGCAGTTCTGAGAGAAAAAGTTTACACCTTTCTCTCGTCTACTATTCGACGACTTGTAAAATCGATGCTCGTGAATATTGCTAGTTTCGACCTAGAACAATGTATCCCGTTGTTTTGAGCCGGAATACAAGTTTTCGCGCAGTTCTGAGAGAAAAAGTTTACACCTTTCTCTCGTGACTCTCCGACGACTTGTAAAATCGATGCTCGTGAATCTTGCTAGTTACGATCTAAAACGATGTACCCCGTTGTTTTGAGCCGGAATACAAGTTTTCGTGCAGTTCTGAGAGAAAAAGTTTACACCTTTCTCTTGTCTACTCTCGACGACTGGTAAAATCGATGCTCGTGAATCTTGCTAGTTTCGATCTAAAACGATGTATCCTGTTGTTTTGAGCCGGAATACAACTTTTCGCGCAGTTCTGAGAGAAAAGTTTACACCTTTCTCTCGTCTACTATTCGACGACTTGTAAAATCGATGCTCGTGAATATTGCTAGTCTCGATCTACAACGATGTATCCTGTTGTTTTGAGCTGGAATAGAAGTTTTCGCGCAGTTCTGAGAGAAAAAGTTTACGCATTTCTCTCGTCTACTCTTCGAGGACTTGTAAAATCGATGCTCGTGAATCTTGCTAGTTTCGATCTAAAACGATGTATCCCGTTTTTTTGAGCCGGAATACAAGTTTTCGCGCAGTTCTGAGAGAAAAAGTTTACACCTTTCTCTCATCTACTCTTCGACGACTTGTAAAATCGATGCTCCTGAATCTTGCTAGTTTCGATCTAAAACGATGTATCCTGTTGTTTTGAGCCGGAATACAAGTTTTGGCGCAGTTCTGAGAGAAAAAGTTTACACCTTTCTCTCGTGGACTCTCCGACGACTTGTAAAATCGATGCTCATGAATCTTGCTAGTTACGATCTAAAACGATGTACCCCGTTGTTTTGAGCCGGTATACAAGTTTTCGCGCAGTTCTGAGAGAAAAAGTTTACACCTTTCTCTCGTGGACTCTCCGACGACTTGTAAAATCGATGCTCGTGAATCTTGTTAGTTACGATCTAAAACGATGTACCCCGTTGTTTTGAGCCGGAATACAAGTTTTCGTGCAGTTCTGAGAGAAAAAGTTTACACCTTTCTCTCGTCTACTCTTCGAAGACTTGTAAAATCGATGCTTGTGATTTTGCTAGTTTCGATCTAAAACGATGTATCCCGTTTTTTTGAGCCGGAATACAACTTTTCGCGCAGTTCTGAGAGAAAAAGTTTACACCTTTCTCTCGTCTACTATTCGACGACTTGTAAAATCGATGCTCGTGAATATTGCTAGTTTCGACCTAGAAGGATGTATCCCGTTGTTTTTAGCCGGAATACAAGTTTTCGCGCAGTTCTGAGAGAAAAAGTTTACACCTTTCTCTCGTGGACTCTCCGACGATGTGTAAAATCGATGCTCGTGAATCTTGCTAGTTACGATCTAAAACGATGTGCCCTGTTGTTTTGAGCCGGTATACAAGTTTTCGCGCAGTTCTGAGAGAAAATTTTACACCTTTCTCTCGTGGACTCTCCGACGACTTGTAAAATCAATGCTCGTGAATCTTGCTAGTTACGATCTAAAACGATGTAACCCGTTGTTTTGAGCCGGAATACAAGTTTTCGTGCAGTTCTGAGAGAAAAAGTTTACACCTTTCTCTTGTCTACTCTCGACGACTGGTAAAATCGATGCTCGTGAATCTTGCTAGTTTCGATCTACAACGATGTATCTCGTTGTTTTGAGCTGGAATAGAAGTTTTCGCGCAGTTCTGAGAGAAAAAGTTTACACCTTTCTCTCGTCTACTATTCGACGACTTGTAAAATCGATGCTCGTGAATCTTGCTACTTTCGATCTAAAACGATATATCCCGTTATTTTGAGCTGGAATAGAAGTTTTCGCGCAGTTCTGAGAGAAAAAGTTTACACCTTTCTCTCGTCTACTATTCGACGACTTGTAAAATCGATGCTCGTGAATATTGCTAGTTTCGACCTAAAACGATGTATCCCGTTGTTTTGAGCCGGAATACAAGTTTTCGCGCAGTTCTGAGAGAAAAAGTTTACACCTTTCTCTCGTCTACTCTCGACGACTTGTAAAATCGATGCTCCTGAATCTTGCTAGTTTCGATCTAAAACGATGTATCCTGTTGTTTTGAGCCGGAATACAAGTTTTCGCGCAGTTCTGAGAGAAAAAGTTTACACCTTTCTCTCGTTTACTCTTCGAAGACTTGTAAAATCGATGCTCGTGATTCTTGCTAGTTTCGATCTAAAACGATGTATCCCGTTTTTTTGAGCCGGAATACAACTTTTCGCGCAGTTCTGAGAGAAAAAGTTTACACCTTTCTCTCGTCTACTATTCGACGACTTGTAAAATCGATGCTCGTGAATATTGCTAGTTTCGACCTAGAACAATGTATCCCGTTGTTTTGAGCCGGAATACAAGTTTTCGCGCAGTTCTGAGAGAAAAAGTTTACACCTTTCTCTCGTGACTCTCCGACGACTTGTAAAATCGATGCTCGTGAATCTTGCTAGTTACGATCTAAAACGATGTACCCCGTTGTTTTGAGCCGGAATACAAGTTTTCGTGCAGTTCTGAGAGAAAAAGTTTACACCTTTCTCTTGTCTACTCTCGACGACTGGTAAAATCGATGCTCGTGAATCTTGCTAGTTTCGATCTAAAACGATGAATCCTGTTGTTTTGAGCCGGAATACAACTTTTCGCGCAGTTCTGAGAGAAAAGTTTACACCTTTCTCTCGTCTACTATTCGACGACTTGTAAAATCAATGCTCGTATATCTTGCTAGTTTCGATCTACAACGATGTATCCTGTTGTTTTGAGCTGGAATAGAAGTTTTCGCGCAGTTCTGAGAGAAAAAGTTTACGCATTTCTCTCGTCTACTCTTCGAGGACTTGTAAAATCGATGCTCGTGAATCTTGCTAGTTTCGATCTAAAACGATGTATCCTGTTGTTTTGAGCCGGAATACAAGTTTTCGCGCAGTTCTGAGAGAAAAAGTTTACACCTTTCTCTCGTGGACTCTCCGACGACTTGTAAAATCGATGCTCGTGAATCTTGCTAGTTACGATCTAAAACGATGTACCCCGTTGTTTTGAGCCGGAATACAAGTTTTCGTGCAGTTCTGAGAGAAAAAGTTTACACCTTTCTCTTGTCTACTCTCAACGACTGGTAAAATCGATGTTCGTGAATCTTGCTAGTTTCGATCTAAAACGATGTATCCTGTTGTTTTGAGCCGGAATACAACTTTTCGCGCAGTTCTGAGAGAAAAGTTTACACCTTTCTCTCGTCTACTATTCGACGACTTGTAAAATCGATGCTCGTGAATATTGCTAGTTTCGATCTACAACGATGTATCCTGTTGTTTTGAGCTGGAATAGAAGTTTTCGCGCAGTTCTGAGAGAAAAAGTTTACGCATTTCTCTCGTCTACTCTTCGAGGACTTGTAAAATCGATGCTCGTGAATCTTGCTAGTTTCGATCTAAAACGATGTATCCCGTTTTTTTGAGCCGGAATACAAGTTTTCGCGCAGTTCTGAGAGAAAAAGTTTACACCTTTCTCTCATCTACTCTTCGACGACTTGTAAAATCGATGCTCCTGAATCTTGCTAGTTTCGATCTGAAACGATGTATCCTGTTGTTTTGAGCCGGAATACAAGTTTTGGCGCAGTTCTGAGAGAAAAAGTTTACACCTTTCTCTCGTGGACTCTCCGACGACTTGTAAAATCGATGCTCATGAATCTTGCTAGTTACGATCTAAAACGATGTACCCCGTTGTTTTGAGCCGGTATACAAGTTTTCGCGCAGTTCTGAGAGAAAAAGTTTACACCTTTCTCTCGTGGACTCTCCGACGACTTGTAAAATCGATGCTCGTGAATCTTGTTAGTTACGATCTAAAACGATGTACCCCGTTGTTTTGAGCCGGAATACAAGTTTTCGTGCAGTTCTGAGAGAAAACGTTTACACCTTTCTCTTGTCTACTCTCGACGACTGGTAAAATCGATGCTCGTGAATCTTGCTAGTTACGATCTAAAACGATGTACCCCGTTGTTTTGAGCCGGTATACAAGTTTTCGCGCAGTTCTGAGAGAAAAAGTTTACACCTTTCTCTCGTGGACTCTCCGACGACTTGTAAAATCGATGCTCGTGAATCTTGTTAGTTACGATCTAAAACGATGTACCCCGTTGTTTTGAGCCGGAATACAAGTTTTCGTGCAGTTCTGAGAGAAAACGTTTACACCTTCCTCTTGTCTACTCTCGACGACTGGTAAAATCGATGCTCGTGAATCTTGCTAGTTTCGACCTAAAACGATGTATCGCGTTGTTTTGAGCCGGAATACAAGTTTTCGCGCCGTTCTGAGAGAAAAAGTTTACACCTTTCTCTCGTGTTCTCTTTGACGACTTGTAAAATCGATGCTCGTGAATCTTGCTAGTTTCGATCTACAACGATGTATCTCGTTGTTTTGAGCTGGAATAGAAGTTTTCGCGCAGTTCTGAGAGAAAAAGTTTACACCTTTCTCTCGTCTACTATTCGACGACTTGTAATATCGATGCTCGTGAATCTTGCTAGTTTCGACCTAAAACGATGTATCCCGTTGTTTTGAGCCGGAATACAAGTTTTCGCGCAGTTCTGAGAGAAAAAGTTTCCACCTTTCTCTCGTGTACTCTTCGACGACTTGTAAAATCGATGCTCGTGAATCTTGCTAGTTTGGATCTAAAACGATGTACCCCGTTGTTTTGAGCCGGAATACAAGTTTTCGTGCAGTTCTGAGAGAAAAGTTTACACCTTTCGTCTACTCTTCGACGTCTTGTAAAATCGATGCTCGTGAATCTTGCTACTTTCGATCTAAAACGATATATCCCGTTATTTTGAGCCGGAATACAAGTTTTCGCGCAGTTCTGAGAGAAAAAGTTTACACCTTTCTCTCGTCTACTATTCGACGACTTGTAAAATCGATGCTCCTGAATCTTGCTAGTTTCGATCTAAAACGATGTATCCTGTTGTTTTGAGCCGGAATACAAGTTTTCGCGCAGTTCTGAGAGAAAAAGTTTACACCTTTCTCTCGTTTACTCTTCGAAGACTTGTAAAATCGATGCTCGTGATTCTTGCTAGTTTCGATCTAAAACGATGTATCCCGTTTTTTTGATCCGGAATACAACTTTTCGCGCAGTTCTGAGAGAAAAAGTTTACACCTTTCTCTCGTCTACTATTCGACGACTTGTAAAATCGATGCTCGTGAATATTGCTAGTTTCGACCTAGAACAATGTATCCCGTTGTTTTGAGCCGGAATACAAGTTTTCGCGCAGTTCTGAGAGAAAAAGTTTACACCTTTCTCTCGTGGACTCTCCGACGACTTGTAAAATCGATGCTCGTGAATCTTGCTAGTTACGATCTAAAACGATGTACCCCGTTGTTTTGAGCCGGAATACAAGTTTTCGTGCAGTTCTGAGAGAAAAAGTTTACACCTTTCTCTTGTCTACTCTCAACGACTGGTAAAATCGATGCTCGTGAATCTTGCTAGTTTCGATCTAAAACGATGTATCCTGTTGTTTTGAGCCGGAATACAACTTTTCGCGCAGTTCTGAGAGAAAAGTTTACACCTTTCTCTCGTCTACTATTCGACGACTTGTAAAATCGATGCTCGTGAATATTGCTAGTTTCGATCTACAACGATGTATCCTGTTGTTTTGAGCTGGAATAGAAGTTTTCGCGCAGTTCTGACAGAAAAAGTTTACGCATTTCTCTCGTCTACTCTTCGAGGACTTGTAAAATCGATGCTCGTGAATCTTGCTAGTTTTGATCTAAAACGATGTATCCCGTTTTTTTGAGCCGGAATACAAGTTTTCGCGCAGTTCTGAGAGAAAAAGTTTACACCTTTCTCTCATCTACTCTTCGACGACTTGTAAAATCGATGCTCCTGAATCTTGCTAGTTTCGATCTAAAACGATGTATCCTGTTGTTTTGAGCCGGAATACAAGTTTTGGCGCAGTTCTGAGAGAAAAAGTTTACACCTTTCTCTCGTGGACTCTCCGACGACTTGTAAAATCGATGCTCATGAATCTTGCTAGTTACGATCTAAAACGATGTACCCCGTTGTTTTGAGCCGGTATACAAGTTTTCGCGCAGTTCTGAGAGAAAAAGTTTACACCTTTCTCTCGTGGACTCTCCGACGACTTGTAAAATCGATGCTCGTGAATCTTGTTAGTTACGATCTAAAACGATGTACCCCGTTGTTTTGAGCCGGAATACAAGTTTTCGTGCAGTTCTGAGAGAAAACGTTTACACCTTTCTCTTGTCTACTCTCGACGACTGGTAAAATCGATGCTCGTGAATCTTGCTAGTTTCGACCTAAAACGATGTATCGCGTTGTTTTGAGCCGGAATACAAGTTTTCGCGCAGTTCTGAGAGAAAAAGTTTACACCTTTCTCTCGTTTACTCTTCGAAGACTTGTAAAATCGATGCTCGTGATTCTTGCTAGTTTCGATCTAAAACGATGTATCCCGTTTTTTTGAGCCGGAATACAACTTTTCGCGCAGTTCTGAGAGAAAAAGTTTACACCTTTCTCTCGTCTACTATTCGACGACTTGTAAAATCGATGCTCGTGAATATTGCTAGTTTCGACCTAGAACAATGTATCCCGTTGTTTTGAGCCGGAATACAAGTTTTCGCGCAGTTCTGAGAGAAAAAGTTTACACCTTTCTCTCGTGGACTCTCCGACTTGTAAAATCGATGCTCGTGAATCTTGCTAGTTACGATCTAAAACGATGTACCCCGTTGTTTTGAGCCGGAATACAAGTTTTCGTGCAGTTCTGAGAGAAAAAGTTTACACCTTTCTCTTGTCTACTCTCAACGACTGGTAAAATCGATGCTCGTGAATCTTGCTAGTTTCGATCTAAAACGATGTATCCTGTTGTTTTGAGCCGGAATACAACTTTTCGCGCAGTTCTGAGAGAAAAGTTTACACCTTTCTCTCGTCTACTATTCGACGACTTGTAAAATTGATGCTCGTGAATATTGCTAGTTTCGATCTACAACGATGTATCCTGTTGTTTTGAGCTGGAATAGAAGTTTTCGCGCAGTTCTGAGAGAAAAAGTTTACGCATTTCTCTCGTCTACTCTTCGAGGACTTGTAAAATCGATGCTCGTGAATCTTGCTAGTTTCTATCTAAAACGATGTATCCCGTTTTTTTGAGCCGGAATACAAGTTTTCGCGCAGTTCTGAGAGAAAAAGTTTACACCTTTCTCTCATCTACTCTTCGACGACTTGTAAAATCGATGCTCCTGAATCTTGCTAGTTTCGATCTAAAACGATGTATCCTGTTGTTTTGAGCCGGAATACAAGTTTTGGCGCAGTTCTGAGAGAAAAAGTTTACACCTTTCTCTCGTGGACTCTCCGACGACTTGTAAAATCGATGCTCATGAATCTTGCTAGTTACGATCTAAAACGATGTACCCCGTTGTTTTGAGCCGGTATACAAGTTTTCGCGCAGTTCTGAGAGAAAAAGTTTACACCTTTCTCTCGTGGACTCTCCGACGACTTGTAAAATCGATGCTCGTGAATCTTGTTAGTTACGGTCTAAAACGATGTACCCCGTTGTTTTGAGCCGGAATACAAGTTTTCGTGCAGTTCTGAGAGAAAACGTTTACACCTTTCTCTTGTCTACTCTCGACGACTGGTAAAATCGATGCTCGTGAATCTTGCTAGTTTCGACCTAAAACGATGTATCGCGTTGTTGTGAGCCGGAATACAAGTTTTCGCGCCGTTCTGAGAGAAAAAGTTTACACCTTTCTCTCGTGTTCTCTTTGACGACTTGTAAAATCGATGCTCGTGAATCTTGCTAGTTTCGATCTACAACGATGTATCTCGTTGTTTTGAGCTGGAATAGAAGTTTTCGCGCAGTTCTGAGAGAAAAAGTTTACACCTTTCTCTCGTCTACTATTCGACGACTTGTTATATCGATGCTCGTGAATCTTGCTAGTTTCGACCTGAAACGATGTATCCCGTTGTTTTGAGCCGGAATACAAGTTTTCGCGCAGTTCTGAGAGAAAAAGTTTCCACCTTTCTCTCGTGTACTCTTCGACGACTTGTAAAATCGATGCTCGTGAATCTTGCTAGTTTGGATCTAAAACGATGTACCCCGTTGTTTTGAGCCGGAATACAAGTTTTCGTGCAGTTCTGAGAGAAAAAGTTTACACCTTTCGTCTACTCTTCGACGTCTTGTAAAATCAATGCTCGTGAATCTTGCTACTTTCGATCTAAAACGATATATCCCGTTATTTTGAGCCGGAATACAAGTTTTCGCGCAGTTCTGAGAGAAAAAGTTTACACCTTTCTCTCGTCTACTATTCGACGACTTGTAAAATCGATGCTCGTGAATATTGCTAGTTTCGACCTAAAACGATGTATCCCGTTGTTTTGAGCCGGAATACAAGTTTTCGCGCAGTTCTGAGAGAAAAAGTTTACACCTTTCTCTCGTCTACTCTTCGACGACTTGTAAAATCGATGCTCCTGAATCTTGCTAGTTTCGATCTAAAACGATGTATCCTGTTGTTTTGAGCCGGAATACAATTTTTCGCGCAGTTCTGAGAGAAAAAGTTTACACCTTTCTCTCGTCTACTCTTCGAAGACTTGTAAAATCGATGCTTGTGATTCTTGCTAGTTTCGATCTAAAACGATGTATCCCGTTTTTTTGAGCCGGAATACAACTTTTCGCGCAGTTCTGAGAGAAAAAGTTTACACCTTTCTCTCGTCTACTATTCGACGACTTGTAAAATCGATGCTCGTGAATATTGCTAGTTTCGACCTAGAACGATGTATCCCGTTGTTTTTAGCCGGAATACAAGTTTTCGCGCAGTTCTGAGAGAAAAAGTTTACACCTTTCTCTCGTGGACTCTCCGACGACTTGTAAAATCGATGCTCTTGAATCTTGCTAGTTACGATCTAAAACGATGTACCCTGTTGTTTTGAGCCGGTATACAAGTTTTCGCGCAGTTCTGAGAGAAAAAGTTTACACCTTTCTCTCGTGGACTCTCCGACGACTTGTAAAATCAATGCTCGTGAATCTTGCTAGTTACGATCTAAAACGATGTAACCCGTTGTTTTGAGCCGGAATACAAGTTTTCGTGCAGTTCTGAGAGAAAAAGTTTACACCTTTCTCTTGTCTACTCTGGACGACTGGTAAAATCGATGCTCGTGAATCTTGCTAGTTTCGACCTAAAACGATGTATCGCGTTGTTTTGAGCCGGAATACAAGTTTTCGCGCAGTTCTGAGAGAAAACGTTTACACCTTTCTCTCGTGTACTCTTTGACGACTTGTAAAATCGATGCTCGTGAATCTTGCTAGTTTCGATCTACAACGATGTATCTCGTTGTTTTGAGCTGGAATAGAAGTTTTCGCGCAGTTCTGAGAGAAAAAGTTTACACCTTTCTCTCGTCTACTATTCGACGACTTGTAAAATCGATGCTCGTGAATCTTGCTACTTTCGATCTAAAACGATATATCCCGTTATTTTGAGCCGGAATACAAGTTTTCGCGCAGTTCTGAGAGAAAAAGTTTACACCTTTCTCTCGTCTACTATTCGATGACTTGTAAAATCGATGCTCGTGAATATTGCTAGTCTTGACCTAAAACGATGTATCCCGTTGTTTTGAGCCGGAATACAAGTTTTCGCGCAGTTCTGAGAGAAAAAGTTTACACCTTTCTCTCGTCTACTCTCGACGACTTGTAAAATCGATGCTCCTGAATCTTGCTAGTTTCGATCTAAAACGATGTATCCTGTTGTTTTGAGCCTGAATACAAGTTTTCGCGCAGTTCTGAGAGAAAAAGTTTACACCTTTCTCTCGTTTACTCTTCGAAGACTTGTAAAATCGATGCTCGTGATTCTTGCTAGTTTCGATCTAAAACGATGTATCCCGTTTTTTTGAGCCGGAATACAACTTTTCGCGCAGTTCTGAGAGAAAAAGTTTACACCTTTCTCTCGTCTACTATTCGACGACTTGTAAAATCGATGCTCGTGAATATTGCTAGTTTCGACCTAGAACAATGTATCCCGTTGTTTTGAGCCGGAATACAAGTTTTCGCGCAGTTCTGAGAGAAAAAGTTTACACCTTTCTCTCGTGGACTCTCCGACGACTTGTAAAATCGATGCTCGTGAATCTTGCTAGTTACGATCTAAAACGATGTACCCCGTTGTTTTGAGCCGGAATACAAGTTTTCGAGCAGTTCTGAGAGAAAAAGTTTACACCTTTCTCTTGTCTACTCTCGACGACTGGTAAAATCGATGCTCGTGAATCTTGCTAGTTTCGACCTAAAACGATGTATCGCGTTGTTTTGAGCCGGAATACAAGTTTTCGCGCAGTTCTGAGGGAAAAAGTTTACACCTTTCTCTCGTGTACTCTTTGACGACTGGTAAAATCGATGCACGTGAATCTTGCTAGTTTCGATCTACAACGATGTATCTCGTTGTTTTGAGCTGGAATAGAAGTTTTCGCGCAGTTCTGAGAGAAAAAGTTTACACCTTTCTCTCGTCTACTATTCGACGACTTGTAATATCGATGCTCGTGAATCTTGCTAGTTTGGATCTAAAACGATGTACCCCGTTGTTTTGAGCCGGAATACAAGTTTTCGCGCAGTTCTGAGAGAAAAAGTTTACACCTTTCTCTCGTCTACTCTTCGACGACTTGTAAAATCGATGCTCCTGAATCTTGCTAGTTTCGATCTAAAACGATGTATCCTGTTGTTTTGAGCCGGAATACAAGTTTTGGCGCAGTTCTGAGAGAAAAAGTTTACGCCTTTTTCTCGTGGACTCTCCGACGACTTGTAAAATCGATGCTCGTGAATCTTGCTAGTTACGATCTAAAACGATGTACCCCGTTGTTTTGAGCCGGTATACAAGTTTTCGCGCAGTTCTGAGAGAAAAAGTTTACACCTTTCTCTCGTGTACTCTTCGACGACTTGTAAAATCGATGCTCGTGAATCTTGCTAGTTTGGATCTAAAACGATGTACCCCGTTGTTTTGAGCCGGAATACAAGTTTTCGTGCAGTTCTGAGAGAAAAAGTTTACACCTTTCTCTCGTCTACTCTTCGAAGACTTGTAAAATCGATGCTTGTGATTTTGCTAGTTTCGATCTAAAACGATGTATCCCGTTTTTTTGAGCCGGAATACAACTTTTCGCGCAGTTCTGAGAGAAAAAGTTTACACCTTTCTCTCGTCTACTATTCGACGACTTGTAAAATCGATGCTCGTGAATATTGCTAGTTTCGACCTAGAAGGATGTATCCCGTTGTTTTTAGCCGGAATACAAGTTTTCGCGCAGTTCTGAGAGAAAAAGTTTACACCTTTCTCTCGTGGACTCTCCGACGATGTGTAAAATCGATGCTCGTGAATCTTGCTAGTTACGATCTAAAACGATGTACCCTGTTGTTTTGAGCCGGTATACAAGTTTTCGCGCAGTTCTGAGAGAAAATTTTACACCTTTCTCTCGTGGACTCTCCGACGACTTGTAAAATCAATGCTCGTGAATCTTGCTAGTTACGATCTAAAACGATGTAACCCGTTGTTTTGAGCCGGAATACAAGTTTTCGTGCAGTTCTGAGAGAAAAAGTTTACACCTTTCTCTTGTCTACTCTCGACGACTGGTAAAATCGATGCTCGTGAATCTTGCTAGTTACGATCTAAAACGATGTACCCCGTTGTTTTGAGCCGGAATACAAGTTTTCGTGCAGTTCTGAGAGAAAAAGTTTACACCTTTCTCTTGTCTACTCTCGACGACTGGTAAAATCGATGCTCGTGAATCTTGCTAGTTTCGACCTAAAACGATGTATCGCGTTGTTTTGAGCCGGAATACAAGTTTTCGCGCAGTTCTGAGGAAAAAAGTTTACACCTTTCTCTCGTGTACTCTTTGACGACTTGTAAAATCGATGCTCGTGAATCTTGCTAGTTTCGATCTACAACGATGTATCTCGTTGTTTTGAGCTGGAATAGAAGTTTTCGCGCAGTTCTGAGAGAAAAAGTTTACACCTTTCTCTCGTCTACTCTTCGACGACTTGTAAAATCGATGCTCGTGAATCTTGCTAGTTTCAATTTAAAACGATGAATCCTGTTGTTTTGAGCCGGAATACAAGTTTTGGCGCAGTTCTGAGAGAAAAAGTTTACACCTTTCTCTCGTCTACTCTTCGACGACTTGTAAAATCAATGCTCGTATATCTTGCTAGTTTCGATCTACAACGATGTATCCTGTTGTTTTGAGCTGGAATAGAAGTTTTCGCGCAGTTCTGAGAGAAAAAGTTTACGCATTTCTCTCGTCTAATCTTCGAGGACTTGTAAAATCGATGCTCGTGAATCTTGCTAGTTTCGATCTAAAACGATGCATCCCGTTTTTTTGAGCCGGAATACAACTTTTCGCGCAGTTCTGAGAGAAAAAGTTTACACCTTTCTCTCGTCTACTATTCGACGACTTGTAAAATCGATGCTCGTGAATATTGCTAGTTTCGACCTAGAACAATGTATCCCGTTGTTTTGAGCCGGAATACAAGTTTTCGCGCAGTTCTGAGAGAAAAAGTTTACACCTTTCTCTCGTGGACTCTCCGACGACTTGTAAAATCGATGCTCGTGAATCTTGCTAGTTACGATCTAAAACGATGTACCCCGTTGTTTTGAGCCGGAATACAAGTTTTCGAGCAGTTCTGAGAGAAAAAGTTTACACCTTTCTCTTGTCTACTCTCGACGACTGGTAAAATCGATGCTCGTGAATCTTGCTAGTTTCGACCTAAAACGATGTATCGCGTTGTTTTGAGCCGGAATACAAGTTTTCGCGCAGTTCTGAGGGAAAAAGTTTACACCTTTCTCTCGTGTACTCTTTGACGACTGGTAAAATCGATGCACGTGAATCTTGCTAGTTTCGATCTACAACGATGTATCTCGTTGTTTTGAGCTGGAATAGAAGTTTTCGCGCAGTTCTGAGAGAAAAAGTTTACACCTTTCTCTCGTCTACTATTCGACGACTTGTAATATCGATGCTCGTGAATCTTGCTAGTTTGGATCTAAAACGATGTACCCCGTTGTTTTGAGCCGGAATACAAGTTTTCGCGCAGTTCTGAGAGAAAAAGTTTACACCTTTCTCTCGTCTACTCTTCGACGACTTGTAAAATCGATGCTCCTGAATCTTGCTAGTTTCGATCTAAAACGATGTATCCTGTTGTTTTGAGCCGGAATACAAGTTTTGGCGCAGTTCTGAGAGAAAAAGTTTACGCCTTTTTCTCGTGGACTCTCCGACGACTTGTAAAATCGATGCTCGTGAATCTTGCTAGTTACGATCTAAAACGATGTACCCCGTTGTTTTGAGCCGGTATACAAGTTTTCGCGCAGTTCTGAGAGAAAAAGTTTACACCTTTCTCTCGTGTACTCTTCGACGACTTGTAAAATCGATGCTCGTGAATCTTGCTAGTTTGGATCTAAAACGATGTACCCCGTTGTTTTGAGCCGGAATACAAGTTTTCGTGCAGTTCTGAGAGAAAAAGTTTACACCTTTCTCTCGTCTACTCTTCGAAGACTTGTAAAATCGATGCTTGTGATTTTGCTAGTTTCGATCTAAAACGATGTATCCCGTTTTTTTGAGCCGGAATACAACTTTTCGCGCAGTTCTGAGAGAAAAAGTTTACACCTTTCTCTCGTCTACTATTCGACGACTTGTAAAATCGATGCTCGTGAATATTGCTAGTTTCGACCTAGAAGGATGTATCCCGTTGTTTTTAGCCGGAATACAAGTTTTCGCGCAGTTCTGAGAGAAAAAGTTTACACCTTTCTCTCGTGGACTCTCCGACGATGTGTAAAATCGATGCTCGTGAATCTTGCTAGTTACGATCTAAAACGATGTACCCTGTTGTTTTGAGCCGGTATACAAGTTTTCGCGCAGTTCTGAGAGAAAATTTTACACCTTTCTCTCGTGGACTCTCCGACGACTTGTAAAATCAATGCTCGTGAATCTTGCTAGTTACGATCTAAAACGATGTAACCCGTTGTTTTGAGCCGGAATACAAGTTTTCGTGCAGTTCTGAGAGAAAAAGTTTACACCTTTCTCTTGTCTACTCTCGACGACTGGTAAAATCGATGCTCGTGAATCTTGCTAGTTACGATCTAAAACGATGTACCCCGTTGTTTTGAGCCGGAATACAAGTTTTCGTGCAGTTCTGAGAGAAAAAGTTTACACCTTTCTCTTGTCTACTCTCGACGACTGGTAAAATCGATGCTCGTGAATCTTGCTAGTTTCGACCTAAAACGATGTATCGCGTTGTTTTGAGCCGGAATACAAGTTTTCGCGCAGTTCTGAGGAAAAAAGTTTACACCTTTCTCTCGTGTACTCTTTGACGACTTGTAAAATCGATGCTCGTGAATCTTGCTAGTTTCGATCTACAACGATGTATCTCGTTGTTTTGAGCTGGAATAGAAGTTTTCGCGCAGTTCTGAGAGAAAAAGTTTACACCTTTCTCTCGTCTACTCTTCGACGACTTGTAAAATCGATGCTCGTGAATCTTGCTAGTTTCAATTTAAAACGATGAATCCTGTTGTTTTGAGCCGGAATACAAGTTTTCGCGCAGTTCTGAGAGAAAAAGTTTACACCTTTCTCTCGTCTACTCTTCGAAGACTTGTAGAATCGATGCTCGTGAATCTTGCTAGTTTCGATCTAAAACGATGTATCCCATTTTTTTTTGAGCCGGAATACAAGTTTTGGCGCAGTTCTGAGAGAAAAAGTTTACACCTTTCTCTCGTCTACTCTTCGACGACTTGTAAAATCAATGCTCGTATATCTTGCTAGTTTCGATCTACAACGATGTATCCTGTTGTTTTGAGCTGGAATAGAAGTTTTCGCGCAGTTCTGAGAGAAAAAGTTTACGCATTTCTCTCGTCTAATCTTCGAGGACTTGTAAAATCGATGCTCGTGAATCTTGCTAGTTTCGATCTAAAACGATGCATCCCGTTTTTTTGAGCCGGAATACAAGTTTTCGCGCAGTTCTGAGAGAAAAAGTTTACACCTTTCTCTCATCTACTCTTCGACGACTTGTAAAATCGATGCGCCTGAATCTTGCTAGTTTCGATCTAAAACGATGTATCCTGTTGTTTTGAGCCGGAATACAAGTTTTGGCGCAGTTCTGAGAGAAAAAGTTTACACCTTTCTCTCGTGGACTCTCCGACGACTTGTAAAATCGATGCTCATGAATCTTGCTAGTTACGATCTAAAACGATGTACCCCGTTGTTTTGAGCCGGTATACAAGTTTTCGCGCAGTTCTGAGAGAAAAAGTTTACACCTTTCTCTCGTGGACTCTCCGACGACTTGTAAAATCGATGCTCGTGAATCTTGTTAGTTACGATCTAAAACGATGTACCCCGTTGTTTTGAGCCGGAATACAAGTTTTCGTGCAGTTCTGAGAGAAAACGTTTACACCTTTCTCTTGTCTACTCTCGACGACTGGTAAAATCGATGCTCGTGAATTTTGCTAGTTTCGACCTAAAACGATGTATCCCGTTGTTTTGAGCCGGAATACAAGTTTTCGCGCAGTTCTGAGAGAAAAAGTTTACACCTTTCTCTCATCTACTCTTCGACGACTTGTAAAATCGATGCTCGTGAATCTTGATAGTTTCGACCTAAAACGATGTATCCCGTTGATTTGAGCCGGAATACAAGTTTTCGCGCAGTTCTGAGAGAAAAAGTTTACACCTTTCTCTCGTCTACTATTCGACGACTTGTAATATCGATGCTCGTGAATCTTGCTAGTTTCGACCTAAAACGATGTATCCTGTTGTTTTGAGCCGGAATACAAGTTTCCGCGCAGTTCTGAGAGAAAAAGTTTACACCTTTCTCTCGTTTACTCTTCGAAGACTTGTAAAATCGATGCTCGTGATTCTTGCTAGTTTCGATCTAAAACGATGTATCCCGTTTTTTTGAGCCGGAATACAACTTTTCGCGCAGTTCTGAGAGAAAAAGTTTACACCTTTCTCTCGTCTACTATTCGACGACTTGTAAAATCGATGCTCGTGAATATTGCTAGTTTCGACCTAGAACAATGTATCCCGTTGTTTTGAGCCGGAATACAAGTTTTCGCGCAGTTCTGAGAGAAAAAGTTTACACCTTTCTCTCGTGACTCTCCGACGACTTGTAAAATCGATGCTCGTGAATCTTGCTAGTTACGATCTAAAACGATGTACCCCGTTGTTTTGAGCCGGAATACAAGTTTTCGCGCAGTTCTGAGAGAAAAAGTTTACACCTTTCTCTCGTGTACTCTTCGACGACTTGTAAAATCGATGCTCGTGAATCTTGCTAGTTTGGATCTAAAACGATGTACCCCGTTGTTTTGAGCCGGAATACAAGTTTTCGTGCAGTTCTGAGAGAAAAAGTTTACACCTTTCTCTCGTCTACTCTTCGAAGACTTGTAAAATCGATGCTTGTGATTTTGCTAGTTTCGATCTAAAACGATGTATCCCGTTTTTTTGAGCCGGAATACAACTTTTCGCGCAGTTCTGAGAGAAAAAGTTTACACCTTTCTCTCGTCTACTATTCGACGACTTGTAAAATCGATGCTCGTGAATATTGCTAGTTTCGACCTAGAAGGATGTATCCCGTTGTTTTTAGCCGGAATACAAGTTTTCGCGCAGTTCTGAGAGAAAAAGTTTACACCTTTCTCTCGTGGACTCTCCGACGATGTGTAAAATCGATGCTCGTGAATCTTGCTAGTTACGATCTAAAACGATGTACCCTGTTGTTTTGAGCCGGTATACAAGTTTTCGCGCAGTTCTGAGAGAAAATTTTACACCTTTCTCTCGTGGACTCTCCGACGACTTGTAAAATCAATGCTCGTGAATCTTGCTAGTTACGATCTAAAACGATGTAACCCGTTGTTTTGAGCCGGAATACAAGTTTTCGTGCAGTTCTGAGAGAAAAAGTTTACACCTTTCTCTTGTCTACTCTCGACGACTGGTAAAATCGATGCTCGTGAATCTTGCTAGTTACGATCTAAAACGATGTACCCCGTTGTTTTGAGCCGGAATACAAGTTTTCGTGCAGTTCTGAGAGAAAAAGTTTACACCTTTCTCTTGTCTACTCTCGACGACTGGTAAAATCGATGCTCGTGAATCTTGCTAGTTTCGACCTAAAACGATGTATCGCGTTGTTTTGAGCCGGAATACAAGTTTTCGCGCAGTTCTGAGGAAAAAAGTTTACACCTTTCTCTCGTGTACTCTTTGACGACTTGTAAAATCGATGCTCGTGAATCTTGCTAGTTTCGATCTACAACGATGTATCTCGTTGTTTTGAGCTGGAATAGAAGTTTTCGCGCAGTTCTGAGAGAAAAAGTTTACACCTTTCTCTCGTCTACTCTTCGACGACTTGTAAAATCGATGCTCGTGAATCTTGCTAGTTTCAATTTAAAACGATGAATCCTGTTGTTTTGAGCCGGAATACAAGTTTTCGCGCAGTTCTGAGAGAAAAAGTTTACACCTTTCTCTCGTCTACTCTTCGAAGACTTGTAGAATCGATGCTCGTGAATCTTGCTAGTTTCGATCTAAAACGATGTATCCCATTTTTTTTTGAGCCGGAATACAAGTTTTGGCGCAGTTCTGAGAGAAAAAGTTTACACCTTTCTCTCGTCTACTCTTCGACGACTTGTAAAATCAATGCTCGTATATCTTGCTAGTTTCGATCTACAACGATGTATCCTGTTGTTTTGAGCTGGAATAGAAGTTTTCGCGCAGTTCTGAGAGAAAAAGTTTACGCATTTCTCTCGTCTAATCTTCGAGGACTTGTAAAATCGATGCTCGTGAATCTTGCTAGTTTCGATCTAAAACGATGCATCCCGTTTTTTTGAGCCGGAATACAAGTTTTCGCGCAGTTCTGAGAGAAAAAGTTTACACCTTTCTCTCATCTACTCTTCGACGACTTGTAAAATCGATGCGCCTGAATCTTGCTAGTTTCGATCTAAAACGATGTATCCTGTTGTTTTGAGCCGGAATACAAGTTTTGGCGCAGTTCTGAGAGAAAAAGTTTACACCTTTCTCTCGTGGACTCTCCGACGACTTGTAAAATCGATGCTCATGAATCTTGCTAGTTACGATCTAAAACGATGTACCCCGTTGTTTTGAGCCGGTATACAAGTTTTCGCGCAGTTCTGAGAGAAAAAGTTTACACCTTTCTCTCGTGGACTCTCCGACGACTTGTAAAATCGATGCTCGTGAATCTTGTTAGTTACGATCTAAAACGATGTACCCCGTTGTTTTGAGCCGGAATACAAGTTTTCGTGCAGTTCTGAGAGAAAACGTTTACACCTTTCTCTTGTCTACTCTCGACGACTGGTAAAATCGATGCTCGTGAATTTTGCTAGTTTCGACCTAAAACGATGTATCCCGTTGTTTTGAGCCGGAATACAAGTTTTCGCGCAGTTCTGAGAGAAAAAGTTTACACCTTTCTCTCATCTACTCTTCGACGACTTGTAAAATCGATGCTCGTGAATCTTGATAGTTTCGACCTAAAACGATGTATCCCGTTGATTTGAGCCGGAATACAAGTTTTCGCGCAGTTCTGAGAGAAAAAGTTTACACCTTTCTCTCGTCTACTATTCGACGACTTGTAATATCGATGCTCGTGAATCTTGCTAGTTTCGACCTAAAACGATGTATCCTGTTGTTTTGAGCCGGAATACAAGTTTCCGCGCAGTTCTGAGAGAAAAAGTTTACACCTTTCTCTCGTTTACTCTTCGAAGACTTGTAAAATCGATGCTCGTGATTCTTGCTAGTTTCGATCTAAAACGATGTATCCCGTTTTTTTGAGCCGGAATACAACTTTTCGCGCAGTTCTGAGAGAAAAAGTTTACACCTTTCTCTCGTCTACTATTCGACGACTTGTAAAATCGATGCTCGTGAATATTGCTAGTTTCGACCTAGAACAATGTATCCCGTTGTTTTGAGCCGGAATACAAGTTTTCGCGCAGTTCTGAGAGAAAAAGTTTACACCTTTCTCTCGTGACTCTCCGACGACTTGTAAAATCGATGCTCGTGAATCTTGCTAGTTACGATCTAAAACGATGTACCCCGTTGTTTTGAGCCGGAATACAAGTTTTCGTGCAGTTCTGAGAGAAAAAGTTTACACCTTTCTCTTGTCTACTCTCGACGACTGGTAAAATCGATGCTCGTGAATCTTGCTAGTTTCGATCTAAAACGATGTATCCTGTTGTTTTGAGCCGGAATACAACTTTTCGCGCAGTTCTGAGAGAAAAGTTTACACCTTTCTCTCGTCTACTATTCGACGACTTGTAAAATCGATGCTCGTGAATATTGCTAGTCTCGATCTACAACGATGTATCCTGTTGTTTTGAGCTGGAATAGAAGTTTTCGCGCAGTTCTGAGAGAAAAAGTTTACGCATTTCTCTCGTCTACTCTTCGAGGACTTGTAAAATCGATGCTCGTGAATCTTGCTAGTTTCGATCTAAAACGATGTATCCCGTTTTTTTGAGCCGGAATACAAGTTTTCGCGCAGTTCTGAGAGAAAAAGTTTACACCTTTCTCTCATCTACTCTTCGACGACTTGTAAAATCGATGCTCCTGAATCTTGCTAGTTTCGATCTAAAACGATGTATCCTGTTGTTTTGAGCCGGAATACAAGTTTTGGCGCAGTTCTGAGAGAAAAGTTTACACCTTTCTCTCGTGGACTCTCCGACGACTTGTAAAATCGATGCTCATGAATCTTGCTAGTTACGATCTAAAACGATGTACCCCGTTGTTTTGAGCCGGTATACAAGTTTTCGCGCAGTTCTGAGAGAAAAAGTTTACACCTTTCTCTCGTGGACTCTCCGACGACTTGTAAAATCGATGCTCGTGAATCTTGTTAGTTACGATCTAAAACGATGTACCCCGTTGTTTTGAGCCGGAATACAAGTTTTCGTGCAGTTCTGAGAGAAAAAGTTTACACCTTTCTCTCGTCTACTCTTCGAAGACTTGTAAAATCGATGCTTGTGATTTTGCTAGTTTCGATCTAAAACGATGTATCCCGTTTTTTTGAGCCGGAATACAACTTTTCGCGCAGTTCTGAGAGAAAAAGTTTACACCTTTCTCTCGTCTACTATTCGACGACTTGTAAAATCGATGCTCGTGAATATTGCTAGTTTCGACCTAGAAGGATGTATCCCGTTGTTTTTAGCCGGAATACAAGTTTTCGCGCAGTTCTGAGAGAAAAAGTTTACACCTTTCTCTCGTGGACTCTCCGACGATGTGTAAAATCGATGCTCGTGAATCTTGCTAGTTACGATCTAAAACGATGTGCCCTGTTGTTTTGAGCCGGTATACAAGTTTTCGCGCAGTTCTGAGAGAAAATTTTACACCTTTCTCTCGTGGACTCTCCGACGACTTGTAAAATCAATGCTCGTGAATCTTGCTAGTTACGATCTAAAACGATGTAACCCGTTGTTTTGAGCCGGAATACAAGTTTTCGTGCAGTTCTGAGAGAAAAAGTTTACACCTTTCTCTTGTCTACTCTCGACGACTGGTAAAATCGATGCTCGTGAATCTTGCTAGTTTCGATCTACAACGATGTATCTCGTTGTTTTGAGCTGGAATAGAAGTTTTCGCGCAGTTCTGAGAGAAAAAGTTTACACCTTTCTCTCGTCTACTATTCGACGACTTGTAAAATCGATGCTCGTGAATCTTGCTACTTTCGATCTAAAACGATATATCCCGTTATTTTGAGCTGGAATAGAAGTTTTCGCGCAGTTCTGAGAGAAAAAGTTTACACCTTTCTCTCGTCTACTATTCGACGACTTGTAAAATCGATGCTCGTGAATCTTGCTACTTTCGATCTAAAACGATATATCCCGTTATTTTGAGCCGGAATACAAGTTTTCGCGCAGTTCTGAGAGAAAAAGTTTACACCTTTCTCTCGTCTACTATTCGACGACTTGTAAAATCGATGCTCGTGAATATTGCTAGTTTCGACCTAAAACGATGTATCCCGTTGTTTTGAGCCGGAATACAAGTTTTCGCGCAGTTCTGAGAGAAAAAGTTTACACCTTTCTCTCGTCTACTCTCGACGACTTGTAAAATCGATGCTCCTGAATCTTGCTAGTTTCGATCTAAAACGATGTATCCTGTTGTTTTGAGCCGGAATACAAGTTTTCGCGCAGTTCTGAGAGAAAAAGTTTACACCTTTCTCTCGTTTACTCTTCGAAGACTTGTAAAATCGATGCTCGTGATTCTTGCTAGTTTCGATCTAAAACGATGTATCCCGTTTTTTTGAGCCGGAATACAACTTTTCGCGCAGTTCTGAGAGAAAAAGTTTACACCTTTCTCTCGTCTACTATTCGACGACTTGTAAAATCGATGCTCGTGAATATTGCTAGTTTCGACCTAGAACAATGTATCCCGTTGTTTTGAGCCGGAATACAAGTTTTCGCGCAGTTCTGAGAGAAAAAGTTTACACCTTTCTCTCGTGACTCTCCGACGACTTGTAAAATCGATGCTCGTGAATCTTGCTAGTTACGATCTAAAACGATGTACCCCGTTGTTTTGAGCCGGAATACAAGTTTTCGTGCAGTTCTGAGAGAAAAAGTTTACACCTTTCTCTTGTCTACTCTCGACGACTGGTAAAATCGATGCTCGTGAATCTTGCTAGTTTCGATCTAAAACGATGTATCCTGTTGTTTTGAGCCGGAATACAACTTTTCGCGCAGTTCTGAGAGAAAAGTTTACACCTTTCTCTCGTCTACTATTCGACGACTTGTAAAATCAATGCTCGTATATCTTGCTAGTTTCGATCTACAACGATGTATCCTGTTGTTTTGAGCTGGAATAGAAGTTTTCGCGCAGTTCTGAGAGAAAAAGTTTACGCATTTCTCTCGTCTACTCTTCGAGGACTTGTAAAATCGATGCTCGTGAATCTTGCTAGTTTCGATCTAAAACGATGTATCCTGTTGTTTTGAGCCGGAATACAAGTTTTCGCGCAGTTCTGAGAGAAAAAGTTTACACCTTTCTCTCGTGGACTCTCCGACGACTTGTAAAATCGATGCTCGTGAATCTTGCTAGTTACGATCTAAAACGATGTACCCCGTTGTTTTGAGCCGGAATACAAGTTTTCGTGCAGTTCTGAGAGAAAAAGTTTACACCTTTCTCTTGTCTACTCTCAACGACTGGTAAAATCGATGTTCGTGAATCTTGCTAGTTTCGATCTAAAACGATGTATCCTGTTGTTTTGAGCCGGAATACAACTTTTCGCGCAGTTCTGAGAGAAAAGTTTACACCTTTCTCTCGTCTACTATTCGACGACTTGTAAAATCGATGCTCGTGAATATTGCTAGTTTCGATCTACAACGATGTATCCTGTTGTTTTGAGCTGGAATAGAAGTTTTCGCGCAGTTCTGAGAGAAAAAGTTTACGCATTTCTCTCGTCTACTCTTCGAGGACTTGTAAAATCGATGCTCGTGAATCTTGCTAGTTTCGATCTAAAACGATGTATCCCGTTTTTTTGAGCCGGAATACAAGTTTTCGCGCAGTTCTGAGAGAAAAAGTTTACACCTTTCTCTCATCTACTCTTCGACGACTTGTAAAATCGATGCTCCTGAATCTTGCTAGTTTCGATCTGAAACGATGTATCCTGTTGTTTTGAGCCGGAATACAAGTTTTGGCGCAGTTCTGAGAGAAAAAGTTTACACCTTTCTCTCGTGGACTCTCCGACGACTTGTAAAATCGATGCTCATGAATCTTGCTAGTTACGATCTAAAACGATGTACCCCGTTGTTTTGAGCCGGTATACAAGTTTTCGCGCAGTTCTGAGAGAAAAAGTTTACACCTTTCTCTCGTGGACTCTCCGACGACTTGTAAAATCGATGCTCGTGAATCTTGTTAGTTACGATCTAAAACGATGTACCCCGTTGTTTTGAGCCGGAATACAAGTTTTCGTGCAGTTCTGAGAGAAAACGTTTACACCTTTCTCTTGTCTACTCTCGACGACTGGTAAAATCGATGCTCGTGAATCTTGCTAGTTACGATCTAAAACGATGTACCCCGTTGTTTTGAGCCGGTATACAAGTTTTCGCGCAGTTCTGAGAGAAAAAGTTTACACCTTTCTCTCGTGGACTCTCCGACGACTTGTAAAATCGATGCTCGTGAATCTTGTTAGTTACGATCTAAAACGATGTACCCCGTTGTTTTGAGCCGGAATACAAGTTTTCGTGCAGTTCTGAGAGAAAACGTTTACACCTTCCTCTTGTCTACTCTCGACGACTGGTAAAATCGATGCTCGTGAATCTTGCTAGTTTCGACCTAAAACGATGTATCGCGTTGTTTTGAGCCGGAATACAAGTTTTCGCGCCGTTCTGAGAGAAAAAGTTTACACCTTTCTCTCGTGTTCTCTTTGACGACTTGTAAAATCGATGCTCGTGAATCTTGCTAGTTTCGATCTACAACGATGTATCTCGTTGTTTTGAGCTGGAATAGAAGTTTTCGCGCAGTTCTGAGAGAAAAAGTTTACACCTTTCTCTCGTCTACTATTCGACGACTTGTAATATCGATGCTCGTGAATCTTGCTAGTTTCCACCTAAAACGATGTATCCCGTTGTTTTGAGCCGGAATACAAGTTTTCGCGCAGTTCTGAGAGAAAAAGTTTCCACCTTTCTCTCGTGTACTCTTCGACGACTTGTAAAATCGATGCTCGTGAATCTTGCTAGTTTGGATCTAAAACGATGTACCCCGTTGTTTTGAGCCGGAATACAAGTTTTCGTGCAGTTCTGAGAGAAAAGTTTACACCTTTCGTCTACTCTTCGACGTCTTGTAAAATCGATGCTCGTGAATCTTGCTACTTTCGATCTAAAACGATATATCCCGTTATTTTGAGCCGGAATACAAGTTTTCGCGCAGTTCTGAGAGAAAAAGTTTACACCTTTCTCTCGTCTACTATTCGACGACTTGTAAAATCGATGCTCCTGAATCTTGCTAGTTTCGATCTAAAACGATGTATCCTGTTGTTTTGAGCCGGAATACAAGTTTTCGCGCAGTTCTGAGAGAAAAAGTTTACACCTTTCTCTCGTTTACTCTTCGAAGACTTGTAAAATCGATGCTCGTGATTCTTGCTAGTTTCGATCTAAAACGATGTATCCCGTTTTTTTGATCCGGAATACAACTTTTCGCGCAGTTCTGAGAGAAAAAGTTTACACCTTTCTCTCGTCTACTATTCGACGACTTGTAAAATCGATGCTCGTGAATATTGCTAGTTTCGACCTAGAACAATGTATCCCGTTGTTTTGAGCCGGAATACAAGTTTTCGCGCAGTTCTGAGAGAAAAAGTTTACACCTTTCTCTCGTGGACTCTCCGACGACTTGTAAAATCGATGCTCGTGAATCTTGCTAGTTACGATCTAAAACGATGTACCCCGTTGTTTTGAGCCGGAATACAAGTTTTCGTGCAGTTCTGAGAGAAAAAGTTTACACCTTTCTCTTGTCTACTCTCAACGACTGGTAAAATCGATGCTCGTGAATCTTGCTAGTTTCGATCTAAAACGATGTATCCTGTTGTTTTGAGCCGGAATACAACTTTTCGCGCAGTTCTGAGAGAAAAGTTTACACCTTTCTCTCGTCTACTATTCGACGACTTGTAAAATCGATGCTCGTGAATATTGCTAGTTTCGATCTACAACGATGTATCCTGTTGTTTTGAGCTGGAATAGAAGTTTTCGCGCAGTTCTGACAGAAAAAGTTTACGCATTTCTCTCGTCTACTCTTCGAGGACTTGTAAAATCGATGCTCGTGAATCTTGCTAGTTTTGATCTAAAACGATGTATCCCGTTTTTTTGAGCCGGAATACAAGTTTTCGCGCAGTTCTGAGAGAAAAAGTTTACACCTTTCTCTCATCTACTCTTCGACGACTTGTAAAATCGATGCTCCTGAATCTTGCTAGTTTCGATCTAAAACGATGTATCCTGTTGTTTTGAGCCGGAATACAAGTTTTGGCGCAGTTCTGAGAGAAAAAGTTTACACCTTTCTCTCGTGGACTCTCCGACGACTTGTAAAATCGATGCTCATGAATCTTGCTAGTTACGATCTAAAACGATGTACCCCGTTGTTTTGAGCCGGTATACAAGTTTTCGCGCAGTTCTGAGAGAAAAAGTTTACACCTTTCTCTCGTGGACTCTCCGACGACTTGTAAAATCGATGCTCGTGAATCTTGTTAGTTACGATCTAAAACGATGTACCCCGTTGTTTTGAGCCGGAATACAAGTTTTCGTGCAGTTCTGAGAGAAAACGTTTACACCTTTCTCTTGTCTACTCTCGACGACTGGTAAAATCGATGCTCGTGAATCTTGCTAGTTTCGACCTAAAACGATGTATCGCGTTGTTTTGAGCCGGAATACAAGTTTTCGCGCAGTTCTGAGAGAAAAAGTTTACACCTTTCTCTCGTTTACTCTTCGAAGACTTGTAAAATCGATGCTCGTGATTCTTGCTAGTTTCGATCTAAAACGATGTATCCCGTTTTTTTGAGCCGGAATACAACTTTTCGCGCAGTTCTGAGAGAAAAAGTTTACACCTTTCTCTCGTCTACTATTCGACGACTTGTAAAATCGATGCTCGTGAATATTGCTAGTTTCGACCTAGAACAATGTATCCCGTTGTTTTGAGCCGGAATACAAGTTTTCGCGCAGTTCTGAGAGAAAAAGTTTACACCTTTCTCTCGTGGACTCTCCGACTTGTAAAATCGATGCTCGTGAATCTTGCTAGTTACGATCTAAAACGATGTACCCCGTTGTTTTGAGCCGGAATACAAGTTTTCGTGCAGTTCTGAGAGAAAAAGTTTACACCTTTCTCTTGTCTACTCTCAACGACTGGTAAAATCGATGCTCGTGAATCTTGCTAGTTTCGATCTAAAACGATGTATCCTGTTGTTTTGAGCCGGAATACAACTTTTCGCGCAGTTCTGAGAGAAAAGTTTACACCTTTCTCTCGTCTACTATTCGACGACTTGTAAAATTGATGCTCGTGAATATTGCTAGTTTCGATCTACAACGATGTATCCTGTTGTTTTGAGCTGGAATAGAAGTTTTCGCGCAGTTCTGAGAGAAAAAGTTTACGCATTTCTCTCGTCTACTCTTCGAGGACTTGTAAAATCGATGCTCGTGAATCTTGCTAGTTTCTATCTAAAACGATGTATCCCGTTTTTTTGAGCCGGAATACAAGTTTTCGCGCAGTTCTGAGAGAAAAAGTTTACACCTTTCTCTCATCTACTCTTCGACGACTTGTAAAATCGATGCTCCTGAATCTTGCTAGTTTCGATCTAAAACGATGTATCCTGTTGTTTTGAGCCGGAATACAAGTTTTGGCGCAGTTCTGAGAGAAAAAGTTTACACCTTTCTCTCGTGGACTCTCCGACGACTTGTAAAATCGATGCTCATGAATCTTGCTAGTTACGATCTAAAACGATGTACCCCGTTGTTTTGAGCCGGTATACAAGTTTTCGCGCAGTTCTGAGAGAAAAAGTTTACACCTTTCTCTCGTGGACTCTCCGACGACTTGTAAAATCGATGCTCGTGAATCTTGTTAGTTACGGTCTAAAACGATGTACCCCGTTGTTTTGAGCCGGAATACAAGTTTTCGTGCAGTTCTGAGAGAAAACGTTTACACCTTTCTCTTGTCTACTCTCGACGACTGGTAAAATCGATGCTCGTGAATCTTGCTAGTTTCGACCTAAAACGATGTATCGCGTTGTTGTGAGCCGGAATACAAGTTTTCGCGCCGTTCTGAGAGAAAAAGTTTACACCTTTCTCTCGTGTTCTCTTTGACGACTTGTAAAATCGATGCTCGTGAATCTTGCTAGTTTCGATCTACAACGATGTATCTCGTTGTTTTGAGCTGGAATAGAAGTTTTCGCGCAGTTCTGAGAGAAAAAGTTTACACCTTTCTCTCGTCTACTATTCGACGACTTGTTATATCGATGCTCGTGAATCTTGCTAGTTTCGACCTAAAACGATGTATCGCGTTGTTGTGAGCCGGAATACAAGTTTTCGCGCCGTTCTGAGAGAAAAAGTTTACACCTTTCTCTCGTGTTCTCTTTGACGACTTGTAAAATCGATGCTCGTGAATCTTGCTAGTTTCGATCTACAACGATGTATCCCGTTGTTTTGAGCCGGAATACAAGTTTTCGCGCAGTTCTGAGAGAAAAAGTTTCCACCTTTCTCTCGTGTACTCTTCGACGACTTGTAAAATCGATGCTCGTGAATCTTGCTAGTTTGGATCTAAAACGATGTACCCCGTTGTTTTGAGCCGGAATACAAGTTTTCGTGCAGTTCTGAGAGAAAAAGTTTACACCTTTCGTCTACTCTTCGACGTCTTGTAAAATCAATGCTCGTGAATCTTGCTACTTTCGATCTAAAACGATATATCCCGTTATTTTGAGCCGGAATACAAGTTTTCGCGCAGTTCTGAGAGAAAAAGTTTACACCTTTCTCTCGTCTACTATTCGACGACTTGTAAAATCGATGCTCGTGAATATTGCTAGTTTCGACCTAAAACGATGTATCCCGTTGTTTTGAGCCGGAATACAAGTTTTCGCGCAGTTCTGAGAGAAAAAGTTTACACCTTTCTCTCGTCTACTCTTCGACGACTTGTAAAATCGATGCTCCTGAATCTTGCTAGTTTCGATCTAAAACGATGTATCCTGTTGTTTTGAGCCGGAATACAATTTTTCGCGCAGTTCTGAGAGAAAAAGTTTACACCTTTCTCTCGTCTACTCTTCGAAGACTTGTAAAATCGATGCTTGTGATTCTTGCTAGTTTCGATCTAAAACGATGTATCCCGTTTTTTTGAGCCGGAATACAACTTTTCGCGCAGTTCTGAGAGAAAAAGTTTACACCTTTCTCTCGTCTACTATTCGACGACTTGTAAAATCGATGCTCGTGAATATTGCTAGTTTCGACCTAGAACGATGTATCCCGTTGTTTTTAGCCGGAATACAAGTTTTCGCGCAGTTCTGAGAGAAAAAGTTTACACCTTTCTCTCGTGGACTCTCCGACGACTTGTAAAATCAATGCTCGTGAATCTTGCTAGTTACGATCTAAAACGATGTAACCCGTTGTTTTGAGCCGGAATACAAGTTTTCGTGCAGTTCTGAGAGAAAAAGTTTACACCTTTCTCTTGTCTACTCTGGACGACTGGTAAAATCGATGCTCGTGAATCTTGCTAGTTTCGACCTAAAACGATGTATCGCGTTGTTTTGAGCCGGAATACAAGTTTTCGCGCAGTTCTGAGAGAAAACGTTTACACCTTTCTCTCGTGTACTCTTTGACGACTTGTAAAATCGATGCTCGTGAATCTTGCTAGTTTCGATCTACAACGATGTATCTCGTTGTTTTGAGCTGGAATAGAAGTTTTCGCGCAGTTCTGAGAGAAAAAGTTTACACCTTTCTCTCGTCTACTATTCGACGACTTGTAAAATCGATGCTCGTGAATCTTGCTACTTTCGATCTAAAACGATATATCCCGTTATTTTGAGCCGGAATACAAGTTTTCGCGCAGTTCTGAGAGAAAAAGTTTACACCTTTCTCTCGTCTACTCTCGACGACTTGTAAAATCGATGCTCGTGATTCTTGCTAGTTTCGATCTAAAACGATGTATCCCGTTTTTTTGAGCCGGAATACAACTTTTCGCGCAGTTCTGAGAGAAAAAGTTTACACCTTTCTCTCGTCTACTATTCGATGACTTGTAAAATCGATGCTCGTGAATATTGCTAGTCTTGACCTAAAACGATGTATCCCGTTGTTTTGAGCCGGAATACAAGTTTTCGCGCAGTTCTGAGAGAAAAAGTTTACACCTTTCTCTCGTCTACTCTCGACGACTTGTAAAATCGATGCTCCTGAATCTTGCTAGTTTCGATCTAAAACGATGTATCCTGTTGTTTTGAGCCGGAATACAAGTTTTCGCGCAGTTCTGAGAGAAAAAGTTTACACCTTTCTCTCGTTTACTCTTCGAAGACTTGTAAAATCGATGCTCGTGATTCTTGCTAGTTTCGATCTAAAACGATGTATCCCGTTTTTTTGAGCCGGAATACAACTTTTCGCGCAGTTCTGAGAGAAAAAGTTTACACCTTTCTCTCGTCTACTATTCGACGACTTGTAAAATCGATGCTCGTGAATATTGCTAGTTTCGACCTAGAACAATGTATCCCGTTGTTTTGAGCCGGAATACAAGTTTTCGCGCAGTTCTGAGAGAAAAAGTTTACACCTTTCTCTCGTGGACTCTCCGACGACTTGTAAAATCGATGCTCGTGAATCTTGCTAGTTACGATCTAAAACGATGTACCCCGTTGTTTTGAGCCGGAATACAAGTTTTCGAGCAGTTCTGAGAGAAAAAGTTTACACCTTTCTCTTGTCTACTCTCGACGACTGGTAAAATCGATGCTCGTGAATCTTGCTAGTTTCGACCTAAAACGATGTATCGCGTTGTTTTGAGCCGGAATACAAGTTTTCGCGCAGTTCTGAGGGAAAAAGTTTACACCTTTCTCTCGTGTACTCTTTGACGACTGGTAAAATCGATGCACGTGAATCTTGCTAGTTTCGATCTACAACGATGTATCTCGTTGTTTTGAGCTGGAATAGAAGTTTTCGCGCAGTTCTGAGAGAAAAAGTTTACACCTTTCTCTCGTCTACTATTCGACGACTTGTAATATCGATGCTCGTGAATCTTGCTAGTTTGGATCTAAAACGATGTACCCCGTTGTTTTGAGCCGGAATACAAGTTTTCGCGCAGTTCTGAGAGAAAAAGTTTACACCTTTCTCTCGTCTACTCTTCGACGACTTGTAAAATCGATGCTCCTGAATCTTGCTAGTTTCGATCTAAAACGATGTATCCTGTTGTTTTGAGCCGGAATACAAGTTTTGGCGCAGTTCTGAGAGAAAAAGTTTACGCCTTTTTCTCGTGGACTCTCCGACGACTTGTAAAATCGATGCTCGTGAATCTTGCTAGTTACGATCTAAAACGATGTACCCCGTTGTTTTGAGCCGGTATACAAGTTTTCGCGCAGTTCTGAGAGAAAAAGTTTACACCTTTCTCTCGTGTACTCTTCGACGACTTGTAAAATCGATGCTCGTGAATCTTGCTAGTTTGGATCTAAAACGATGTACCCCGTTGTTATGAGCCGGAATACAAGTTTTCGTGCAGTTCTGAGAGAAAAAGTTTACACCTTTCTCTCGTCTACTCTTCGACGACTTGTAAAATCAATGCTCGTGAATCTTGCTACTTTCGATCTAAAACGATATATCCCGTTATTTTGAGCCGGAATACAAGTTTTCGCGCAGTTCTGAGAGAAAAAGTTTACACCTTTCTCTAGTCTACTATTCGACGACTTGTAAAATCGATGCTTGTGAGTATTGCTAGTTTCGACCTAAAACGATGTATCCCGTTGTTTTGAGCCGGAATACAAGTTTTCGCGCAGTTCTGAGAGAAAAAGTTTACACCTTTCTCTCGTCTACTCTTCGACGACTTGTAAAATCGATGCTCCTGAATCTTGCTAGTTTCGATCTAAAACGATGAATCCTGTTGTTTTGAGCCGGAATACAAGTTTTCGCGCAGTTCTGAGAGAAAAAGTTTACACCTTTCTCTCGTCTACTCTTCGAAGACATGTAAAATCGATGGTCGTGATTCTTGCTAGTTTCGATCTAAAACGATGTATCCCGTTTTTTTGAGCCGGAATACAACTTTTCGCGCAGTTCTGAGAGAAAAAGTTTACACCTTTCTCTCGTCTACTATTCGACGACTTGTAAAATCGATGCTCGTGAATATTGCTAGTTTCAACCTAGAACGATGTATAACGTTGTTTTGAGCCGGAATACAAGTTTTCGCGCAGTTCTGAGAGAAAAAATTTACACCTTTCTCTCGTGGACTCTCCGACGACTTGTAAAATCGATGCTCGTGAATCTTGCTCGTTACGATCTAAAACGATGTACCCTGTTGTTTTGAGCCGGTATACATGTTTTCGCGCAGTTCTGAGAGAAAAAGTTTACACCTTTCTCTCGTGGACTCTCCGACGACTTGTAAAATCGATGCTCGTGAATCTTGCTAGTTTCGACCTAAAACGATGTATCGCGTTGTTTTGAGCCGGAATACAAGTTTTCGCGCAGTTCTGAGAGAAAAAGTTTACACCTTTCTCTCGTGTACTCTTTGACGACTTGTAAAATCGATGCTCGCGAATCTTGCTAGTTTCGATCTACAACGATGTATCTCGTTGTTTTGAGCTGGAATAGAAGTTTTCGCGCAGTTCTGAGAGAAAAAGTTTACACCTTTCTCTCGTCTACTATTCGACGACTTGTAAAATCGATGCTCGTGAATCTTGCTACTTTCGACCTAAAACGATGTATCCCGTTGTTTTGAGCCGGAATACAAGTTTTCGCGCAGTTCTGAGAGAAAAAGTTTACACCTTTCTCTCGTCTACTCTTCGACGACTTGTAAAATCGATGCTCCTGAATCTTGCTACTTTCGATCTAAAACGATATATCCCGTTATTTTGAGCCGGAATACAAGTTTTCGTGCAGTTCTGAGAGAAAAAGTTTACACCTTTCTCTTGTCTACTCTCGACGACTGGTAAAATCGATGCTCGTGAATCTTGCTAGTTTCGACCTAAAACGATGTATCGCGTTGTTTTGAGCCGGAATACAAGTTTTCGCGCAGTTCTGAGAGAAACGTTTACACCTTTCTCTCGTGTACTCTTTGACGACTTGTAAAATCGATGCTCGTGAATCTTGCTAGTTTCGATCTACAACGATGTATCTCGTTGTTTTGAGCTGGAATAGAAGTTTTCGCGCAGTTCTGAGAGAAAAAGTTTACACCTTTCTCTCGTCTACTATTCGACGACTTGTAAAATCGATGCTCGTGAATCTTGCTACTTTCGATCTAAAACGATATATCCCGTTATTTTGAGCCGGAATACAAGTTTTCGCGCAGTTCTGAGAGAAAAAGTTTACACCTTTCTCTCGTCTACTATTCGACGACTTGTAAAATCGATGCTCGTGAATGTTGCTAGTTTCGACCTAAAACGATGTATCCCGTTGTTTTGAGCCGGAATACAAGTTTTCGCGCAGTTCTGAGAGAAAATGTTTACACCTTTCTCTCGTCTACTCTCGACGACTTGTAAAATCGATGCTCCTGAATCTTGCTAGTTTCGATCTAAAACGATGTATCCTGTTGTTTTGAGCCGGAATACAAGTTTTCGCGCAGTTCTGAGAGAAAAAGTTTACACCTTTCTCTCGTTTACTCTTCGAAGACTTGTAAAATCGATGCTCGTGATTCTTGCTAGTTTCGATCTAAAACGATGTATCCCGTTTTTTTGAGCCGGAATACAACTTTTCGCGCAGTTCTGAGAGAAAAAGTTTACACCTTTCTCTCGTCTACTATTCGACGACTTGTAAAATCGATGCTCGTGAATATTGCTAGTTTCGACCTAGAACAATGTATCCCGTTGTTTTGAGCCGGAATACAAGTTTTCGCGCAGTTCTGAGAGAAAAAGTTTACACCTTTCTCTCGTGACTCTCCGACGACTTGTAAAATCGATGCTCGTGAATCTTGCTAGTTTCGATCTAAAACGATGTATCCTGTTGTTTTGAGCCGGAATACAACTTTTCGCGCAGTTCTGAGAGAAAAGTTTACACCTTTCTCTCGTCTACTATTCGACGACTTGTAAAATCGATGCTCGTGAATATTGCTAGTTTCGATCTACAACGATGTATCCTGTTGTTTTGAGCTGGAATAGAAGTTTTCGCGCAGTTCTGAGAGAAAAAGTTTACGCATTTCTCTCGTCTACTCTTCGAGGACTTGTAAAATCGATGCTCGTGAATCTTGCTAGTTTCGATCTAAAACGATGTATCCCGTTTTTTTGAGCCGGAATACAAGTTTTCGCGCAGTTCTGAGAGAAAAAGTTTACACCTTTCTCTCATCTACTCTTCGACGACTTGTAAAATCGATGCTCCTGAATCTTGCTAGTTTCGATCTAAAACGATGTATCCTGTTGTTTTGAGCCGGAATACAAGTTTTGGCGCAGTTCTGAGAGAAAAAGTTTACACCTTTCTCTCGTGGACTCTCCGACGACTTGTAAAATCGATGCTCATGAATCTTGCTAGTTACGATCTAAAACGATGTACCCCGTTGTTTTGAGCCGGTATACAAGTTTTCGCGCAGTTCTGAGAGAAAAAGTTTACACCTTTCTCTCGTGGACTCTCCGACGACTTGTAAAATCGATGCTCGTGAATCTTGTTAGTTACGATCTAAAACGATGTACCCCGTTGTTTTGAGCCGGAATACAAGTTTTCGTGCAGTTCTGAGAGAAAACGTTTACACCTTTCTCTTGTCTACTCTCGACGACTGGTAAAATCGATGCTCGTGAATCTTGCTAGTTTCGACCTAAAACGATGTATCGCGTTGTTTTGAGCCGGAATACAAGTTTTCGCGCCGTTCTGAGAGAAAAAGTTTACACCTTTCTCTCGTGTTCTCTTTGACGACTTGTAAAATCGATGCTCGTGAATCTTGCTAGTTTCGATCTACAACGATGTATCTCGTTGTTTTGAGCTGGAATAGAAGTTTTCGCGCAGTTCTGAGAGAAAAAGTTTACACCTTTCTCTCGTCTACTATTCGACGACTTGTAATATCGATGCTCGTGAATCTTGCTAGTTTCGACCTAAAACGATGTATCCCGTTGTTTTGAGCCGGAATACAAGTTTTCGTGCAGTTCTGAGAGAAAAAGTTTACACCTTTCGTCTACTCTTCGACGTCTTGTAAAATCGATGCTCGTGAATCTTGCTACTTTCGATCTAAAACGATATATCCCGTTATTTTGAGCCGGAATACAAGTTTTCGCGCAGTTCTGAGAAAAAAAGTTTACACCTTTCTCTCGTCTACTATTCGACGACTTGTAAAATCGATGCTCCTGAATCTTGCTAGTTTCGATCTAAAACGATGTATCCTGTTGTTTTGAGCCGGAATACAAGTTTTCGCGCAGTTCTGAGAGAAAAAGTTTACACCTTTCTCTCGTTTACTCTTCGAAGACTTGTAAAATCGATGCTCGTGATTCTTGCTAGTTTCGATCTAAAACGATGTATCCCGTTTTTTTGAGCCGGAATACAACTTTTCGCGCAGTTCTGAGAGAAAAAGTTTACACCTTTCTCTCGTCTACTATTCGACGACTTGTAAAATCGATGCTCGTGAATATTGCTAGTTTCGACCTAGAACAATGTATCCCGTTGTTTTGAGCCGGAATACAAGTTTTCGCGCAGTTCTGAGAGAAAAAGTTTACACCTTTCTCTCGTGGACTCTCCGACGACTTGTAAAATCGATGCTCGTGAATCTTGCTAGTTACGATCTAAAACGATGTACCCCGTTGTTTTGAGCCGGAATACAAGTTTTCGTGCAGTTCTGAGAGAAAAAGTTTACACCTTTCTCTTGTCTACTCTCGACGACTGGTAAAATCGATGCTCGTGAATCTTGCTGGTTTCGATCTAAAACGATGTATCCTGTTGTTTTGAGCCGGAATACAACTTTTCGCGCAGTTCTGAGAGAACAGTTTACACCTTTCTCTCGTCTACTATTCGACGACTTGTAAAATCGATGCTCGTGAATATTGCTAGTTTCGATCTACAACGATGTATCCTGTTGTTTTGAGCTGGAATAGAAGTTTTCGCGCAGTTCTGAGAGAAAAAGTTTACGCATTTCTCTCGTCTACTCTTCGAGGACTTGTAAAATCGATGCTCGTGAATCTTGCTAGTTTCGATCTAAAACGATGTATCCCGTTTTTTTGAGCCGGAATACAAGTTTTCGCGCAGTTCTGAGAGAAAAAGTTTACACCTTTCTCTCATCTACTCTTCGACGACTTGTAAAATCGATGCTCCTGAATCTTGCTAGTTTCGATCTAAAACGATGTATCCTGTTGTTTTGAGCCGGAATACAAGTTTTGGCGCAGTTCTGAGAGAAAAAGTTTCCACCTTTCTCTCGTGTACTCTTCGACGTCTTGTAAAATCGATGCTCGTGAATATTGCTAGTCTTGACCTAAAACGATGTATCCCGTTGTTTTGAGCCGGAATACAAGTTTTCGCGCAGTTCTGAGAGAAAAAGTTTACACCTTTCTCTCGTCTACTCTCGACGACTTGTAAAATCGATGCTCCTGAATCTTGCTAGTTTCGACCTAAAACGATGTATCGCGTTGTTTTGAGCCGGAATACAAGTTTTCGCGCAGTTCTGAGGGAAAAAGTTTACACCTTTCTCTCGTGCACTCATTGACGACTGGTAAAATCGATGCTCGTGAATCTTGCTAGTTTCGATCTACAACGATGTATCTCGTTGTTTTGAGCTGGAATAGAAGTTTTCGCGCAGTTCTGAGAGAAAAAGTTTACACCTTTCTCTCGTCTACTATTCGACGACTTGTAATATCGATGCTCGTGAATCTTGCTAGTTTGGATCTAAAACGATGTACCCCGTTGTTTTGAGCCGGAATACAAGTTTTCGCGCAGTTCTGAGAGAAAAAGTTTACACCTTTCTCTCGTCTACTCTTCGACGACTTGTAAAATCGATGCTCCTGAATCTTGCTAGTTTCGATCTAAAACGATGTATCCTGTTGTTTTGAGCCGGAATACAAGTTTTCGCGCAGTTCTGAGAGAAAAAGTTTACACCTTTCTCTCGTCTACTATTCGACGACTTGTAAAATCGATGCTCGTGAATCTTGCTACTTTCGATCTAAAACGATATATCCCGTTATTTTGAGCCGGAATACAAGTTTTCGCGCAGTTCTGAGAGAAAAAGTTTACACCTTTCTCTCGTCTACTATTCGATGACTTGTAAAATCGATGCTCGTGAATATTGCTAGTCTTGACCTAAAACGATGTATCCCGTTGTTTTGAGCCGGAATACAAGTTTTCGCGCAGTTCTGAGAGAAAAAGTTTACACCTTTCTCTCGTCTACTCTCGACGACTTGTAAAATCGATGCTCCTGAATCTTGCTAGTTTCGATCTAAAACGATGTATCCCGTTTTTTTGAGCCGGAATACAAGTTTTCGCGCAGTTCTGAGAGAAAAAGTTTACACCTTTCTCTCGTTTACTCTTCGAAGACTTGTAAAATCGATGCTCGTGATTCTTGCTAGTTTCGATCTAAAACGATGTATCCCGTTTTTTTGAGCCGGAATACAACTTTTCGCGCAGTTCTGAGAGAAAAAGTTTACACCTTTCTCTCGTCTACTATTCGACGACTTGTAAAATCGATGCTCGTGAATCTTGCTACTTTCGATCTAAAACGATATATCCCGTTATTTTGAGCCGGAATACAAGTTTTCGCGCAGTTCTGAGAGAAAAAGTTTACACCTTTCTCTCGTCTACTATTCGATGACTTGTAAAATCGATGCTCGTGAATATTGCTAGTCTTGACCTAAAACGATGTATCCCGTTGTTTTGAGCCGGAATACAAGTTTTCGCGCAGTTCTGAGAGAAAAAGTTTACACCTTTCTCTCGTGGACTCTCCGACGACTTGTAAAATCGATGCTCGTGAATCTTGCTAGTTACGATCTAAAACGATGTACCCCGTTGTTTTGAGCCGGAATACAAGTTTTCGAGCAGTTCTGAGAGAAAAAGTTTACACCTTTCTCTTGTCTACTCTCGACGACTGGTAAAATCGATGCTCGTGAATCTTGCTAGTTTCGACCTAAAACGATGTATCGCGTTGTTTTGAGCCGGAATACAAGTTTTCGCGCAGTTCTGAGGGAAAAAGTTTACACCTTTCTCTCGTGCACTCTTTGACGACTGGTAAAATCGATGCTCGTGAATCTTGCTAGTTTCGATCTACAACGATGTATCTCGTTGTTTTGAGCTGGAATAGAAGTTTTCGCGCAGTTCTGAGAGAAAAAGTTTACACCTTTCTCTCGTCTACTATTCGACGACTTGTAATATCGATGCTCGTGAATCTTGCTAGTTTGGATCTAAAACGATGTACCCCGTTGTTTTGAGCCGGAATACAAGTTTTCGCGCAGTTCTGAGAGAAAAAGTTTACACCTTTCTCTCGTCTACTCTTCGACGACTTGTAAAATCGATGCTCCTGAATCTTGCTAGTTTCGATCTAAAACGATGTATCCTGTTGTTTTGAGCCGGAATACAAGTTTTGGCGCAGTTCTGAGAGAAAAAGTTTACGCCTTTTTCTCGTGGACTCTCCGACGACTTGTAAAATCGATGCTCGTGAATCTTGCTAGTTACGATCTAAAACGATGTACCCCGTTGTTTTGAGCCGGTATACAAGTTTTCGCGCAGTTCTGAGAGAAAAAGTTTACACCTTTCTCTCGTGTACTCTTCGACGACTTGTAAAATCGATGCTCGTGAATCTTGCTAGTTTGGATCTAAAACGATGTACCCCGTTGTTTTTAGCCGGAATACAAGTTTTCGTGCAGTTCTGAGAGAAAAAGTTTACACCTTTCTCTCGTCTACTCTTCGACGACTTGTAAAATCAATGCTCGTGAACCTTGCTACTTTCGATCTAAAACGATATATCCCGTTATTTTGAGCCGGAATACAAGTTTTCGCGCAGTTCTGAGAGAAAAAGTTTACACCTTTCTCTAGTCTACTATTCGACGACTTGTAAAATCGATGCTTGTGAGTATTGCTAGTTTCGACCTAAAACGATGCATCCCGTTGTTTTGAGCCGGAATACAAGTTTTCGCGCAGTTCTGAGAGAAAAAGTTTACACCTTTCTCTCGTCTACTCTTCGACGACTTGTAAAATCGATGCTCCTGAATCTTGCTAGTTTCGATCTAAAACGATGAATCCTGTTGTTTTGAGCCGGAATACAAGTTTTCGCGCAGTTCTGAGAGAAAAAGTTTACACCTTTCTCTCGTCTACTCTTCGAAGACATGTAAAATCGATGCTCGTGATTCTTGCTAGTTTCGATCTAAAACGATGTATCCCGTTTTTTTGAGCCGGAATACAACTTTTCGCGCAGTTCTGAGAGAAAAAGTTTACACCTTTCTCTCGTCTACTATTCGACGACTTGTAAAATCGATGCTCGTGAATATTGCTAGTTTCGACCTAGAACGATGTATCCCGTTGTTTTGAGCCGGAATACAAGTTTTCGCGCAGTTCTGAGAGAAAAAATTTACACCTTTCTCTCGTGGACTCTCCGACGACTTGTAAAATCGATGCTCGTGAATCTTGCTAGTTACGATCTAAAACGATGTACCCTGTTGTTTTGAGCCGGTATACATGTTTTCGCGCAGTTCTGAGAGAAAAAGTTTACACCTTTCTCTCGTGGACTCTCCGACGACTTGTAAAATCGATGCTCGTGAATCTTGCTAGTTACGATCTAAAACGATGTACCCCGTTGTTTTGAGCCGGAATACAAGTTTTCGTGCAGTTCTGAGAGAAACGGTTTACACCTTTCTCTTGTCTACTCTCGACGACTGGTAAAATCGATGCTCGTGAATCTTGCTAGTTTCGACCTAAAACGATGTATCGCGTTGTTTTGAGCCGGAATACAAGTTTTCGCGCAGTTCTGAGAGAAAAAGTTTACACCTTTCTCTCGTGTACTCTTTGACGACTCTTAAAATCGATGCTCGCGAATCTTGCTAGTTTCGATCTACAACGATGTATCTCGTTGTTTTGAGCTGGAATAGAAGTTTTCGCGCAGTTCTGAGAGAAAAAGTTTACACCTTTCTCTCGTCTACTATTCGACGACTTGTAAAATCGATGCTCGTGAATCTTGCTACTTTCGACCTAAAACGATGTATCCCGTTGTTTTGAGCCGGAATACAAGTTTTCGCGCAGTTCTGAGAGAAAAAGTTTACACCTTTCTCTCGTCTACTCTTCGACGACTTGTAAAATCGATGCTCCTGAATCTTGCTAGTTTCGATCTAAAACGATGTATCCTGTTGTTTTAAGCCGGAATACAAGTTTTCGCGCAGTTCTGAGAGAAAACGTTTACACCTTTCTCTCGTCTACTATTCGACGACTTGTAAAATCGATGCTCGTGAATATTGCTAGTTTCGACCTAGAACGATGTATCCCGTTGTTTTGAGCCGGAATACAAGTTTTCGCGCAGTTCTGAGAGAAAAAGTTTACACCTTTCTCTCGTGGACTCTCCGACGACTTGTAAAATTGATGCTCTTGAATCTTGCTAGTTACGATCTAAAACGATGTACCCCGTTGTTTTGAGCTGGAATACAAGTTTTCGTGCAGTTCTGAGAGAAAAAGTTTACACCTTTCTCTTGTCTACTCTCGACGACTGGTAAAATCGATGCTCGTGAATCTTGCTAGTTTCGACCTAAAACGATGTATCGCGTTGTTTTGAGCCGGAATACAAGTTTTCGCGCAGTTCTGAGGGAAAAAGTTTACACCTTTCTCTCGTGTACTCTTTGACGACTTGTAAAATCGATGCTCGTGAATCTTGCTAGTTTCGATCTACAACGATGTATCTCGTTGTTTTGAGCTGGAATAGAAGTTTTCGCGCAGTTCTGAGAGAAAAAGTTACACCTTTCTCTCGTCTACTATTCGACGACTTGTAATATCGATGCTCGTGAATCTTGCTAGTTTCGACCTAAAACGATGTATCCCGTTGTTTTGAGCCGGAATACAAGTTTTCGCGCAGTTCTGAGAGAAAAAGTTTACACCTTTCTCTCGTGTACTCTTCGACGACTTGTAAAATCTATGCTCGTGAATCTTGCTAGTTTGGATCTAAAACGATGTACCCCGTTGTTTTGAGCCGGAATACAAGTTTTCATGCAGTTCTGAGAGAAAAAGTTTACACCTTTCTCTCGTCTACTCTTCGACGACTTGTAAAATCGATGCTCGTGTATCTTGCTACTTTCGATCTAAAACGATGTATTCCGTTGTTTTGAGCCGGAATACAAGTTTTTGCGAAGTTCCGAGAGAAAAAGTTTACAGCTTTCTCTCGTCTACTCTTCGAGGACTTGTAAAATCGATGCTCGTGAATCTTGCTAGTTTCGATCTAAAACGATGAATCCCGTTGTTTTGAGCCAGAATACAAGTTTTCGCGCAGTTCTGAGAGAAAAAGTTTACACCTTTCTCTCGTATACTCTTCGACGACTTGTAAAATTGATGCTCGTGTATCTCGCTAGTTTCGACCTAAAACGATGTATTCCGTTGTTTTGAGCCGGAATACAAGTTTTCGCGCAGTTCTGAGAGAAAAAGTTTACACCTTTCTCTCGTCTACTATTCGACGACTTGTAAAATCGATGCTCGTGAATATAGCTAGTTTCGACCTAAAACGATGTATACCGTTGTTTTGAGCCGGAATACAAGTTTTCGCGCAGTTCTGAGAGAAAAAGTTTACACCTTTCTCTCGTCTACTCTTCGACGACTTGTAAAATCGAAGCTCGTGAATCTTGCTAGTTTCGATCTAAAACGATGTATCCCGTTTTTTTGAGCCGGAATACAACTTTTCGCGCAGTTCTGAGAGAAAAAGTTTACACCTTTCTCTCGTCTACTCTTCGAGGACTTGTAAAATTGATGCTCGTGAATCTTGCTAGTTTCGATCTAAAACGATGAATCCCGTTGTTTTGAGCCGGAATACAAGTTTTTGCGCTGTTCTGAGAAAAAGTTCACACCTTTCTCTCGTCTAGTATTCGACAACTTGTAAAATCGATGCTCGTGAAACTTGCTAGTTTCGAGCTAAAACAATGTATACCGTTGTTTTGAGCCGGAATACAAGTTTCCGCGCAGTTCTAAGAGAAAAAGTTTCCAACTTTCTCTCGAGTACTCTTCGACGACTTGTAAAATCGATGCTCGTGACTCTTGCTAGTTTCGATCTAAAACGATGTATCCCGTTGTTTTGAGCCCGAATACAAGTTTTGGCGCAGTTCTGAGAGAAAAAGTTTACACCTTTCTCTCGTCTACTCTTCGACGACTTGTAAAATCAATGCTCGTATATCTTGCTAGTTTCAATCTACAACGATGTATCCCGTTGTTTTCAGCTGGAATAGAAGTTTTCGCGCAGTTCTGAGAGAAAAAGTTTACGCCTTTCTCCCGTCTACTATTCGACGTCTTGTAAAATCGATGCTCGTGAATATTGCTAGTTTCGACCTAGAACGATGTATCCCGTTGTTTTGAGCCGGAATACAAGTTTTCGCGCAGTTCTGAGAGAAAAAATTTACACCTTTCTTTCGTGGACTCTCCGACGACTTGTAAAATCGATGCTCGTGAATCTTGCTAGTTACGATCTAAAACGATGTACCCCGTTGTTTTGAGCCGGAATACAAGTTTTCGCGCAGTTCTGAGAGAAAAAGTTTACCCCTTTCTCTCGTCTACTCTTCGACGACTTGTAAAATCGATGCTCGTGAATCTTGCTAGTTTCGAACTTAAACGATGTATCCCGTTGTTTTGAGCCGGAATACAAGTTTTCGCGCAGTTCTGAGAGAAAAAGTTTACACCTTTCTCTCGTCTACTCTTCGAAGACTTGTAAAATCGATGCCCGTGAATCTTGCTAGTTTCGATCTAAAACGATGAATCCCGTTGTTTTGAGCCGGAATACAAGTTTTTGCGCTGTTCTGAGAAAAAGTTCACACCTTTCTCTCGTCTAGTATTCGACAACTTGTAAAATCGATGCTCGTGAAACTTGCTAGTTTCGAGCTAAAACAATGTATACCGTTGTTCTGAGCCGGAATACAAGTTTTCGCACAGTTCTGAGAGAAAAAGTTTACACCTTTCTCTCGTCTACTCTTCGAAGACTTGTAAAATCGATGCTCGTGAGTCTTGCTAGTTTCGATCTAAAACGATGTATCCCGTTGTTTTGAGCCGGAATACAAGTTTTCGTGCAGTTCTGAGAGAAAACGTTTACACCTTTCTCTCGTCTACTCTTCGAGGACTTGTAGAATCGATGCTCGTGAATCTTGCTAGTTTCGATTTAAAACGATGTATCCCATTTTTTTGAGCCGGAATACAAGTTTTGGCGCAGTTCTGAGAGAAAAAGTTTACACCTTTCTCTCGTCTACTCTTCGACGACTTGTAAAATCAATGCTCGTATATCTTGCTAGTTTCGATCTACAACGATGTATCCTGTTGTTTTGAGCTGGAATAGAAGTTTTCGCGCAGTTCTGAGAGAAAAAGTTTACGCCTTTCTCTCGTCTACTCTTCGAGGACTTGTAAAATCGATGCTCGTGAATCTTGCTAGTTTCGATCTAAAACGATGTATCCCGTTTTTTTTTTAGCCGGAATACAAGTTTTCGCGTAGTTCTGAGAGAAAAAGTTTACACCTTTCTCTCGTCTACTCTTCGACGACTTGTAAAATCGATGCTCCTGAATCTTGCTAGTTTCGATCTAAAACGATGTATCCCATTTTTTTGAGCCGGAATACAAGTTTTGGCGCAGTTCTGAGAGAAAAAGTTTACACCTTTCTCTCGTCTACTCTTCGACGACTTGTAAAATCAATGCTCGTATATCTTGCTAGTTTCGATCTACAACGATGTATCCTGTTGTTTTGAGCTGGAATAGAAGTTTTCGCGCAGTTCTGAGAGAAAAAGTTTACGCCTTTCTCTCGTCTACTCTTCGAGGACTTGTAAAATCGATGCTCGTGAATCTTGCTAGTTTCGATCTAAAACGATGTATCCCGTTTTTTTTTAGCCGGAATACAAGTTTTCGCGTAGTTCTGAGAGAAAAAGTTTACACCTTTCTCTCGTCTACTCTTCGACGACTTGTAAAATCGATGCTCATGAATCTTGCTAGTTTCGATCTAAAACGATGTATCCTGTTGTTTTGAGCCGGAATACAAGTTTTTGCAAAGTTCCGAGAGAAAAAGTTTACAGCTTTCTCTCGTCTACTCTTCGAGGACTTGTAAAATCGATGCTCGTGAATCTTGCTAGTTTCGATCTAAAACGATGAATCCCGTTGTTTTGAGCCAGAATACAAGTTTTCGCGCAGTTCTGAGAGAAGAAGTTTACACCTTTCTCTCGTCTACTCTTCGACGACTTGTAAAATTGATGCTCGTGTATCTCGCTAGTTTCGACCTAAAACGATGTATTCCGTTGTTTTGAGCCGGAATACAAGTTTTCGCGCAGTTCTGAGAGAAAAAGTTTACACCTTTCTCTCGTCTACTATTCGACGACTTGTAAAATCGATGCTCGTGAATATTGCTAGTTTTGACCTAAAACGATGTATACCGTTGTTTTGAGCCGGAATACAAGTTTTCGCGCAGTTCTGAGAGAAAAAGTTTACACCTTTCTCTCGTCTACTCTTCGACGACTTGTAAAATCGAAGCTCGTGAATCTTGCTAGTTTCGATCTAAAACGATGTATCCTGTTGTTTTGAGCCAGAATACAAGTTTTCGCGCAGTTCTGAGAGAAAAAGTTTACACCTTTCTCTCGTCTACTCTTCGAAGACTTGTAAAATCGATGCTCGTGATTCTTGCTAGTTTCGATCTAAAACGATGTATCCCGTTTTTTTGAGCCGGAATACAACTTTTCGCGCAGTTCTGAGAGAAAAAGTTTACACCTTTCTCTCGTCTACTCTTCGAGGACTTGTAAAATTGATGCTCGTGAATCTTGCTAGTTTCGATCTAAAACGATGAATCCCGTTGTTTTGAGCCGGAATACAAGTTTTTGCGCTGTTCTGAGAAAAAGTTCACACCTTTCTCTCGTCTAGTATTCGACAACTTGTTAAATCGATGCTCGTGAAACTTGCTAGTTTCGAGCTAAAACAATGTATACCGTTGTTTTGAGCCAGAATACAAGTTTCCGCGCAGTTCTAAGAGAAAACATTTCCAACTTTCTCTCGAGTACTCTTCGACGACTTGTAAAATCGATGCTAGTGACTCTTGCTAGTTTCGATCTAAAACGATGTATCCCGTTGTTTTAGCCCGAATACAAGTTTTGGCGCAGTTCTGAGAGAAAAAGTTTACACCTTTCTCTCGTCTACTCTTCGACGACTTGTAAAATCAATGCTCGTATAACTTGCTAGTTTCAATCTACAACGATGTATCCCGTTGTTTTCAGCTGGAATAGAAGTTTTCGCGCAGTTCTGAGAGAAAAAGTTTACGCCTTTCTCCCGTCTACTCTTCGAGGACTTGTAAAATCGATGCTCGTGAATCTTGCTAGTTTCGATCTAAAACGATGTATCCCGTTTTTTTTGAGCCGGAATACAAGTTTTGGCGCAGTTCTGAGAGAAAAAGTTTACACCTTTCTCTCGTCTACTCTTCGACGACTTGTAAAATCAATGCTCGTATATCTTGCTAGTTTCGATCTACAACGATGTATCCTGTTGTTTTGAGCTGGAATAGAAGTTTTCGCGCAGTTCTGAGAGAAAAAGTTTACGCCTTTCTCTCGTCTACTCTTCGAGGACTTGTAAAATCGATGCTCGTGAATCTTGCTAGTTACGATCTAAAACGATGTACCCTGTTGTTTTGAGCCGGTATACATGTTTTCGCGCAGTTCTGAGAGAAAAAGTTTACACCTTTCTCTCGTGGACTCTCCGACGACTTGTAAAATCGATGCTCGTGAATCTTGCTAGTTACGATCTAAAACGATGTACCCCGTTGTTTTGAGCCGGAATACAAGTTTTCGTGCAGTTCTGAGAGAAACGGTTTACACCTTTCTCTTGTCTACTCTCGACGACTGGTAAAATCGATGCTCGTGAATCTTGCTAGTTTCGACCTAAAACGATGTATCGCGTTGTTTTGAGCCGGAATACAAGTTTTCGCGCAGTTCTGAGAGAAAAAGTTTACACCTTTCTCTCGTGTACTCTTTGACGACTCTTAAAATCGATGCTCGCGAATCTTGCTAGTTTCGATCTACAACGATGTATCTCGTTGTTTTGAGCTGGAATAGAAGTTTTCGCGCAGTTCTGAGAGAAAAAGTTTACACCTTTCTCTCGTCTACTATTCGACGACTTGTAAAATCGATGCTCGTGAATCTTGCTACTTTCGACCTAAAACGATGTATCCCGTTGTTTTGAGCCGGAATACAAGTTTTCGCGCAGTTCTGAGAGAAAAAGTTTACACCTTTCTCTCGTCTACTCTTCGACGACTTGTAAAATCGATGCTCCTGAATCTTGCTAGTTTCGATCTAAAACGATGTATCCTGTTGTTTTAAGCCGGAATACAAGTTTTCGCGCAGTTCTGAGAGAAAACGTTTACACCTTTCTCTCGTCTACTATTCGACGACTTGTAAAATCGATGCTCGTGAATATTGCTAGTTTCGACCTAGAACGATGTATCCCGTTGTTTTGAGCCGGAATACAAGTTTTCGCGCAGTTCTGAGAGAAAAAGTTTACACCTTTCTCTCGTGGACTCTCCGACGACTTGTAAAATTGATGCTCTTGAATCTTGCTAGTTACGATCTAAAACGATGTACCCCGTTGTTTTGAGCTGGAATACAAGTTTTCGTGCAGTTCTGAGAGAAAAAGTTTACACCTTTCTCTTGTCTACTCTCGACGACTGGTAAAATCGATGCTCGTGAATCTTGCTAGTTTCGACCTAAAACGATGTATCGCGTTGTTTTGAGCCGGAATACAAGTTTTCGCGCAGTTCTGAGGGAAAAAGTTTACACCTTTCTCTCGTGTACTCTTTGACGACTTGTAAAATCGATGCTCGTGAATCTTGCTAGTTTCGATCTACAACGATGTATCTCGTTGTTTTGAGCTGGAATAGAAGTTTTCGCGCAGTTCTGAGAGAAAAAGTTACACCTTTCTCTCGTCTACTATTCGACGACTTGTAATATCGATGCTCGTGAATCTTGCTAGTTTCGACCTAAAACGATGTATCCCGTTGTTTTGAGCCGGAATACAAGTTTTCGCGCAGTTCTGAGAGAAAAAGTTTACACCTTTCTCTCGTGTACTCTTCGACGACTTGTAAAATCTATGCTCGTGAATCTTGCTAGTTTGGATCTAAAACGATGTACCCCGTTGTTTTGAGCCGGAATACAAGTTTTCATGCAGTTCTGAGAGAAAAAGTTTACACCTTTCTCTCGTCTACTCTTCGACGACTTGTAAAATCGATGCTCGTGTATCTTGCTACTTTCGATCTAAAACGATGTATTCCGTTGTTTTGAGCCGGAATACAAGTTTTTGCGAAGTTCCGAGAGAAAAAGTTTACAGCTTTCTCTCGTCTACTCTTCGAGGACTTGTAAAATCGATGCTCGTGAATCTTGCTAGTTTCGATCTAAAACGATGAATCCCGTTGTTTTGAGCCAGAATACAAGTTTTCGCGCAGTTCTGAGAGAAAAAGTTTACACCTTTCTCTCGTATACTCTTCGACGACTTGTAAAATTGATGCTCGTGTATCTCGCTAGTTTCGACCTAAAACGATGTATTCCGTTGTTTTGAGCCGGAATACAAGTTTTCGCGCAGTTCTGAGAGAAAAAGTTTACACCTTTCTCTCGTCTACTATTCGACGACTTGTAAAATCGATGCTCGTGAATATAGCTAGTTTCGACCTAAAACGATGTATACCGTTGTTTTGAGCCGGAATACAAGTTTTCGCGCAGTTCTGAGAGAAAAAGTTTACACCTTTCTCTCGTCTACTCTTCGACGACTTGTAAAATCGAAGCTCGTGAATCTTGCTAGTTTCGATCTAAAACGATGTATCCCGTTTTTTTGAGCCGGAATACAACTTTTCGCGCAGTTCTGAGAGAAAAAGTTTACACCTTTCTCTCGTCTACTCTTCGAGGACTTGTAAAATTGATGCTCGTGAATCTTGCTAGTTTCGATCTAAAACGATGAATCCCGTTGTTTTGAGCCGGAATACAAGTTTTTGCGCTGTTCTGAGAAAAAGTTCACACCTTTCTCTCGTCTAGTATTCGACAACTTGTAAAATCGATGCTCGTGAAACTTGCTAGTTTCGAGCTAAAACAATGTATACCGTTGTTTTGAGCCGGAATACAAGTTTCCGCGCAGTTCTAAGAGAAAAAGTTTCCAACTTTCTCTCGAGTACTCTTCGACGACTTGTAAAATCGATGCTCGTGACTCTTGCTAGTTTCGATCTAAAACGATGTATCCCGTTGTTTTGAGCCCGAATACAAGTTTTGGCGCAGTTCTGAGAGAAAAAGTTTACACCTTTCTCTCGTCTACTCTTCGACGACTTGTAAAATCAATGCTCGTATATCTTGCTAGTTTCAATCTACAACGATGTATCCCGTTGTTTTCAGCTGGAATAGAAGTTTTCGCGCAGTTCTGAGAGAAAAAGTTTACGCCTTTCTCCCGTCTACTATTCGACGTCTTGTAAAATCGATGCTCGTGAATATTGCTAGTTTCGACCTAGAACGATGTATCCCGTTGTTTTGAGCCGGAATACAAGTTTTCGCGCAGTTCTGAGAGAAAAAATTTACACCTTTCTTTCGTGGACTCTCCGACGACTTGTAAAATCGATGCTCGTGAATCTTGCTAGTTACGATCTAAAACGATGTACCCCGTTGTTTTGAGCCGGAATACAAGTTTTCGCGCAGTTCTGAGAGAAAAAGTTTACCCCTTTCTCTCGTCTACTCTTCGACGACTTGTAAAATCGATGCTCGTGAATCTTGCTAGTTTCGAACTTAAACGATGTATCCCGTTGTTTTGAGCCGGAATACAAGTTTTCGCGCAGTTCTGAGAGAAAAAGTTTACACCTTTCTCTCGTCTACTCTTCGAAGACTTGTAAAATCGATGCCCGTGAATCTTGCTAGTTTCGATCTAAAACGATGAATCCCGTTGTTTTGAGCCGGAATACAAGTTTTTGCGCTGTTCTGAGAAAAAGTTCACACCTTTCTCTCGTCTAGTATTCGACAACTTGTAAAATCGATGCTCGTGAAACTTGCTAGTTTCGAGCTAAAACAATGTATACCGTTGTTCTGAGCCGGAATACAAGTTTTCGCACAGTTCTGAGAGAAAAAGTTTACACCTTTCTCTCGTCTACTCTTCGAAGACTTGTAAAATCGATGCTCGTGAGTCTTGCTAGTTTCGATCTAAAACGATGTATCCCGTTGTTTTGAGCCGGAATACAAGTTTTCGTGCAGTTCTGAGAGAAAACGTTTACACCTTTCTCTCGTCTACTCTTCGAGGACTTGTAGAATCGATGCTCGTGAATCTTGCTAGTTTCGATTTAAAACGATGTATCCCATTTTTTTGAGCCGGAATACAAGTTTTGGCGCAGTTCTGAGAGAAAAAGTTTACACCTTTCTCTCGTCTACTCTTCGACGACTTGTAAAATCAATGCTCGTATATCTTGCTAGTTTCGATCTACAACGATGTATCCTGTTGTTTTGAGCTGGAATAGAAGTTTTCGCGCAGTTCTGAGAGAAAAAGTTTACGCCTTTCTCTCGTCTACTCTTCGAGGACTTGTAAAATCGATGCTCGTGAATCTTGCTAGTTTCGATCTAAAACGATGTATCCCGTTTTTTTTTTAGCCGGAATACAAGTTTTCGCGTAGTTCTGAGAGAAAAAGTTTACACCTTTCTCTCGTCTACTCTTCGACGACTTGTAAAATCGATGCTCCTGAATCTTGCTAGTTTCGATCTAAAACGATGTATCCCATTTTTTTGAGCCGGAATACAAGTTTTGGCGCAGTTCTGAGAGAAAAAGTTTACACCTTTCTCTCGTCTACTCTTCGACGACTTGTAAAATCAATGCTCGTATATCTTGCTAGTTTCGATCTACAACGATGTATCCTGTTGTTTTGAGCTGGAATAGAAGTTTTCGCGCAGTTCTGAGAGAAAAAGTTTACGCCTTTCTCTCGTCTACTCTTCGAGGACTTGTAAAATCGATGCTCGTGAATCTTGCTAGTTTCGATCTAAAACGATGTATCCCGTTTTTTTTTAGCCGGAATACAAGTTTTCGCGTAGTTCTGAGAGAAAAAGTTTACACCTTTCTCTCGTCTACTCTTCGACGACTTGTAAAATCGATGCTCATGAATCTTGCTAGTTTCGATCTAAAACGATGTATCCTGTTGTTTTGAGCCGGAATACAAGTTTTTGCAAAGTTCCGAGAGAAAAAGTTTACAGCTTTCTCTCGTCTACTCTTCGAGGACTTGTAAAATCGATGCTCGTGAATCTTGCTAGTTTCGATCTAAAACGATGAATCCCGTTGTTTTGAGCCAGAATACAAGTTTTCGCGCAGTTCTGAGAGAAGAAGTTTACACCTTTCTCTCGTCTACTCTTCGACGACTTGTAAAATTGATGCTCGTGTATCTCGCTAGTTTCGACCTAAAACGATGTATTCCGTTGTTTTGAGCCGGAATACAAGTTTTCGCGCAGTTCTGAGAGAAAAAGTTTACACCTTTCTCTCGTCTACTATTCGACGACTTGTAAAATCGATGCTCGTGAATATTGCTAGTTTTGACCTAAAACGATGTATACCGTTGTTTTGAGCCGGAATACAAGTTTTCGCGCAGTTCTGAGAGAAAAAGTTTACACCTTTCTCTCGTCTACTCTTCGACGACTTGTAAAATCGAAGCTCGTGAATCTTGCTAGTTTCGATCTAAAACGATGTATCCTGTTGTTTTGAGCCAGAATACAAGTTTTCGCGCAGTTCTGAGAGAAAAAGTTTACACCTTTCTCTCGTCTACTCTTCGAAGACTTGTAAAATCGATGCTCGTGATTCTTGCTAGTTTCGATCTAAAACGATGTATCCCGTTTTTTTGAGCCGGAATACAACTTTTCGCGCAGTTCTGAGAGAAAAAGTTTACACCTTTCTCTCGTCTACTCTTCGAGGACTTGTAAAATTGATGCTCGTGAATCTTGCTAGTTTCGATCTAAAACGATGAATCCCGTTGTTTTGAGCCGGAATACAAGTTTTTGCGCTGTTCTGAGAAAAAGTTCACACCTTTCTCTCGTCTAGTATTCGACAACTTGTTAAATCGATGCTCGTGAAACTTGCTAGTTTCGAGCTAAAACAATGTATACCGTTGTTTTGAGCCAGAATACAAGTTTCCGCGCAGTTCTAAGAGAAAACATTTCCAACTTTCTCTCGAGTACTCTTCGACGACTTGTAAAATCGATGCTAGTGACTCTTGCTAGTTTCGATCTAAAACGATGTATCCCGTTGTTTTAGCCCGAATACAAGTTTTGGCGCAGTTCTGAGAGAAAAAGTTTACACCTTTCTCTCGTCTACTCTTCGACGACTTGTAAAATCAATGCTCGTATAACTTGCTAGTTTCAATCTACAACGATGTATCCCGTTGTTTTCAGCTGGAATAGAAGTTTTCGCGCAGTTCTGAGAGAAAAAGTTTACGCCTTTCTCCCGTCTACTCTTCGAGGACTTGTAAAATCGATGCTCGTGAATCTTGCTAGTTTCGATCTAAAACGATGTATCCCGTTTTTTTTGAGCCGGAATACAAGTTTTGGCGCAGTTCTGAGAGAAAAAGTTTACACCTTTCTCTCGTCTACTCTTCGACGACTTGTAAAATCAATGCTCGTATATCTTGCTAGTTTCGATCTACAACGATGTATCCTGTTGTTTTGAGCTGGAATAGAAGTTTTCGCGCAGTTCTGAGAGAAAAAGTTTACGCCTTTCTCTCGTCTACTCTTCGAGGACTTGTAAAATCGATGCTCGTGAATCTTGCTAGTTTCGATCTAAAACGATGTATCCCGTTTTTTTTTTAGCCGGAATACAAGTTTTCGCGTAGTTCTGAGAGAAAAAGTTTACACCTTTCTCTCGTCTACTCTTCGACGACTTGTAAAATCGATGCTCCTGAATCTTGCTAGTTTCGATCTAAAACGATGTATCCCATTTTTTTGAGCCGGAATACAAGTTTTGGCGCAGTTCTGAGAGAAAAAGTTTACACCTTTCTCTCGTCTACTCTTCGACGACTTGTAAAATCAATGCTCGTATATCTTGCTAGTTTCGATCTACAACGATGTATCCTGTTGTTTTGAGCTGGAATAGAAGTTTTCGCGCAGTTCTGAGAGAAAAAGTTTACGCCTTTCTCTCGTCTACTCTTCGAGGACTTGTAAAATCGATGCTCGTGAATCTTGCTAGTTTCGATCTAAAACGATGTATCCCGTTTTTTTTTTAGCCGGAATACAAGTTTTCGCGTAGTTCTGAGAGAAAAAGTTTACACCTTTCTCTCGTCTACTCTTCGACGACTTGTAAAATCGATGCTCATGAATCTTGCTAGTTTCGATCTAAAACGATGTATCCTGTTGTTTTGAGCCGGAATACAAGTTTTTGCAAAGTTCCGAGAGAAAAAGTTTACAGCTTTCTCTCGTCTACTCTTCGAGGACTTGTAAAATCGATGCTCGTGAATCTTGCTAGTTTCGATCTAAAACGGTGAATCCCGTTGTTTTGAGCCAGAATACAAGTTTTCGCGCAGTTCTGAGAGAAGAAGTTTACACCTTTCTCTCGTCTACTCTTCGACGACTTGTAAAATTGATGCTCGTGTATCTCGCTAGTTTCGACCTAAAACGATGTATTCCGTTGTTTTGAGCCGGAATACAAGTTTTCGCGCAGTTCTGAGAGAAAAAGTTTACACCTTTCTCTCGTCTACTATTCGACGACTTGTAAAATCGATGCTCGTGAATATTGCTAGTTTTGACCTAAAACGATGTATACCGTTGTTTTGAGCCGGAATACAAGTTTTCGCGCAGTTCTGAGAGAAAAAGTTTACACCTTTCTCTCGTCTACTCTTCGACGACTTGTAAAATCGAAGCTCGTGAATCTTGCTAGTTTCGATCTAAAACGATGTATCCTGTTGTTTTGAGCCAGAATACAAGTTTTCGCGCAGTTCTGAGAGAAAAAGTTTACACCTTTCTCTCGTCTACTCTTCGAAGACTTGTAAAATCGATGCTCGTGATTCTTGCTAGTTTCGATCTAAAACGATGTATCCCGTTTTTTTGAGCCGGAATACAACTTTTCGCGCAGTTCTGAGAGAAAAAGTTTACACCTTTCTCTCGTCTACTCTTCGAGGACTTGTAAAATTGATGCTCGTGAATCTTGCTAGTTTCGATCTAAAACGATGAATCCCGTTGTTTTGAGCCGGAATACAAGTTTTTGCGCTGTTCTGAGAAAAAGTTCACACCTTTCTCTCGTCTAGTATTCGACAACTTGTTAAATCGATGCTCGTGAAACTTGCTAGTTTCGAGCTAAAACAATGTATACCGTTGTTTTGAGCCAGAATACAAGTTTCCGCGCAGTTCTAAGAGAAAACATTTCCAACTTTCTCTCGAGTACTCTTCGACGACTTGTAAAATCGATGCTAGTGACTCTTGCTAGTTTCGATCTAAAACGATGTATCCCGTTGTTTTAGCCCGAATACAAGTTTTGGCGCAGTTCTGAGAGAAAAAGTTTACACCTTTCTCTCGTCTACTCTTCGACGACTTGTAAAATCAATGCTCGTATAACTTGCTAGTTTCAATCTACAACGATGTATCCCGTTGTTTTCAGCTGGAATAGAAGTTTTCGCGCAGTTCTGAGAGAAAAAGTTTACGCCTTTCTCCCGTCTACTCTTCGAGGACTTGTAAAATCGATGCTCGTGAATCTTGCTAGTTTCGATCTAAAACGATGTATCCCGTTTTTTTTGAGCCGGAATACAAGTTTTCGCGCAGTTCTGAGAGAAAAAGTTTACACCTTTCTCTCGTCTACTATTCGACGTCTTGTAAAATCGATGCTCGTGAATATTGCTAGTTTCGACCTAGAACGATGTATCCCGTTGTTTTGAGCCGGAATACAAGTTTTCGCGCAGTTCTGAGAGAAAAAATTTACACCTTTCTTTCGTGGACTCTCCGACGACTTGTAAAATCGATGCTCGTGAATCTTGCTAGTTACGATCTAAAACGATGTACCCCGTTGTTTTGAGCCGGAATACAAGTTTTCGCGCAGTTCTGAGAGAAAAAGTTTACCCCTTTCTCTCGTCTACTCTTCGACGACTTGTAAAATCGATGCTCGTGAATCTTGCTAGTTTCGACCTTAAACGATGTATCCCGTTGTTTTGAGCCGGAATACAAGTTTTCGCGCAGTTCTGAGAGAAAAAGTTTACACCTTTCTCTCGTCTACTCTTCGAAGACTTGTAAAATCGATGCCCGTGAATCTTGCTAGTTTCGATCTAAAACGATGAATCCCGTTGTTTTGAGCCGGAATACAAGTTTTTGCGCTGTTCTGAGAAAAAGTTCACACCTTTCTCTCGTCTAGTATTCGACAACTTGTAAAATCGATGCTCGTGAAACTTGCTAGTTTCGAGCTAAAACAATGTATACCGTTGTTCTGAGCCGGAATACAAGTTTTCGCACAGTTCTGAGAGAAAAAGTTTACACCTTTCTCTCGTCTACTCTTCGAAGACTTGTAAAATCGATGCTCGTGAGTCTTGCTAGTTTCGATCTAAAACGATGTATCCCGTTGTTTTGAGCCGGAATACAAGTTTTCGTGCAGTTCTGAGAGAAAACGTTTACACCTTTCTCTCGTCTACTCTTCGAGGACTTGTAGAATCGATGCTCGTGAATCTTGCTAGTTTCGATTTAAAACGATGTATCCCATTTTTTTGAGCCGGAATACAAGTTTTGGCGCAGTTCTGAGAGAAAAAGTTTACACCTTTCTCTCGTCTACTCTTCGACGACTTGTAAAATCAATGCTCGTATATCTTGCTAGTTTCGATCTACAACGATGTATCCTGTTGTTTTGAGCTGGAATAGAAGTTTTCGCGCAGTTCTGAGAGAAAAAGTTTACGCCTTTCTCTCGTCTACTCTTCGAGGACTTGTAAAATCGATGCTCGTGAATCTTGCTAGTTTCGATCTAAAACGATGTATCCCGTTTTTTTTTTTACCCGGAATACAAGTTTTCGCGTAGTTCTGAGAGAAAAAGTTTACACCTTTCTCTCGTCTACTCTTCGACGACTTGTAAAATCGATGCTCCTGAATCTTGCTAGTTTCGATCTAAAACGATGTATCCCATTGTTTTGAGCCGGAATACAAGTTTTGGCGCAGTTCTGAGAGAAAAAGTTTACACCTTTCTCTCGTCTACTCTTCGACGACTTGTAAAATCAATGCTCGTATATCTTGCTAGTTTCGATCTACAACGATGTATCCTGTTGTTTTGAGCTGGAATAGAAGTTTTCGCGCAGTTCTGAGAGAAAAAGTTTACGCCTTTCTCTCGTCTACTCTTCGAGGACTTGTAAAATCGATGCTCGTGAATCTTGCTAGTTTCGATCTAAAACGATGTATCCCGTTTTTTTTTTAGCCGGAATACAAGTTTTCGCGTAGTTCTGAGAGAAAAAGTTTACACCTTTCTCTCGTCTACTCTTCGACGACTTGTAAAATCGATGCTCATGAATCTTGCTAGTTTCGATCTAAAACGATGTATCCTGTTGTTTTGAGCCGGAATACAAGTTTTTGCAAAGTTCCGAGAGAAAAAGTTTACAGCTTTCTCTCGTCTACTCTTCGAGGACTTGTAAAATCGATGCTCGTGAATCTTGCTAGTTTCGATCTAAAACGATGAATCCCGTTGTTTTGAGCCAGAATACAAGTTTTCGCGCAGTTCTGAGAGAAGAAGTTTACACCTTTCTCTCGTCTACTCTTCGACGACTTATAAAATTGATGCTCGTGTATCTCGCTAGTTTCGACCTAAAACGATGTATTCCGTTGTTTTGAGCCGGAATACAAGTTTTCGCGCAGTTCTGAGAGAAAAAGTTTACACCTTTCTCTCGTCTACTATTCGACGACTTGTAAAATCGATGCTCGTGAATATTGCTAGTTTTGACCTAAAACGATGTATACCGTTGTTTTGAGCCGGAATACAAGTTTTCGCGCAGTTCTGAGAGAAAAAGTTTACACCTTTCTCTCGTCTACTCTTCGACGACTTGTAAAATCGAAGCTCGTGAATCTTGCTAGTTTCGATCTAAAACGATGTATCCTGTTGTTTTGAGCCAGAATACAAGTTTTCGCGCAGTTCTGAGAGAAAAAGTTTACACCTTTCTCTCGTCTACTCTTCGAAGACTTGTAAAATCGATGGTCGTGATTCTTGCTAGTTTCGATCTAAAACGATGTATCCCGTTTTTTTGAGCCGGAATACAACTTTTCGCGCAGTTCTGAGAGAAAAAGTTTACACCTTTCTCTCGTCTACTCTTCGAGGACTTGTAAAATTGATGCTCGTGAATCTTGCTAGTTTCGATCTAAAACGATGAATCCCGTTGTTTTGAGCCGGAATACAAGTTTTTGCGCTGTTCTGAGAAAAAGTTCACACCTTTCTCTCGTCTAGTATTCGACAACTTGTTAAATCGATGCTCGTGAAACTTGCTAGTTTCGAGCTAAAACAATGTATACCGTTGTTTTGAGCCAGAATACAAGTTTCCGCGCAGTTCTAAGAGAAAACATTTCCAACTTTCTCTCGAGTACTCTTCGACGACTTGTAAAATCGATGCTCGTGACTCTTGCTAGTTTCGATCTAAAACGATGTATCCCGTTGTTTTAGCCCGAATACAAGTTTTGGCGCAGTTCTGAGAGAAAAAGTTTACACCTTTCTCTCGTCTACTCTTCGACGACTTGTAAAATCAATGCTCGTATAACTTGCTAGTTTCAATCTACAACGATGTATCCCGTTGTTTTCAGCTGGAATAGAAGTTTTCGCGCAGTTCTGAGAGAAAAAGTTTACGCCTTTCTCCCGTCTACTCTTCGAGGACTTGTAAAATCGATGCTCGTGAATCTTGCTAGTTTCGATCTAAAACGATGTATCCCGTTTTTTTTGAGCCGGAATACAAGTTTTCGCGCAGTTCTGAGAGAAAAAGTTTACACCTTTCTCTCGTCTACTATTCGACGTCTTGTAAAATCGATGCTCGTGAATATTGCTAGTTTCGACCTAGAACGATGTATCCCGTTGTTTTGAGCCGGAATACAAGTTTTCGCGCAGTTCTGAGAGAAAAAATTTACACCTTTCTTTCGTGGACTCTCCGACGACTTGTAAAATCGATGCTCGTGAATCTTGCTAGTTACGATCTAAAACGATGTACCCCGTTGTTTTGAGCCGGAATACAAGTTTTCGCGCAGTTCTGAGAGAAAAAGTTTACCCCTTTCTCTCGTCTACTCTTCGACGACTTGTAAAATCGATGCTCGTGAATCTTGCTAGTTTCGACCTTAAACGATGTATCCCGTTGTTTTGAGCCGGAATACAAGTTTTCGCGCAGTTCTGAGAGAAAAAGTTTACACCTTTCTCTCGTCTACTCTTCGAAGACTTGTAAAATCGATGCCCGTGAATCTTGCTAGTTTCGATCTAAAACGATGAATCCCGTTGTTTTGAGCCGGAATACAAGTTTTTGCGCTGTTCTGAGAAAACGTTCACACGTTTCTCTCGTCTAGTATTCGACAACTTGTAAAATCGATGCTCGTGAAACTTGCTAGTTTCGAGCTAAAACAATGTATACCGTTGTTTTGAGCCGGAATACAAGTTTTCGCGCAGTTCTGAGAGAAAAAGTTTACACCTTTCTCTCGTCTACTCTTCGAAGACTTGTAAAATCGATGCTCGTGAGTCTTCCTAGTTTCGATCTAAAACGATGTATCCCGTTGTTTTGAGCCGGAATACAAGTTTTCGTGCAGTTCTGAGAGAAAACGTTTACACCTTTCTCTCGTCTACTCTTCGAGGACTTGTAGAATCGACGCTCGTGAATCTTGCTAGTTTCGATCTAAAACGATGTATCCCATTTTTTTGAGCCGGAATACAAGTTTTGGCGCAGTTCTGAGAGAAAAAGTTTACACCTTTCTCTCGTCTACTCTTCGACGACTTGTAAAATCAATGCTCGTATATCTTGCTAGTTTCGATCTACAACGATGTATCCTGTTGTTTTGAGCTGGAATAGAAGTTTTCGCGCAGTTCTGAGAGAAAAAGTTTACGCCTTTCTCTCGTCTACTCTTCGAGGACTTGTAAAATCGATGCTCGTGAATCTTGCTAGTTTCGATCTAAAACGATGTATCCCGTTTTTTTTTAACCGGAATACAAGTTTTCGCGTAGTTCTGAGAGAAAAAGTTTACACCTTTCTCTCGTCTACTCTTCGACGACTTGTAAAATCGATGCTCCTGAATCTTGCTAGTTTCGATCTAAAACGATGTATCCCGTTGTTTTGAGCCGGAATACAAGTTTTGGCGCAGTTCTGAGAGAAAAAGTTTACACCTTTCTCTCGTGGACTCTCCGACGACTTGTAAAATCGATGCTCGTGAATCTTGCTAGTTACGATCTAAAACGATGTACCCCGTTGTTTTGAGCCGGAATACAAGTTTTCGTGCAGTTCTGAGAGAAAAAGTTTACACCTTTCTCTTGTCTACTCTCGACGACTGGTAAAATCGATGCTCGTGAATCTTGCTAGTTTCGACCTAAAACGATGTATCGCGTTGTTTTGAGCCGGAATACAAGTTTTCGCGCAGTTCTGAGAGAAAAAGTTTACACCTTTCTTTCGTGTACTCTTTGACGACTTGTAAAATCGATGCTCGTGAATCTTGCTAGTTTCGATCTACAACGATGTATCTCGTTGTTTTGAGCTGGAATAGAAGTTTTCGCGCAGTTCTGAGAGAAAAACTTTACACCTTTCTCTCGTTTACTATTCGACGACTTGTAAAATCGATGCTCGTGATTCTTGCTAGTTTCGATCTAAAACGATGTATCCCGTTTTTTTGAGCCGGAATACAACTTTTCGCGCAGTTCTGAGAGAAAAAGTTCACACCTTTCTCTCGTCTACTATTCGACGACTTGTAAAATCGATGCTCGTGAATATTGCTAGTTTCGACCTAGAACGATGTATCCCGTTGTTTTGAGCCGGAATACAAGTTTTCGCGCAGTTCTGAGAGAAAAAGTTTACACCTTTCTGTCGTGGAGTCTCCGACGACTTGTAAAATCGATGCTCGTGAATCTTGCTAGTTACGATCTAAAACGATGTACCCCGTTGTTTTGAGCCGGAATACAAGTTTTCGTGCAGTTCTGAGAGAAAAAGTTTACACCTTTCTTTTGTCTACTCTCGACGACTGGTAAAATCGATGCTCGTGAATCCTGCTAGTTTCGACCTAAAACGATGTATCGCGTTGTTTTGAGCCGGAATACAAGTTTTCGCGCAGTTCTGAGGGAAAAAGTTTACACCTTTCTCTCGTGTACTCTTTGACGACTTGTAAAATCGATGCTCGTGAATCTTGCTAGTTTCGATCTACAACGATGTATCTCGTTGTTTTGAGCTGGAATAGAAGTTTTCGCGCAGTTCTGAGAGAAAAAGTTTACACCTTTCTCTCGTCTACTATTCGACGACTTGTAATATCGATGCTCGTGAATCTTGCTAGTTTCGACCTAAAACGATGTATCCCGTTGTTTTGAGCCGGAATACAAGTTTTCGTGCAGTTCTGAGAGAAAAAGTTTACACCTTTCTCTTGTCTACTCTCGACGACTGGTAAAATCGATGCTCGTGAATCTTGCTAGTTTCGACCTAAAACGATGTATCGCGTTGTTTTGAGCCGGAATACAAGTTTTCGCGCAGTTCTGAGAGAAAAAGTTTACACCTTTCTTTCGTGTACTCTTTGACGACTTGTAAAATCGATGCTCGTGAATCTTGCTAGTTTCGATCTACAACGATGTATCTCGTTGTTTTGAGCTGGAATAGAAGTTTTCGCGCAGTTCTGAGAGAAAAACTTTACACCTTTCTCTCGTTTACTATTCGACGACTTGTAAAATCGATGCTCGTGATTCTTGCTAGTTTCGATCTAAAACGATGTATCCCGTTTTTTTGAGCCGGAATACAACTTTTCGCGCAGTTCTGAGAGAAAAAGTTCACACCTTTCTCTCGTCTACTATTCGACGACTTGTAAAATCGATGCTCGTGAATATTGCTAGTTTCGACCTAGAACGATGTATCCCGTTGTTTTGAGCCGGAATACAAGTTTTCGCGCAGTTCTGAGAGAAAAAGTTTACACCTTTCTGTCGTGGAGTCTCCGACGACTTGTAAAATCGATGCTCGTGAATCTTGCTAGTTACGATCTAAAACGATGTACCCCGTTGTTTTGAGCCGGAATACAAGTTTTCGTGCAGTTCTGAGAGAAAAAGTTTACACCTTTCTTTTGTCTACTCTCGACGACTGGTAAAATCGATGCTCGTGAATCCTGCTAGTTTCGACCTAAAACGATGTATCGCGTTGTTTTGAGCCGGAATACAAGTTTTCGCGCAGTTCTGAGGGAAAAAGTTTACACCTTTCTCTCGTGTACTCTTTGACGACTTGTAAAATCGATGCTCGTGAATCTTGCTAGTTTCGATCTACAACGATGTATCTCGTTGTTTTGAGCTGGAATAGAAGTTTTCGCGCAGTTCTGAGAGAAAAAGTTTACACCTTTCTCTCGTCTACTATTCGACGACTTGTAATATCGATGCTCGTGAATCTTGCTAGTTTCGACCTAAAACGATGTATCCCGTTGTTTTGAGCCGGAATACAAGTTTTCGCGCAGTTCTGAGAGAAAAAGTTTACACCTTTCTCTCGTCTACTCTTCGACGACTTGTAAAATCGATGCTCGTGAATCTCGCTAGTTTCGACCTAAAACGATGTATTCCGTTGTTTTGAGCCGGAATACAAGTTTTCGCGCAGTTCTGAGAGAAAAAGTTTACACCTTTCTCTCGTCTACTATTCGACGACTTGTAGAATCGATGCTCGTGAATATTGCTAGTTTCGACCTAAAACGATGTATCCCGTTGTTTTGAGCCGGAATACAAGTTTTCGCGCAGTTCAGAGAAAAAGTTTACACCTTTCTCTCGTCTACTCTTCGACGACTTGTAAAATCGAAGCTCGTGAATCTTGCTAGTTTCGATCTAAAACGATGTATCCTGTTGTTTTGAGCCGGAATACAACTTTTCGCCCAGTTCTGAGAGAAAAGTTTACACCTTTCTCTCGTCTACTATTCGACAACTTGTAAAATCGATGCTCGTGAATATTGCTAGTTTCGACCTAGAACGATGTATCCCGTTGTTTTGAGCCGGAATACAAGTTTTCGCGCAGTTCTGAGAGAAAAAGTTTACACCTTTCTCTCGTCTACTCTTCGACGACTTGTAAAATCGATGCTCGTGAATATTGCTAGTTTCGACCTAGAACGATGTATCCCGTTGTTTTGAGCCGGAATACAAGTTTTCGCGCAGTTCTGAGAGAAAAAGTTTACACCTTTCTCTCGTGGACTCTCCGACGACTTGTAAAATCGATGCTCGTGAATCTTGCTAGTTACGATCTAAAACGATGTACCCTGTTGTTTTGAGCCGGTATACAAGTTTTCGCGCAGTTCTGAGAGAAAAAGTTTACACCTTTCTCTCGTGGACTCTCCGACGACTTGTAAAATCGATGCTCGTGAATCTTGCTAGTTACGATCTAAAACGATGTACCCCGTTGTTTTGAGCCGGAATACAAGTTTTGGCGCAGTTCTGAGAGAAAAAGTTTACACCTTTCTCTCGTCTACTCTTCGACGACTTGTAAAATCAATGCTCGTATATCTTGCTAGTTTCGATCTACAACGATGTATCCTGTTGTTTTGAGCTGGAATAGAAGTTTTCGCGCAGTTCTGAGAGAAAAAGTTTACGCCTTTCTCTCGTCTACTCTTCGAGGACTTGTAAAATCGATGCTCGTGAATCTTGCTAGTTTCGATCTAAAACGATGTATCCCGTTTTTTTTTAACCGGAATACAAGTTTTCGCGTAGTTCTGAGAGAAAAAGTTTACACCTTTCTCTCGTCTACTCTTCGACGACTTGTAAAATCGATGCTCCTGAATCTTGCTAGTTTCGATCTAAAACGATGTATCCCGTTGTTTTGAGCCGGAATACAAGTTTTGGCGCAGTTCTGAGAGAAAAAGTTTACACCTTTCTCTCGTGGACTCTCCGACGACTTGTAAAATCGATGCTCGTGAATCTTGCTAGTTACGATCTAAAACGATGTACCCCGTTGTTTTGAGCCGGAATACAAGTTTTCGTGCAGTTCTGAGAGAAAAAGTTTACACCTTTCTCTTGTCTACTCTCGACGACTGGTAAAATCGATGCTCGTGAATCTTGCTAGTTTCGACCTAAAACGATGTATCGCGTTGTTTTGAGCCGGAATACAAGTTTTCGCGCAGTTCTGAGAGAAAAAGTTTACACCTTTCTTTCGTGTACTCTTTGACGACTTGTAAAATCGATGCTCGTGAATCTTGCTAGTTTCGATCTACAACGATGTATCTCGTTGTTTTGAGCTGGAATAGAAGTTTTCGCGCAGTTCTGAGAGAAAAACTTTACACCTTTCTCTCGTCTACTATTCGACGACTTGTAAAATCGATGCTCGTGATTCTTGCTAGTTTCGATCTAAAACGATGTATCCCGTTTTTTTGAGCCGGAATACAACTTTTCGCGCAGTTCTGAGAGAAAAAGTTCACACCTTTCTCTCGTCTACTATTCGACGACTTGTAAAATCGATGCTCGTGAATATTGCTAGTTTCGACCTAGAACGATGTATCCCGTTGTTTTGAGCCGGAATACAAGTTTTCGCGCAGTTCTGAGAGAAAAAGTTTACACCTTTCTGTCGTGGAGTCTCCGACGACTTGTAAAATCGATGCTCGTGAATCTTGCTAGTTACGATCTAAAACGATGTACCCCGTTGTTTTGAGCCGGAATACAAGTTTTCGTGCAGTTCTGAGAGAAAAAGTTTACACCTTTCTTTTGTCTACTCTCGACGACTGGTAAAATCGATGCTCGTGAATCCTGCTAGTTTCGACCTAAAACGATGTATCGCGTTGTTTTGAGCCGGAATACAAGTTTTCGCGCAGTTCTGAGGGAAAAAGTTTACACCTTTCTCTCGTGTACTCTTTGACGACTTGTAAAATCGATGCTCGTGAATCTTGCTAGTTTCGATCTACAACGATGTATCTCGTTGTTTTGAGCTGGAATAGAAGTTTTCGCGCAGTTCTGAGAGAAAAAGTTTACACCTTTCTCTCGTCTACTATTCGACGACTTGTAATATCGATGCTCGTGAATCTTGCTAGTTTCGACCTAAAACGATGTATCCCGTTGTTTTGAGCCGGAATACAAGTTTTCGCGCAGTTCTGAGAGAAAAAGTTTACACCTTTCTCTCGTCTACTCTTCGACGACTTGTAAAATCGATGCTCGTGAATCTCGCTAGTTTCGACCTAAAACGATGTATTCCGTTGTTTTGAGCCGGAATACAAGTTTTCGCGCAGTTCTGAGAGAAAAAGTTTACACCTTTCTCTCGTCTACTATTCGACGACTTGTAGAATCGATGCTCGTGAATATTGCTAGTTTCGACCTAAAACGATGTATCCCGTTGTTTTGAGCCGGAATACAAGTTTTCGCGCAGTTCAGAGAAAAAGTTTACACCTTTCTCTCGTCTACTCTTCGACGACTTGTAAAATCGAAGCTCGTGAATCTTGCTAGTTTCGATCTAAAACGATGTATCCTGTTGTTTTGAGCCGGAATACAACTTTTCGCCCAGTTCTGAGAGAAAAGTTTACACCTTTCTCTCGTCTACTATTCGACAACTTGTAAAATCGATGCTCGTGAATATTGCTAGTTTCGACCTAGAACGATGTATCCCGTTGTTTTGAGCCGGAATACAAGTTTTCGCGCAGTTCTGAGAGAAAAAGTTTACACCTTTCTCTTGTCTACTCTCGACGACTGGTAAAATCGATGCTCGTGAATCTTGCTAGTTTCGACCTAAAACGATGTATCGCGTTGTTTTGAGCCGGAATACAAGTTTTCGCGCAGTTCTGAGAGAAAAAGTTTACACCTTTCTTTCGTGTACTCTTTGACGACTTGTAAAATCGATGCTCGTGAATCTTGCTAGTTTCGATCTACAACGATGTATCTCGTTGTTTTGAGCTGGAATAGAAGTTTTCGCGCAGTTCTGAGAGAAAAACTTTACACCTTTCTCTCGTCTACTATTCGACGACTTGTAAAATCGATGCTCGTGATTCTTGCTAGTTTCGATCTAAAACGATGTATCCCGTTTTTTTGAGCCGGAATACAACTTTTCGCGCAGTTCTGAGAGAAAAAGTTCACACCTTTCTCTCGTCTACTATTCGACGACTTGTAAAATCGATGCTCGTGAATATTGCTAGTTTCGACCTAGAACGATGTATCCCGTTGTTTTGAGCCGGAATACAAGTTCTCGCGCAGTTCTGAGAGAAAAAGTTTACACCTTTCTGTCGTGGACTCTCCGACGACTTGTAAAATCGATGCTCGTGAATCTTGCTAGTTACGATCTAGAACGATGTACCCCGTTGTTTTGAGCCGGAATACAAGTTTTCGTGCAGTTCTGAGAGAAAAAGTTTACACCTTTCTTTTGTCTACTCTCGACGACTGGTAAAATCGGTGCTCGTGAATCTTGCTAGTTTCGACCTAAAACGATGTATCGCGTTGTTTTGAGCCGGAATACAAGTTTTCGCGCAGTTCTGAGGGAAAAAGTTTACACCTTTCTCTCGTGTACTCTTTGACGACTTGTAAAATCGATGCTCGTGAATCTTGCTAGTTTCGATCTACAACGATGTATCTCGTTGTTTTGAGCTGGAATAGAAGTTTTCGCGCAGTTCTGAGAGAAAAAGTTTACACCTTTCTCTCGTCTACTATTCGACGACTTGTAATATCGATGCTCGTGAATCTTGCTAGTTTCGACCTAAAACGATGTATCCCGTTGTTTTGAGCCGGAATACAAGTTTTCGCGCAGTTCTGAGAGAAAAAGTTTACACCTTTCTCTCGTCTACTCTTCGACGACTTGTAAAATCGATGCTCGTGAATCTCGCTAGTTTCGACCTAAAACGATGTATTCCGTTGTTTTGAGCCGGAATACAAGTTTTCGCGCAGTTCTGAGAGAAAAAGTTTACACCTTTCTCTCGTCTACTATTCGACGACTTGTAGAATCGATGCTCGTGAATCTTGCTAGTTTCGATTTAAAACGATGTATCCTGTTGTTTTGAGCCGGAATACAAGTTTTCGCGCAGTTCTGAGAGAAAAAGTTTACACCTTTCTGTCGTGGACTCTCCGACGACTTGTAAAATCGATCTTGCTAGTTACGATCTAAAACGATGTACCCCGTTGTTTTGAGCCGGAATACAAGTTTTCGTGCAGTTCTGAGAGAAAAAGTTTACACCTTTCTTTTGTCTACTCTCGACGACTGGTAAAATCGATGCTCGTGAATCTTGCTAGTTTCGACCTAAAACGATGTATCGCGTTGTTTTGAGCCGGAATACAAGTTTTCGCGCAGTTCTGAGGGAAAAAGTTTACACCTTTCTCTCGTGTACTCTTTGACGACTTGTAAAATCGATGCTCGTGAATCTTGCTAGTTTCGATCTACAACGATGTATCTCGTTGTTTTGAGCTGGAATAGAAGTTTTCGCGCAGTTCTGAGAGAAAAAGTTTACACCTTTCTCTCGTCTACTATTCGACGACTTGTAATATCGATGCTCGTGAATCTTGCTAGTTTCGACCTAAAACGATGTATCCCGTTGTTTTGAGCCGGAATACAAGTTTTCGCGCAGTTCTGAGAGAAAAAGTTTACACCTTTCTCTCGTCTACTCTTCGACGACTTGTAAAATCGATGCTCGTGAATCTCGCTAGTTTCGACCTAAAACGATGTATTCCGTTGTTTTGAGCCGGAATACAAGTTTTCGCGCAGTTCTGAGAGAAAAAGTTTACACCTTTCTCTCGTCTACTATTCGACGACTTGTAGAATCGATGCTCGTGAATATTGCTAGTTTCGACCTAAAACGATGTATCCCGTTGTTTTGAGCCGGAATACAAGTTTTCGCGCAGTTCTGAGAGAAAAAGTTTACACCTTTCTCTCGTCTACTCTTCGACGACTTGTAAAATCGAAGCTCGTGAATCTTGCTAGTTTCGATCTAAAACGATGTATCCTGTTGTTTTGAGCCGGAATACAACTTTTCGCCCAGTTCTGAGAGAAAAGTTTACACCTTTCTCTCGTCTACTATTCGACAACTTGTAAAATCGATGCTCGTGAATATTGCTAGTTTCGACCTAGAACGATGTATCCCGTTGTTTTGAGCCGGAATACAAGATTTCGCGCAGTTCTGAGAGAAAAAGTTTACACCTTTCTCTCGTGGACTCTCCGACAACTTGTAAAATCGATGGTCGTGAATCTTGCTAGTTACGATCTAAAACGATGTACCCCGTTGTTTTGAGCCGGAATACAAGTTTTCGTGCAGTTCTGAGAGAAAAAGTTTACACCTTTCTCTTGTCTACTCTCGACGACTGGTAAAATCGATGCTCGTGAATCTTGCTAGTTTCGACCTAAAACGATGTATCGCGTTGTTTTGAGCCGGAATACAACTTTTCGCGCAGTTCTGAGGGAAAAAGTTTACACCTTTCTCTCGTGTACTCTTTGACGACTTGTAAAATCGATGCTCGTGAATCTTGCTAGTTTCGATCTACAACGATGTATCTCGTTGTTTTGAGCTGGAATAGAAGTTTTCGCGCAGTTCTGAGAGAAAAAGTTTACACCTTTCTCTCGTCTACTATTCGACGACTTGTAATATCGATGCTTGTGAATCTTGCTAGTTTCAACCTAAAACGATGTATCCCGTTGTTTTGAGCCGGAATACAAGTTTTCGCGCAGCTCTGAGAGAAAAAGTTTACACCTTTCTCTCGTGTACTCTTCGACGACTTGTAAAATCGATGCTCGTGAATCTTGCTAGTTTGGATCTAAAATGATGTACCCCGTTGTTTTGAGCCGGAATACAAGTTTTCGTGCAGTTCTGAAAGAAAAAGTTTACACCTTTCTCTTGTCTACTCTCGACGACTGGTAAAATCGATGCTCGTGAATCTTGCTAGTTTCGACCTAAAACGATGTAACGCGTTGTTTTGAGCCGGAATACAACTTTTCGCGCAGTTCTGAGGGAAAAAGTTTACACCTTTCTCTCGTCTACTATTCGACGACTTGTAGAATCGATGCTCGTGAATATTGCTAGTTTCGACCTAAAACGATGTATCCCGTTGTTTTGAGCCGGAATACAAGTTTTCGCGCAGTTCTGAGAGAAAAAGTTTACACCTTTCTCTCGTCTACTCTTCGACGACTTGTAAAATCGAAGCTCGTGAATCTTGCTAGTTTCGATCTAAAACGATGTATCCTGTTGTTTTGAGCCGGAATACAACTTTTCGCCCAGTTCTGAGAGAAAAGTTTACACCTTTCTCTCGTCTACTATTCGACAACTTGTAAAATCGATGCTCGTGAATATTGCTAGTTTCGACCTAGAACGATGTATCCCGTTGTTTTGAGCCGGAATACAAGATTTCGCGCAGTTCTGAGAGAAAAAGTTTACACCTTTCTCTCGTGGACTCTCCGACAACTTGTAAAATCGATGGTCGTGAATCTTGCTAGTTACGATCTAAAACGATGTACCCCGTTGTTTTGAGCCGGAATACAAGTTTTCGTGCAGTTCTGAGAGAAAAAGTTTACACCTTTCTCTTGTCTACTCTCGACGACTGGTAAAATCGATGCTCGTGAATCTTGCTAGTTTCGACCTAAAACGATGTATCGCGTTGTTTTGAGCCGGAATACAACTTTTCGCGCAGTTCTGAGGGAAAAAGTTTACACCTTTCTCTCGTGTTCTCTTTGACGACTTGTAAAATCGATGCTCGTGAATCTTGCTAGTTTCGATCTACAACGATGTATCTCGTTGTTTTGAGCTGGAATAGAAGTTTTCGCGCAGTTCTGAGAGAAAAAGTTTACACCTTTCTCTCGTCTACTATTCGACGACTTGTAATATCGATGCTTGTGAATCTTGCTAGTTTCAACCTAAAACGATGTATCCCGTTGTTTTGAGCCGGAATACAAGTTTTCGCGCAGCTCTGAGAGAAAAAGTTTACACCTTTCTCTCGTGTACTCTTCGACGACTTGTAAAATCGATGCTCGTGAATCTTGCTAGTTTGGATCTAAAATGATGTACCCCGTTGTTTTGAGCCGGAATACAAGTTTTCGTGCAGTTCTGAAAGAAAAAGTTTACACCTTTCTCTTGTCTACTCTCGACGACTGGTAAAATCGATGCTCGTGAATCTTGCTAGTTTCGACCTAAAACGATGTAACGCGTTGTTTTGAGCCGGAATACAACTTTTCGCGCAGTTCTGAGGGAAAAAGTTTACACCTTTCTCTCGTGTACTCTTTGACGACTTGTAAAATCGATGCTCGTGAATCTTGCTAGTTTCGATCTACAACGATGTATCTCGTTGTTTTGAGCTGGAATAGAAGTTTTCGCGCAGTTCTGAGAGAAAAAGTTTACACCTTTCTCTCGTCTACTATTCGACGACTTGTAATATCGATGCTTGTGAATCTTGCTAGTTTCAACCTAAAACGATGTATCCCGTTGTTTTGAGCCGGAATACAAGTTTTCGCGCAGTTCTGAGAGAAAAAGTTTACACCTTTCTCTCGTGTACTCTTCGACGACTTGTAAAATCGATGCTCGTGAATCTTGCTAGTTTGGATCTAAAATGATGTACCCCGTTGTTTTGAGCCGGAATACAAGTTTTCGTGCAGTTCTGAAAGAAAAAGTTTACACCTTTCTCTCGTCTACTCTTCGACGATTTGTAGAATCGATGCTCCTGATTCTTGCTAGTTTCGATCTAAAACGATGTATCCTGTTGTTTTGAGCCGGAATACAAGTTTTCGCGCAGTTCTGAGAGAAAAAGTTTACACCTTTCTCTCGTCTACTCTACGAAGACTTGTAAAATCGATGCTCGTGATTCTTGCTAGTTTCGATCTAAAACGATGTATCCCGTTTTTTTGAGCCGGAATACAACTTTTCGCGCAGTTCTGAGAGAAAAAGTTTACACCTTTCTCTCGTCTACTATTCGACGACTTGTAAAATCGATGCTCGTGAATATTGCTAGTTTCGACCTAGAACGATGTATCCCGTTGTTTTGAGCCGGAATAGAAGTTTTCGCGCAGTTCTGAGAGAAAAAGTTTACACCTTTCTCTCGTGGACTCTCCGACGACTTGTAAAATCGATGCTCGTGAATCTTGCTAGTTACGATCTAAAACGATGTACCCCGTTGTTTTGAGCCGGAATACAAGTTTTCGTGCAGTTCTGAGAGAAAACGTTTACACCTTTCTCTCGTCTACTCTTCGACGACTTGTAAAATCGATGCTCGTGAATCTTGCTACTTTCGATCTAAAACGATATATCCCGTTGTTTTGAGCCGGAATACAAGTTTTCGCGCAGTTCTGAGAGAAAAAGTTTACACCTTTCTCTCGTCTACTCTTCGACGACTTGTAAAATCGATGCTCGTGAATCTTGCTAGTTTCGATTTAAAACGATGTATCCTGTTGTTTTGAGCCGGAATACAAGTTTTCGCGCAGTTCTGAGAGAAAAAGTTTACACCTTTCTCTCGTCTACTCTTCGAAGACTTGTAGAATCGATGCTCGTGAATCTTGCTAGTTTCGATCTAAAACGATGTATCCCATTTTTTTTGAGCCGGAATACAAGTTTTGGCGCAGTTCTGAGAGAAAAAGTTTACACCTTTCTCTCGTCTACTCTTCGACGACTTGTAAAATCAATGCTCGTATATCTTGCTAGTTTCGATCTAAAACGATGTATCCTGTTGTTTTGAGCTGGAATAGAAGTTTTCGCGCAGTTCTGAGAGAAAAAGTTTACGCATTTCTCTCGTCTACTCTTCGAGGACTTGTAAAATCGATGCTCGTGAATCTTGCTAGTTTCGATCTAAAACGATGTATCCCGTTTTTTTGAGCCGGAATACAAGTTTTCGCGCAGTTCTGAGAGAAAAAGTTTACACCTTTCTCTCGTCTACTCTTCGACGACTTGTAAAATCGATGCTCCTGAATCTTGCTAGTTTCGATCTAAAACGATGTATCCTGTTGTTTTGAGCCGGAATACAAGTTTTGGCGCAGTTCTGAGAGAAAAAGTTTACACCTTTCTCTCGTGGACTCTCCGACGACTTGTAAAATCGATGCTCGTGAATCTTGCTAGTTACGATCTAAAACGATGTACCCCGTTGTTTTGAGCCGGTATACAAGTTTTCGCGCAGTTCTGAGAGAAAAAGTTTACACCTTTCTCTCGTGGACTCTCCGACGACTTGTAAAATCGATGCTCGTGAATCTTGTTAGTTAAGATCTAAAACGATGTACCCCGTTGTTTTGAGCCGGAATACAAGTTTTCGTGCAGTTCTGAGAGAAAACGTTTACACCTTTCTCTTGTCTACTCTCGACGACTGGTAAAATCGATGCTCGTGAATCTTGCTAGTTTCGACCTAAAACGATGTATCGCGTTGTTTTGAGCCGGAATACAAGTTTTCGCGCCGTTCTGAGAGAAAAAGTTTACACCTTTCTCTCGTGTTCTCTTTGACGACTTGTAAAATCGATGCTCGTGAATATTCCTAGTTTCGATTTAAAACGATGTATCCTGTTGTTTTGAGCCGGAATACAAGTTTTCGCGCAGTTCTGAGAGAAAAAGGTTACACCTTTCTCTCGTCTACTCTTCGAAGACTTGTAGAATCGATGCTCGTGAATCTTGCTAGTTTCGATCTAAAACGATGTATCCCATTTTTTTTGAGCCGGAATACAAGTTTTGGCGCAGTTCTGAGAGAAAAAGTTTACACCTTTCTCTCGTCTACTCGTCGACGACTTGTAAAATCAATGCTCGTATATCTTGCTAGTTTCGATCTAAAACGATGTATCCTGTTGTTTTGAGCTGGAATAGAAGTTTTCGCGCAGTTCTGAGAGAAAAAGTTTACGCATTTCTCTCGTCTACTCTTCGAGGACTTGTAATATCGATGCTCGTGAATCTTGCTAGTTTCGATCTAAAACGATGTATCCCGCTTTTTTGAGCCGGAATACAAGTTTTCGCGCAGTTCTGAGAGAAAAAGTTTACACCTTTCTCTCGTCTACTCTTCGACGACTTGTAAAATCGATGCTCCTGAATCTTGCTAGTTTCGATCTAAAACGATGTATCCTGTTGTTTTGAGCCGGAATACAAGTTTTGGCGCTGTTCTGAGAGAAAAAGTTTACACCTTTCTCTCGTGGACTCTCCGACGACTTGTAAAATCGATGCTCGTGAATCTTGCTAGTTACGATCTAAAACGATGTACCCCGTTGTTTTGAGCCGGTATACAAGTTTTCGCGCAGTTCTGAGAGAAAAAGTTTACACCTTTCTCTCGTGGACTCTCCGACGACTTGTAAAATCGATGCTCGTGAATCTTGTTAGTTAAGATCTAAAACAATGTACCCCGTTGTTTTGAGCCGGAATACAAGTTTTCGTGCAGTTCTGAGAGAAAACGTTTACACCTTTCTCTTGTCTACTCTCGACGACTGGTAAAATCGATGCTCGTGAATCTTGCTAGTTTCGACCTAAAACGATGTATCGCGTTGTTTTGAGCCGGAATACAAGTTTTCGCGCCGTTCTGAGAGAAAAAGTTTACACCTTTCTCTCGTGTTCTCTTTGACGACTTGTAAAATCGATGCTCGTGAATCTTGCTAGTTTCGATCTACAACGATGCATCTCGTTGTTTTGAGCTGGAATAGAAGTTTTCGCGCAGTTCTGAGAGAAAAAGTTTACACCTTTCTCTGGTCTACTATTCGACGACTTGTAATATCGATGCTCGTGAATCTTGGTAGTTTCAACCTAAAACGATGTATCCCGTTGTTTTGAGCCGGAATACAAGTTTTCGCGCAGTTCTGAGAGAAAAAGTTTCCACCTTTCTCTCGTGTACTCTTCGACGACTTGTAAAATCGATGCTCGTGAATCTTGCTAGTTTGGATCTAAAACGATGCACCCCGTTGTTTTGAGCCGGAATACAAGTTTTCGTGCAGCTCTGAGAGAAAAAGTTTACACCTTTCTCTCGTCTACTCTTCGACGACTTGTAAAATCGATGCTCGTGAATCTTGCTACTTTCGATCTAAAACGATATATCCCGTTATTTTGAGCCGGAATACAAGTTTTTGCGAAGTTCCGAGAGAAAAAGTTTACAGCTTTCTCTCGTCTACTCTTCGAGGACTTGTAAAATCGATGCTCGTGAATCTTGCTAGTTTCGATCTAAAACGATGAATCCCGTTGTTTTGAGCCAGAATACAAGTTTTCGCGCAGTTCTGAGAGAAAAAGTTTACACCTTTCTCTCGTCTACTCTTCGACGACTTGTAAAATCGATGCTCGTGAATCTCGCTAGTTTCGACCTAAAACGATGTATTCCGTTGTTTTGAGCCGGAATACAAGTTTTCGCGCAGTTCTGAGAGAAAAAGTTTACACCTTTCTCTCGTCTACTATTCGACGACTTGTAAAATCGATGCTCGTGAATATTGCTAGTTTCGACCTAAAACGATGTATCCCGTTGTTTTGAGCCGGAATACAAGTTTTCGCGCAGTTCTGAGAGAAAAAGTTTACACCTTTCTCTCGTCTACTCTTCGACGACTTGTAAAATCGATGCTCCTGAATCTTGCTAGTTTCGATCTAAAACGATGTATCCTGTTGTTTTGAGCCGGAATACAAGTTTTGGCGCTGTTCTGAGAGAAAAAGTTTACACCTTTCTCTCGTGGACTCTCCGACGACTTGTAAAATCGATGCTCGTGAATCTTGCTAGTTACGATCTAAAACGATGTACCCCGTTGTTTTGAGCCGGTATACAAGTTTTCGCGCAGTTCTGAGAGAAAAAGTTTACACCTTTCTCTCGTGGACTCTCCGACGACTTGTAAAATCGATGCTCGTTAATCTTGTTAGTTAAGATCTAAAACGATGTACCCCGTTGTTTTGAGCCGGAATACAAGTTTTCGTGCAGTTCTGAGAGAAAACGTTTACACCTTTCTCTCGTGTTCTCTTTGACGACTTGTAAAATCGATGCTCGTGAATCTTGCTAGTTTCGATCTACAACGATGCATCTCGTTGTTTTGAGCTGGAATAGAAGTTTTCGCGCAGTTCTGAGAGAAAAAGTTTACACCTTTCTCTGGTCTACTATTCGACGACTTGTAATATCGATGCTCGTGAATCTTGGTAGTTTCAACCTAAAACGATGTATCCCGTTGTTTTGAGCCGGAATACAAGTTTTCGCGCAGTTCTGAGAGAAAAAGTTTCCACCTTTCTCTCGTGTACTCTTCGACGACTTGTAAAATCGATGCTCGTGAATCTTGCTAGTTTGGATCTAAAACGATGCACCCCGTTGTTTTGAGCCGGAATACAAGTTTTCGTGCAGCTCTGAGAGAAAAAGTTTACACCTTTCTCTCGTCTACTCTTCGACGACTTGTAAAATCGATGCTCGTGAATCTTGCTACTTTCGATCTAAAACGCTATATCCCGTTATTTTGAGCCGGAATACAAGTTTTTGCGAAGTTCCGAGAGAAAAAGTTTACAGCTTTCTCTCGTCTACTCTTCGAGGACTTGTAAAATCGATGCTCGTGAATCTTGCTAGTTTCGATCTAAAACGATGAATCCCGTTGTTTTGAGCCAGAATACAAGTTTTCGCGCAGTTCTGAGAGAAAAAGTTTACACCTTTCTCTCGTCTACTCTTCGACGACTTGTAAAATCGATGCTCGTGAATCTCGCTAGTTTCGACCTAAAACGATGTATTCCGTTGTTTTGAGCCGGAATACAAGTTTTCGCGCAGTTCTGAGAGAAAAAGTTTACACCTTTCTCTCGTCTACTATTCGACGACTTGTAAAATCGATGCTCGTGAATATTGCTAGTTTCGACCTAAAACGATGTATCCCACTGTTTTGAGCCGGAATACAAGTTTTCGCGCAGTTCTGAGAGAAAAAGTTTACACCTTTCTCTCGTCTACTCTTCGACGACTTGTAAAATCGAAGCTCGTGAATCTTGCTAGTTTCGATCTAAAACGATGTATCCTGTTGTTTTGAGCCGGAATACAACTTTTCGCGCAGTTCTGAGAGAAAAGTTTACACCTTTCTCTCGTCTACTATTCGACGACTTGTAAAATCGATGCTCGTGAATATTGCTAGTTTCGACCTAGAACGATGTATCCCGTTGTTTTGAGCCGGAATACAAGTTTTCGCGCAGTTCTGAGAGAAAAAGTTTACACCTTTCTCTCGTGGACTCTCCGACAACTTGTAAAATCGATGCTCGTGAATCTTGCTAGTTACGATCTAAAACGATGTACCCCGTTGTTTTGAGCCGGAATACAAGTTTTCGTGCAGTTCTGAGAGAAAAAGTTTACACCTTTCTCTTGTCTACTCTCGACGACTGGTAAAATCGATGCTCGTGAATCTTGCTAGTTTCGACATAAAACGATGTATCGCGTTGTTTTGAGCCGGAATACAATTTTTCGCGCAGTTCTGAGGGAAAAAGTTTACACCTTTCTCTCGTGTACTCATTGACGACTTGTAAAATCGATGCTCGTGAATCTTGCTAGTTTCGATCTACAACGATGTATCTCGTTGTTTTGAGCTGGAATAGAAGTTTTCGCGCAGTTCTGAGAGAAAAAGTTTACACCTTTCTCTCGTCTACTATTCGACGACTTGTAATATCGATGCTTGTGAATCTTGCTAGTTTCAACCTAAAACGATGTATCCCGTTGTTTTGAGCCGGAATACAAGTTTTCGCGCAGTTCTGAGAGAAAAAGTTTACACCTTTCTCTCGTCTACTCTTCGAAGACTTGTAAAATCGATGCTCGTGAATCTTGCTAGTTTCGATCTAAAACGATGAATCCCGTTGTTTTGAGCCAGAATACAAGTTTTCGCGCAGTTCTGAGAGAAAAAGTTTACACCTTTCTCTCGTCTACTCTTCGACGACTTGTAAAATCGATGCTCGTGAATCTCGCTAGTTTCGACCTAAAACGATGTATTCCGTTGTTTTGAGCCGGAATACAAGTTTTCGCGCAGTTCTGAGAGAAAAAGTTTACACCTTTCTCTCGTCTACTATTCGACGACTTGTAAAATCGATGCTCGTGAATATTGCTAGTTTCGACCTAAAACGATGTATCCCGTTGTTTTGAGCCGGAATACAAGTTTTCGCGCAGTTCTGAGAGAAAAAGTTTACACCTTTCTCTCGTCTACTCTTCGACGACTTGTAAAATCGATGCTCCTGAATCTTGCTAGTTTCGATCTAAAACGATGTATCCTGTTGTTTTGAGCCGGAATACAAGTTTTGGCGCTGTTCTGAGAGAAAAAGTTTACACCTTTCTCTCGTGGACTCTCCGACGACTTGTAAAATCGATGCTCGTGAATCTTGCTAGTTACGATCTAAAACGATGTACCCCGTTGTTTTGAGCCGGTATACAAGTTTTCGCGCAGTTCTGAGAGAAAAAGTTTACACCTTTCTCTCGTGGACTCTCCGACGACTTGTAAAATCGATGCTCGTTAATCTTGTTAGTTAAGATCTAAAACGATGTACCCCGTTGTTTTGAGCCGGAATACAAGTTTTCGTGCAGTTCTGAGAGAAAACGTTTACACCTTTCTCTTGTCTACTCTCGACGACTGGTAAAATCGATGCTCGTGAATCTTGCTAGTTTCGACCTAAAACGATGTATCGCGTTGTTTTGAGCCGGAATACAAGTTTTCGCGCCGTTCTGAGAGAAAAAGTTTACACCTTTCTCTCGTGTTCTCTTTGACGACTTGTAAAATCGATGCTCGTGAATCTTGCTAGTTTCGATCTACAACGATGCATCTCGTTGTTTTGAGCTGGAATAGAAGTTTTCGCGCAGTTCTGAGAGAAAAAGTTTACACCTTTCTCTGGTCTACTATTCGACGACTTGTAATATCGATGCTCGTGAATCTTGGTAGTTTCAACCTAAAACGATGTATCCCGTTGTTTTGAGCCGGAATACAAGTTTTCGCGCAGTTCTGAGAGAAAAAGTTTCCACCTTTCTCTCGTGTACTCTTCGACGACTTGTAAAATCGATGCTCGTGAATCTTGCTAGTTTGGATCTAAAACGATGCACCCCGTTGTTTTGAGCCGGAATACAAGTTTTCGTGCAGTTCTGAGAGAAAAAGTTTACACCTTTCTCTCGTCTACTCTTCGACGACTTGTAAAATCGATGCTCGTGAATCTTGCTACTTTCGATCTAAAACGATATATCCCGTTATTTTGAGCCGGAATACAAGTTTTTGCGAAGTTCCGAGAGAAAAAGTTTACAGCTTTCTCTCGTCTACTCTTCGAGGACTTGTAAAATCGATGCTCGTGAATCTTGCTAGTTTCGACCTAGAACGATGTATCCCGTTGTTTTGAGCCGGAATACAAGTTTTCGCGCAGTTCTGAGAGAAAAAGTTTACACCTTTCTCTCGTGGACTCTCCGACAACTTGTAAAATCGATGCTCGTGAATCTTGCTAGTTACGATCTAAAACGATGTACCCCGTTGTTTTGAGCCGGAATACAAGTTTTCGTGCAGTTCTGAGAGAAAAAGTTTACACCTTTCTCTTGTCTACTCTCGACGACTGGTAAAATCGATGCTCGTGAATCTTGCTAGTTTCGACATAAAACGATGTATCGCGTTGTTTTGAGCCGGAATACAATTTTTCGCGCAGTTCTGAGGGAAAAAGTTTACACCTTTCTCTCGTGTACTCTTTGACGACTTGTAAAATCGATGCTCGTGAATCTTGCTAGTTTCGATCTACAACGATGTATCTCGTTGTTTTGAGCTGGAATAGAAGTTTTCGCGCAGTTCTGAGAGAAAAAGTTTACACCTTTCTCTCGTCTACTATTCGACGACTTGTAATATCGATGCTTGTGAATCTTGCTAGTTTCAACCTAAAACGATGTATCCCGTTGTTTTGAGCCGGAATACAAGTTTTCGCGCAGTTCTGAGAGAAAAAGTTTACACCTTTCTCTCGTCTACTCTTCGAAGACTTGTAAAATCGATGCTCGTGAATCTTGCTAGTTTCGATCTAAAACGATGAATCCCGTTGTTTTGAGCCAGAATACAAGTTTTCGCGCAGTTCTGAGAGAAAAAGTTTACACCTTTCTCTCGTCTACTCTTCGACGACTTGTAAAATCGATGCTCGTGAATCTCGCTAGTTTCGACCTAAAACGATGTATTCCGTTGTTTTGAGCCGGAATACAAGTTTTCGCGCAGTTCTGAGAGAAAAAGTTTACACCTTTCTCTCGTCTACTATTCGACGACTTGTAAAATCGATGCTCGTGAATATTGCTAGTTTCGACCTAAAACGATGTATCCCGTTGTTTTGAGCCGGAATACAAGTTTTCGCGCAGTTCTGAGAGAAAAAGTTTACACCTTTCTCTCGTCTACTCTTCGACGACTTGTAAAATCGATGCTCCTGAATCTTGCTAGTTTCGATCTAAAACGATGTATCCTGTTGTTGTGAGCCGGAATACAAGTTTTGGCGCTGTTCTGAGAGAAAAAGTTTACACCTTTCTCTCGTGGACTCTCCGACGACTTGTAAAATCGATGCTCGTGAATCTTGCTAGTTACGATCTAAAACGATGTACCCCGTTGTTTTGAGCCGGTATACAAGTTTTCGCGCAGTTCTGAGAGAAAAAGTTTACACCTTTCTCTCGTGGACTCTCCGACGACTTGTAAAATCGATGCTCGTGAATCTTGTTAGTTAAGATCTAAAACGATGTACCCCGTTGTTTTGAGCCGGAATACAAGTTTTCGTGCAGTTCTGAGAGAAAACGTGTACACCTTTCTCTTGTCTACTCTCGACGACTGGTAAAATCGATGCTCGTGAATCTTGCTAGTTTCGACCTAAAACGATGTATCGCGTTGTTTTGAGCCGGAATACAAGTTTTCGCGCCGTTCTGAGAGAAAAAGTTTACACCTTTCTCTCGTGTTCTCTTTGACGACTTGTAAAATCGATGCTCGTGAATCTTGCTAGTTTCGATCTACAACGATGCATCTCGTTGTTTTGAGCTGGAATAGAAGTTTTCGCGCAGTTCTGAGAGAAAAAGTTTACACCTTTCTCTGGTCTACTATTCGACGACTTGTAATATCGATGCTCGTGAATCTTGGTAGTTTCAACCTAAAACGATGTATCCCGTTGTTTTGAGCCGGAATACAAGTTTTCGCGCAGTTCTGAGAGAAAAAGTTTCCACCTTTCTCTCGTGTACTCTTCGACGACTTGTAAAATCGATGCTCGTGAATCTTGCTAGTTTGGATCTAAAACGATGCACCCCGTTGTTTTGAGCCGGAATACAAGTTTTCGTGCAGTTCTGAGAGAAAAAGTTTACACCTTTCTCTCGTCTACTCTTCGACGACTTGTAAAATCGATGCTCGTGAATCTTGCTACTTTCGATCTAAAACGATATATCCCGTTATTTTGAGCCGGAATACAAGTTTTTGCGAAGTTCCGAGAGAAAAAGTTTACAGCTTTCTCTCGTCTACTCTTCGAGGACTTGTAAAATCGATGCTCGTGAATCTTGCTAGTTTCGATCTAAAACGATGAATCCCGTTGTTTTGAGCCAGAATACAAGTTTTCGCGCAGTTCTGAGAGAAAAAGTTTACACCTTTCTCTCGTCTACTCTTCGACGACTTGTAAAATCGATGCTCGTGAATCTCGCTAGTTTCGACCTAAAACGATGTATTCCGTTGTTTTGAGCCGGAATACAAGTTTTCGCGCAGTTCTGAGAGAAAAAGTTTACACCTTTCTCTCGTCTACTATTCGACGACTTGTAAAATCGATGCTCGTGAATATTGCTAGTTTCGTTTCGACCTAAAACGATGTATCCCGTTGTTTTGAGCCGGAATACAAGTTTTCGCGCAGTTCTGAGAGAAAAAGTTTACACCTTTCTCTCGTGGACTCTCCGACAACTTGTAAAATCGATGCTCGTGAATCTTGCTAGTTACGATCTAAAACGATGTACCCCGTTGTTTTGAGCCGGAATACAAGTTTTCGTGCAGTTCTGAGAGAAAAAGTTTACACCTTTCTCTTGTCTACTCTCGACGACTGGTAAAATCGATGCTCGTGAATCTTGCTAGTTTCGACATAAAACGATGTATCGCGTTGTTTTGAGCCGGAATACAATTTTTCGCGCAGTTCTGAGGGAAAAAGTTTACACCTTTCTCTCGTGTACTCTTTGACGACTTGTAAAATCGATGCTCGTGAATCTTGCTAGTTTCGATCTACAACGATGTATCTCGTTGTTTTGAGCTGGAATAGAAGTTTTCGCGCAGTTCTGAGAGAAAAAGTTTACACCTTTCTCTCGTCTACTATTCGACGACTTGTAATATCGATGCTTGTGAATCTTGCTAGTTTCAACCTAAAACGATGTATCCCGTTGTTTTGAGCCGGAATACAAGTTTTCGCGCAGTTCTGAGAGAAAAAGTTTACACCTTTCTCTCGTCTACTCTTCGAAGACTTGTAAAATCGATGCTCGTGAATCTTGCTAGTTTCGATCTAAAACGATGAATCCCGTTGTTTTGAGCCAGAATACAAGTTTTCGCGCAGTTCTGAGAGAAAAAGTTTACACCTTTCTCTCGTCTACTCTTCGACGACTTGTAAAATCGATGCTCGTGAATCTCGCTAGTTTCGACCTAAAACGATGTATTCCGTTGTTTTGAGCCGGAATACAAGTTTTCGCGCAGTTCTGAGAGAAAAAGTTTACACCTTTCTCTCGTCTACTATTCGACGACTTGTAAAATCGATGCTCGTGAATATTGCTAGTTTCGACCTAAAACGATGTATCCCGTTGTTTTGAGCCGGAATACAAGTTTTCGCGCAGTTCTGAGAGAAAAAGTTTACACCTTTCTCTCGTCTACTCTTCGACGACTTGTAAAATCGATGCTCCTGAATCTTGCTAGTTTCGATCTAAAACGATGTATCCTGTTGTTTTGAGCCGGAATACAAGTTTTGGCGCTGTTCTGAGAGAAAAAGTTTACACCTTTCTCTCGTGGACTCTCCGACGACTTGTAAAATCGATGCTCGTGAATCTTGCTAGTTACGATCTAAAACGATGTACCCCGTTGTTTTGAGCCGGTATACAAGTTTTCGCGCAGTTCTGAGAGAAAAAGTTTACACCTTTCTCTCGTGGACTCTCCGACGACTTGTAAAATCGATGCTCGTGAATCTTGTTAGTTAAGACCTAAAACGATGTACCCCGTTGTTTTGAGCCGGAATACAAGTTTTCGTGCAGTTCTGAGAGAAAACGTTTACACCTTTCTCTTGTCTACTCTCGACGACTGGTAAAATCGATGCTCGTGAATCTTGCTAGTTTCGACCTAAAACGATGTATCGCGTTGTTTTGAGCCGGAATACAAGTTTTCGCGCCGTTCTGAGAGAAAAAGTTTACACCTTTCTCTCGTGTTCTCTTTGACGACTTGTAAAATCGATGCTCGTGAATCTTGCTAGTTTCGATCTACAACGATGCATCTCGTTGTTTTGAGCTGGAATAGAAGTTTTCGCGCAGTTCTGAGAGAAAAAGTTTACACCTTTCTCTGGTCTACTATTCGACGACTTGTAATATCGATGCTCGTGAATCTTGGTAGTTTCAACCTAAAACGATGTATCCCGTTGTTTTGAGCCGGAATACAAGTTTTCGCGCAGTTCTGAGAGAAAAAGTTTCCACCTTTCTCTCGTGTACTCTTCGACGACTTGTAAAATCGATGCTCGTGAATCTTGCTAGTTTGGATCTAAAACGATGCACCCCGTTGTTTTGAGCCGGAATACAAGTTTTCGTGCAGTTCTGAGAGAAAAAGTTTACACCTTTCTCTCGTCTACTCTTCGACGACTTGTAAAATCGATGCTCGTGAATCTTGCTACTTTCGATCTAAAACGATATATCCCGTTATTTTGAGCCGGAATACAAGTTTTTGCGAAGTTCCGAGAGAAAAAGTTTACAGCTTTCTCTCGTCTACTCTTCGAGGACTTGTAAAATCGATGCTCGTGAATCTTGCTAGTTTCGATCTAAAACGATGAATCCCGTTGTTTTGAGCCAGAATACAAGTTTTCGCGCAGTTCTGAGAGAAAAAGTTTACACCTTTCTCTCGTCTACTCTTCGACGACTTGTAAAATCGATGCTCGTGAATCTCGCTAGTTTCGACCTAAAACGATGTATTCCGTTGTTTTGAGCCGGAATACAAGTTTTCGCGCAGTTCTGAGAGAAAAAGTTTACACCTTTCTCTCGTCTACTATTCGACGACTTGTAAAATCGATGCTCGTGAATATTGCTAGTTTCGTTTCGACCTAAAACGATGTATCCCGTTGTTTTGAGCCGGAATACAAGTTTTCGCGCAGTTCTGAGAGAAAAAGTTTACACCTTTCTCTCGTCTACTCTTCGACGACTTGTAAAATCGAAGCTCGTGAATCTTGCTAGTTTCGATCTAAAACGATGTATCCTGTTGTTTTGAGCCGGAATACAACTTTTCGCGCAGTTCTGAGAGAAAAGTTTACACCTTTCTCTCGTCTACTATTCGACGACTTGTAAAATCGATGCTCGTGAATATTGCTAGTTTCGACCTAGAACGATGTATCCCGTTGTTTTGAGCCGGAATACAAGTTTTCGCGCAGTTCTGAGAGAAAAAGTTTACACCTTTCTCTCGTGGACTCTCCGACAACTTGTAAAATCGATGCTCGTGAATCTTGCTAGTTACGATCTAAAACGATGTACCCCGTTGTTTTGAGCCGGAATACAAGTTTTCGTGCAGTTCTGAGAGAAAAAGTTTACACCTTTCTCTTGTCTACTCTCGACGACTGGTAAAATCGATGCTCGTGAATCTTGCTAGTTTCGACATAAAACGATGTATCGCGTTGTTTTGAGCCGGAATACAATTTTTCGCGCAGTTCTGAGGGAAAAAGTTTACACCTTTCTCTCGTGTACTCTTTGACGACTTGTAAAATCGATGCTCGTGAATCTTGCTAGTTTCGATCTACAACGATGTATCTCGTTGTTTTGAGCTGGAATAGAAGTTTTCGCGCAGTTCTGAGAGAAAAAGTTTACACCTTTCTCTCGTCTACTATTCGACGACTTGTAATATCGATGCTTGTGAATCTTGCTAGTTTCGACATAAAACGATGTATCGCGTTGTTTTGAGCCGGAATACAACTTTTCGCGCAGTTCTGAGGGAAAAAGTTTACACCTTTCTCTCGTGTACTCTTTGACGACTTGTAAAATCGATGCTCGTGAATCTTGCTAGTTTCGATCTACAACGATGTATCTCGTTGTTTTGAGCTGGAATAGAAGTTTTCGCGCAGTTCTGAGAGAAAAAGTTTACACCTTTCTCTCGTCTACTATTCGACGACTTGTAATATCGATGCTTGTGAATCTTGCTAGTTTCAACCTAAAACGATGTATCCCGTTGTTTTGAGCCGGAATACAAGTTTTCGCGCAGTTCTGAGAGAAAAAGTTTACACCTTTCTCTCGTCTACTCTTCGAAGACTTGTAAAATCGATGCTCGTGAATCTTGCTAGTTTCGATCTAAAACGATGAATCCCGTTGTTTTGAGCCAGAATACAAGTTTTCGCGCAGTTCTGAGAGAAAAAGTTTACACCTTTCTCTCGTCTACTCTTCGACGACTTGTAAAATCGATGCTCGTGAATCTCGCTAGTTTCGACCTAAAACGATGTATTCCGTTGTTTTGAGCCGGAATACAAGTTTTCGCGCAGTTCTGAGAGAAAAAGTTTACACCTTTCTCTCGTCTACTATTCGACGACTTGTAAAATCGATGCTCGTGAATATTGCTAGTTTCGACCTAAAACGATGTATCCCGTTGTTTTGAGCCGGAATACAAGTTTTCGCGCAGTTCTGAGAGAAAAAGTTTACACCTTTCTCTCGTCTACTCTTCGACGACTTGTAAAATCGAAGCTCGTGAATCTTGCTAGTTTCGATCTAAAACGATGTATCCTGTTGTTTTGAGCCGGAATACAACTTTTCGCGCAGTTCTGAGAGAAAAGTTTACACCTTTCTCTCGTCTACTATTCGACGACTTGTAAAATCGATGCTCGTGAATATTGCTAGTTTCGACCTAGAACGATGTATCCCGTTGTTTTGAGCCGGAATACAAGTTTTCGCGCAGTTCTGAGAGAAAAAGTTTACACCTTTCTCTCGTGGACTCTCCGACAACTTGTAAAATCGATGCTCGTGAATCTTGCTAGTTACGATCTAAAACGATGTACCCCGTTGTTTTTAGCCGGAATACAAGTTTTCGTGCAGTTCTGAGAGAAAAAGTTTACACCTTTCTCTTGTCTACTCTCGACGACTGGTAAAATCGATGCTCGTGAATCTTGCTAGTTTCGACATAAAACGATGTATCGCGTTGTTTTGAGCCGGAATACAACTTTTCGCGCAGTTCTGAGGGAAAAAGTTTACACCTTTCTCTCGTGTACTCTTTGACGACTTGTAAAATCGATGCTCGTGAATCTTGCTAGTTTCGATCTACAACGATGTATCTCGTTGTTTTGAGCTGGAATAGAAGTTTTCGCGCAGTTCTGAGAGAAAAAGTTTACACCTTTCTCTCGTCTACTATTCGACGACTTGTAATATCGATGCTTGTGAATCTTGCTAGTTTCAACCTAAAACGATGTATCCCGTTGTTTTGAGCCGGAATACAAGTTTTCGCGCAGTTCTGAGAGAAAAAGTTTACACCTTTCTCTCGTCTACTCTTCGAAGACTTGTAAAATCGATGCTCGTGAGTCTTGCTAGTTTCGATCTAAAACGATGTATCTCGTTGTTTTGAGCCGGAATACAAGTTTTCGTGCAGTTCTGAGAGAAAACGTTTACACCTTTCTCTCGTCTACTCTTCGAGGACTTGTAGAATCGATGCTCGTGAATCTTGCTAGTTTCGATCTAAAACGATGTATCCCATTTTTTTGAGCCGGAATACAAGTTTTGGCGCAGTTCTGAGAGAAAAAGTTTACACCTTTCTCTCGTCTACTCTTCGACGACTTGTAAAATCAATGCTCGTATATCTTGCTAGTTTCGATCTACAACGATGTATCCTGTTGTTTTGAGCTGGAATAGAAGTTTTCGCGCAGTTCTGAGAGAAAAAGTTTACGCCTTTCTCTCGTCTACTCTTCGAGGACTTGTAAAATCGATGCTCGTGAATCTTGCTAGTTTCGATCTAAAACGATGTATCCCGTTTTTTTTTTAGCCGGAATACAAGTTTTCGCGTAGTTCTGAGAGAAAAAGTTTACACCTTTCTCTCGTCTACTCTTCGACGACTTGTAAAATCGATGCTCCTGAATCTTGCTAGTTTCGATCTAAAACGATGTATCCAGTTGTTTTGAGCCGGAATACAAGTTTTGGCGCAGTTCTGAGAGAAAAAGTTTACACCTTTCTCTCGTGTACTCTTCGACGACTTGTAAAATCGATGCTCGTGAATCTTGCTAGTTTGGATCTAAAATGATGTACCCCGTTGTTTTGAGCCGGAATACAAGTTTTCGTGCAGTTCTGAAAGAAAAAGTTTACACCTTTCTCTCGTCTACTCTTCGACGACTTGTAAAATCGATTCTCGTGAATCTTGTTAGTTACGATCTAAAACGATGTACCCCGTTGTTTTGAGCCGGAATACAAGTTTTCGTGCAGTTCTGAGAGAAAACGTTTACACCTTTCTCTTGTCTACTCTCGACGACTGGTAAAATCGATGCTCGTGAATCTTGCTAGTTTCGACCTAAAACGATGTATCGCGTTGTTTTGAGCCGGAATACAAGTTTTCGCGCCGTTCTGAGAGAAAAAGTTTACACCTTTCTCTCGTGTTCTCTTTGACGACTTGTAAAATCGATGCTCGTGAATCTTGCTACTTTCGATCTAAAACGATATATCCCGTTATTTTGAGCCGGAATACAAGTTTTCGCGCAGTTCTGAGAGAAAAAGTTTACACCTTTCTCTCGTCTACTATTCGACGACTTGTAAAATCGATGCTCGTGAATATTGCTAGTTTCGACCTAGAACGATGTATCCCGTTGTTTTGAGCCGGAATACAAGTTTTCGCGCAGTTCTGAGAGAAAAAGTTTACACCTTTCTCTCGTCTACTATTCGACGACTTGTAAAATCGATGCTCGTGAATCTTGCTACTTTCGATCTAAAACGATATATCCCGTTATTTTGAGCCGGAATACAAGTTTTCGCGCAGTTCTGAGAGAAAAAGTTTACACCTTTCTCTCGTCTACTATTCGATGACTTGTAAAATCGATGCTCGTGAATATTGCTAGTCTTGACCTAAAACGATGTATCCCATTGTTTTGAGCCGGAATACAAGTTTTCGCGCAGTTCTGAGAGAAAAAGTTTACACCTTTCTCTCGTCTACTCTCGACGACTTGTAAAATCGATGCTCCTGAATCTTGCTAGTTTCGATCTAAAACGATGTATCCTGTTGTTTTGAGCCGGAATACAAGTTTTCGCGCAGTTCTGAGAGAAAAAGTTTACACCTTTCTCTCGTTTACTCTTCGAAGACTTGTAAAATCGATGCTCGTGATTCTTGCTAGTTTCGATCTAAAACGATGTATCCCGTTTTTTTGAGCCGGAATACAACTTTTCGCGCAGTTCTGAGAGAAAAAGTTTACACCTTTCTCTCGTCTACTATTCGACGACTTGTAAAATCGATGCTCGTGAATATTGCTAGTTTCGACCTAGAACAATGTATCCCGTTGTTTTGAGCCGGAATACAAGTTTTCGCGCAGTTCTGAGAGAAAAAGTTTACACCTTTCTCTCGTGGACTCTCCGACGACTTGTAAAATCGATGCTCGTGAATCTTGCTAGTTACGATCTAAAACGATGTACCCCGTTGTTTTGAGCCGGAATACAAGTTTTCGAGCAGTTCTGAGAGAAAAAGTTTACACCTTTCTCTTGTCTACTCTCGACGACTGGTAAAATCGATGCTCGTGAATCTTGCTAGTTTCGACCTAAAACGATGTATCGCGTTGTTTTGAGCCGGAATACAAGTTTTCGCGCAGTTCTGAGGGAAAAAGTTTACACCTTTCTCTCGTGTACTCTTTGACGACTGGTAAAATCGATGCACGTGAATCTTGCTAGTTTCGATCTACAACGATGTATCTCGTTGTTTTGAGCTGGAATAGAAGTTTTCGCGCAGTTCTGAGAGAAAAAGTTTACACCTTTCTCTCGTCTACTATTCGACGACTTGTAATATCGATGCTCGTGAATCTTGCTAGTTTGGATCTAAAACGATGTACCCCGTTGTTTTGAGCCGGAATACAAGTTTTCGCGCAGTTCTGAGAGAAAAAGTTTACACCTTTCTCTCGTCTACTCTTCGACGACTTGTAAAATCGATGCTCCTGAATCTTGCTAGTTTCGATCTAAAACGATGTATCCTGTTGTTTTGAGCCGGAATACAAGTTTTGGCGCAGTTCTGAGAGAAAAAGTTTACGCCTTTTTCTCGTGGACTCTCCGACGACTTGTAAAATCGATGCTCGTGAATCTTGCTAGTTACGATCTAAAACGATGTACCCCGTTGTTTTGAGCCGGTATACAAGTTTTCGCGCAGTTCTGAGAGAAAAAGTTTACACCTTTCTCTCGTGTACTCTTCGACGACTTGTAAAATCGATGCTCGTGAATCTTGCTAGTTTGGATCTAAAACGATGTACCCCGTTGTTTTGAGCCGGAATACAAGTTTTCGTGCAGTTCTGAGAGAAAAAGTTTACACCTTTCTCTCGTCTACTCTTCGACGACTTGTAAAATCAATGCTCGTGAATCTTGCTACTTTCGATCTAAAACGATATATCCCGTTATTTTGAGCCGGAATACAAGTTTTCGCGCAGTTCTGAGAGAAAAAGTTTACACCTTTCTCTAGTCTACTATTCGACGACGTGTAAAATCGATGCTTGTGAGTATTGCTAGTTTCGACCTAAAACGATGTATCCCGTTGTTTTGAGCCGGAATACAAGTTTTCGCGCAGTTCTGAGAGAAAAAGTTTACACCTTTCTCTCGTCTACTCTTCGACGACTTGTAAAATCGATGCTCCTGAATCTTGCTAGTTTCGATCTAAAACGATGAATCCTGTTGTTTTGAGCCGGAATACAAGTTTTCGCGCAGTTCTGAGAGAAAAAGTTTACACCTTTCTCTCGTCTACTCTTCGAAGACATGTAAAATCGATGGTCGTGATTCTTGCTAGTTTCGATCTAAAACGATGTATCCCGTTTTTTTGAGCCGGAATACAACTTTTCGCGCAGTTCTGAGAGAAAAAGTTTACACCTTTCTCTCGTCTACTATTCGACGACTTGTAAAATCGATGCTCGTGAATATTGCTAGTTTCAACCTAGAACGATGTATCCCGTTGTTTTGAGCCGGAATACAAGTTTTCGCGCAGTTCTGAGAGAAAAAATTTACACCTTTCTCTCGTGGACTCTCCGACGACTTGTAAAATCGATGCTCGTGAATCTTGCTCGTTACGATCTAAAACGATGTACCCTGTTGTTTTGAGCCGGTATACATGTTTTCGCGCAGTTCTGAGAGAAAAAGTTTACACCTTTCTCTCGTGGACTCTCCGACGACTTGTAAAATCGATGCTCGTGAATCTTGCTAGTTTCGACCTAAAACGATGTATCGCGTTGTTTTGAGCCGGAATACAAGTTTTCGCGCAGTTCTGAGAGAAAAAGTTTACACCTTTCTCTCGTGTACTCTTTGACGACTTGTAAAATCGATGCTCGCGAATCTTGCTAGTTTCGATCTACAACGATGTATCTCGTTGTTTTGAGCTGGAATAGAAGTTTTCGCGCAGTTCTGAGAGAAAAAGTTTACACCTTTCTCTCGTCTACTATTCGACGACTTGTAAAATCGATGCTCGTGAATCTTGCTACTTTCGACCTAAAACGATGTATCCCGTTGTTTTGAGCCGGAATACAAGTTTTCGCGCAGTTCTGAGAGAAAAAGTTTACACCTTTCTCTCGTCTACTCTTCGACGACTTGTAAAATCGATGCTCCTGAATCTTGCTAGTTTCGATCTAAAACGATGTATCCTGTTGTTTTAAGCCGGAATACAAGTTTTCGCGCAGTTCTGAGAGAAAACGTTTACACCTTTCTCTCGTCTACTATTCGACGACTTGTAAAATCGATGCTTGTGAATATTGCTAGTTTCGACCTAGAACGATGTATCCCGTTGTTTTGAGCCGGAATACAAGTTTTCGCGCAGTTCTGAGAGAAAAAGTTTACACCTTTCTCTCGTGGACTCTCCGACGACTTGTAAAATTGATGCTCTTGAATCTTGCTAGTTACGATCTAAAACGATGTACCCCGTTGTTTTGAGCCGGAATACAAGTTTTCGTGCAGTTCTGAGAGAAAAAGTTTACACCTTTCTCTTGTCTACTCTCGACGACTGGTAAAATCGATGCTCGTGAATCTTGCTAGTTTCGACCTAAAACGATGTATCGCGTTGTTTTGAGCCGGAATACAAGTTTTCGCGCAGTTCTGAGGGAAAAAGTTTACACCTTTCTCTCGTGTACTCTTTGACGACTTGTAAAATCGATGCTCGTGAATCTTGCTAGTTTCGATCTACAACGATGTATCTCGTTGTTTTGAGCTGGAATAGAAGTTTTCGCGCAGTTCTGAGAGAAAAAGTTTACACCTTTCTCTCGTCTACTCTTCGACGACTTGTAAAATCGATGCTCCTGAATCTTGCTAGTTTCGATCTAAAACGATGAATCCTGTTGTTTTGAGCCGGAATACAAGTTTTCGCGCAGTTCTGAGAGAAAAAGTTTACACCTTTCTCTCGTCTACTCTTCGAAGACATGTAAAATCGATGCTCGTGATTCTTGCTAGTTTCGATCTAAAACGATGTATCCCGTTTTTTTGAGCCGGAATACAACTTTTCGCGCAGTTCTGAGAGAAAAAGTTTACACCTTTCTCTCGTCTACTATTCGACGACTTGTAAAATCGATGCTCGTGAATCTTGCTACTTTCGATCTAAAACGATATATCCCGTTATTTTGAGCCGGAATACAAGTTTTCGTGCAGTTCTGAGAGAAAAAGTTTACACCTTTCTCTTGTCTACTCTCGACGACTGGTAAAATCGATGCTCGTGAATCTTGCTAGTTTCGACCTAAAACGATGTATCGCGTTGTTTTGAGCCGGAATACAAGTTTTCGCGCAGTTCTGAGAGAAACGTTTACACCTTTCTCTCGTGTACTCTTTGACGACTTGTAAAATCGATGCTCGTGAATCTTGCTAGTTTCGATCTACAACGATGTATCTCGTTGTTTTGAGCTGGAATAGAAGTTTTCGCGCAGTTCTGAGAGAAAAAGTTTACACCTTTCTCTCGTCTACTATTCGACGACTTGTAAAATCGATGCTCGTGAATCTTGCTACTTTCGATCTAAAACGATATATCCCGTTATTTTGAGCCGGAATACAAGTTTTCGCGCAGTTCTGAGAGAAAAAGTTTACACCTTTCTCTCGTCTACTATTCGACGACTTGTAAAATCGATGCTCGTGAATATTGCTAGTTTCGACCTAAAACGATGTATCCCGTTGTTTTGAGCCGGAATACAAGTTTTCGCGCAGTTCTGAGAGAAAATGTTTACACCTTTCTCTCGTCTACTCTCGACGACTTGTAAAATCGATGCTCCTGAATCTTGCTAGTTTCGATCTAAAACGATGTATCCTGTTGTTTTGAGCCGGAATACAAGTTTTCGCGCAGTTCTGAGAGAAAAAGTTTACACCTTTCTCTCGTTTACTCTTCGAAGACTTGTAAAATCGATGCTCGTGATTCTTGCTAGTTTCGATCTAAAACGATGTATCCCGTTTTTTTGAGCCGGAATACAACTTTTCGCGCAGTTCTGAGAGAAAAAGTTTACACCTTTCTCTCGTCTACTATTCGACGACTTGTAAAATCGATGCTCGTGAATATTGCTAGTTTCGACCTAGAACAATGTATCCCGTTGTTTTGAGCCGGAATACAAGTTTTCGCGCAGTTCTGAGAGAAAAAGTTTACACCTTTCTCTCGTGACTCTCCGACGACTTGTAAAATCGATGCTCGTGAATCTTGCTAGTTTCGATCTAAAACGATGTATCCTGTTGTTTTGAGCCGGAATACAACTTTTCGCGCAGTTCTGAGAGAAAAGTTTACACCTTTCTCTCGTCTACTATTCGACGACTTGTAAAATCGATGCTCGTGAATATTGCTAGTTTCGATCTACAACGATGTATCCTGTTGTTTTGAGCTGGAATAGAAGTTTTCGCGCAGTTCTGAGAGAAAAAGTTTACGCATTTCTCTCGTCTACTCTTCGAGGACTTGTAAAATCGATGCTCGTGAATCTTGCTAGTTTCGATCTAAAACGATGTATCCCGTTTTTTTGAGCCGGAATACAAGTTTTCGCGCAGTTCTGAGAGAAAAAGTTTACACCTTTCTCTCATCTACTCTTCGACGACTTGTAAAATCGATGCTCCTGAATCTTGCTAGTTTCGATCTAAAACGATGTATCCTGTTGTTTTGAGCCGGAATACAAGTTTTGGCGCAGTTCTGAGAGAAAAAGTTTACACCTTTCTCTCGTGGACTCTCCGACGACTTGTAAAATCGATGCTCATGAATCTTGCTAGTTACGATCTAAAACGATGTACCCCGTTGTTTTGAGCCGGTATACAAGTTTTCGCGCAGTTCTGAGAGAAAAAGTTTACACCTTTCTCTCGTGGACTCTCCGACGACTTGTAAAATCGATGCTCGTGAATCTTGTTAGTT